>NC_044244.1:158393279-158719946 GCF_003957555.1 Calypte anna
ATTATAAAAAACTCAAGAGTCGAATTATAGTGTTCTTTAATGTACTGTGCAGCCAGCTCTATGAAGTATAGAAACATTTTTTCTTCCACACTGCATGAATTGTGTTTCTAAATACTTGGAGTGGTATATAATCATAGCCACTACTGTAAAAGAATTCTCCTGTGAGATACTAATGTTCTATTTATAATTTATTGTTGGCTAAAATGCATGGCAGTAATTATGCTTATTCTCAAAAACCAAGTGTTCTCATTTTAGGGTGGGGTTCTTTTGTTTTGCTTCTTTGAACACAAAAAATGCAGTCTGTAAAATAATAATGTAATGTAAGGCCAGAAGGCACAAAGATTTCTTTACATGGCCATATTCAGTTTTCAGGCACCCACTTAATGGACGAGCTGTGCTGTGAACTGCCACAGTTCTGCCTGACTCTGCTCAGAGACAGCTTGGATCTGGCTGGATTTATTATCTCAGGCACAAATGTCAGTGTGGTTATACTGCCACCAAAGGTGGCTTAGATCCAAAAAGAGTACAGTAGCTTTACTTTGGCAGAAAGATGAAAAAAACTCTGGTGATCTGGACCTGCACTGGCCAGAATAGACATTTCAGCACTGGGTTTTCAAGATTAGGGGTAGAAAGGAGAGCCATGCACTGCTTGAAGTTCACTGATGTTGATGGGAGGCTATTCGGTATGTCCACACTGCTAAATTAAAAAAAGACTGGAGAGAGTGCTGAAGCACTGGTTCTCATTCGTCCACACTGTTTAAGTGCTAGTTTGTACCCTGTATTTGTTTCAGAGGCTTTCAGTTTGGCTTTTTCCAAAAAAGTGTGGTATAAAGATATACAGCAACGTGAGCATAGCTGATAGCTTCAACCTGGACCTTAAGTCATTCCCAGGCTGACTTTTATTTAGCAGTAGACACTGCTTTATTACTCCCCTTAACTCAAGTTCAGCACAGCTGTGACAAACTGAGCTGGCTCCTGTAAAAGGGATTCAAGACTCATCTTCCAGAAGAGTGTCCCTTTATCACTCCCCTTAAAGCATCTTAGTGTCTAAAATAGGGCACTGAGATAGTATGAGAGAGTCAATAAGACCAGATAGCCCAGGTGTTGGGGCTCTATCCCCAGGGAAAGAAGTTGTGGATCTGAGAGGATATTTGAGAAAGAAAAGATACTATATTGCACATTGCACCTTGAGTTTGTAAATTAAATGACCTCTGAAAAAGCAAGGAATGCCTTAGGAGACTTAACATGACAGTACCTAATCTCAAAGTGTTCTTTGGCTTTAAGAACAATCTGTGCAATAATAGGATCAGATCTGCCAAGTTTCAGTTACATACAGCTGCTGTTTATGGAAGAAATTTGCATCATTTTTTCCTCTCCTTGAGTCAATTTTAATTTTTGGTGTCCAACAATCAAATGTATTTGTACAATTGCTAGACATCATAGTGTATTGTTTCAGATGCTTGTCTCCATAGTTACTGTTTACAGTATCTGCCTAGATGCGTCAATAAGCTTCTGCATTTGAAAGCATCACAGCTTTATTTTTCAGCAAGAGATCTGTTTCCTCACCAGCTCACTAATTAAGTAAACATTTAGGCAGATATTCTTCTCATATATCTGTGGCTATGGAGAAATTAAGCATATCTCTTCAACTGTCTAAATGTAGTCACATAGTCTAAGCCGGTTTCCTAGACTCCCTCTATAAACAATGGAGAAAGACTGTTGCATAAAATTATTCATTCAAATTATTTTAGATGGCTACCTTAAGAAACCTGAAATAAGATCCAAGAAGAGATGAACGCCTACACTTCCTCTCAGAAGTGGCATCTAATTTTTTTGGATCAAGAAACCAAAGTTGTGAAAATTTTAATTACATGGGCCTTAAGATACTGCTCTTCAATTAGAATCCTCATAGACTGCTTAAGTCAAACAGGCCCAAAAGCTGGAGCAGTATTCAAATACAGTTCTCTGTATGATGTTTTGGACTGAAGATAACTATTTCTCTTTCATTTTTATTGCCTAGGTGAAAACAAAATCAAGGTTAGAAGAAGACAAAAGTGATCACTTTTTATTTTTATTTTTATTTTTCTGTCTTGTATACTTAAAGGTCTCTCAAGTACCATTCTCAGCTGATACTAGTTTAAGTAATACGTCTAGAATACTATAATACTTCTGGGAGGTAGAAATAACATCAGAGCTGCATCTACATCCTTCATATTCTTTCTTCAATTAGCCCTATGATATGTCCTATATCTGGCCTCTTGTATAGGTTACATAAATTACAGTTGTCATCATGGCTCTGTGACTTCTTGAGAACAAACTGATCTAATATTTTTATTGCTATTTCTGAATCTCCTGTTCATTTGTTGTAGCTCCTCTTAGAATCTCCATTAGGTTAAATTGCCTCTTGTATAGGTTACATAAATTACAGTTGTCATCATGGCTCTGTGACTTCTTGAGAACAAACTGATCTAATATTTTTATTGCTATTTCTGAATCTCCTGTTCATTTGTTGTAGCTCCTCTTAGAATCTCCATTAGGTTAAATTCCACTGTCTCAGAGACTTGTGAGCCTACTAAACTAAAAAAAAAAAGTTTTAAAGACAGAAAAATTGCCCATCATGTTTGGTCTTCTCCCCCTAGACCCAGTGGTGTAATCCCTTAAATATTTTTAAATTCAGAACATAAGGTACTCATTTTTTTCACAACACATGTGACTGTTCTGAGAGAACCACACCTCAGAGGCCACCTTATGAGACCACTGAAAAAACTATTGTGATAAAAAAGAAGCAGAAATGAGGTAGGAGAGCAAGGAATAGCATATAAACTCACCTCTGTGAATAATCTTTCCTTTTAGTATAATCAGTACCTAATAACAGCACTTCCTCAAGGGTCTGTTTGCACTGTAATGAAAACCTTTTATAATGTGGTTCCACCATGAAAACCTGCTTGCAACAGGTCTGCAACATCCAACACCACCACCAGCTACCTGATCTCCATCTATAATGCATAGATGAAGTCCTCAGTGATTATATGGCACATTTTGTTCAGGGAAAACTTGAGAAACATTTGAGCATTCTGATTACCCTGTTACAATGTAAAACAGGTTGTCAGGATGTATCAGCCTAAAACACAGAAAGACCATATGTGGAGCACAATCCAAAACTTTTATTTGGAACATGGATTTTCAGCTATTACTGTTGTAAAATGAAAAAATAAATAATTTTTGTTAATTCAGAACCTAAAAAGAATACTTATCACGAAAGGTTATGGGGCAGGTCATCTTGAGAGTCATAACAAGGCACATAAAGAACAACCAAGTGATCAGGCCCAGTCAGCCATAGGTTTATGAAAGGTAGGTCCCACTTGACTATCCTGATCTCCTTCTGTGACAAGGTGACCCACATAGTGGATGAGGGCAAAGCTGTAAATGTTGTCTACTTAGATTTTAGTAAATCCTTTGCCACTGTTTCCCACAGCATTCTTCTGGAGAAACTGACCGCTCATGGCTCAGATGGTTATAAACTGTCTGGATGGCAGAGCCTGGAGAGTTGTGGAGAACTGAATTAAATCCAGCTTGTGGCCAGACACAAAGGTTGTTCCCCAGGGCTCAGTGCTGGGGCCAGTTCTAATACCTCTATCAAATATCTGGACAATGGGATGGCGTACACCCTCAGTAAGTTTGCATATGACAGTAAGTTTGGAGAAAATGTTGATCTGTCTGATGGTAGAGAGGCTCTACAGAGGGATCTGGACATGCTCGATTGATGAGCCAAGGCCAATTGTATGAGATTAAACAAAGCCAAGTGCTGGGTCCTGCACCTGAGTCACAACAACCCCATGCAACACTACAGGCCTGGGGAAGAGTGGCTGGAAAGCTGCCAGGCAGAAAAGGACCTGGGGTTTTTGGTTGATAGCCAGCTGAGTATTAGCCACCAGTGTGTTCTGGTGGCCAAGAAGGCCAATAGCATCCTGGATTGTACCAGAAACATTGTGGCCAGCAGGAATAGGGAGATGATTTTTCCCTTGTACTCAACACTGGTATGGCTGCACCTTGCATAATGTGTTTTGGTCCCCTCAATACAAAAAGGATATTGAGGTTCTGGGGCATGTCCAGAAAAAGAAAACAAAGCTGGTGAAGGCTCTGGGGAATAATTCTTATGAGGAGAGGCTGAGGGATCTGGGGTTCTTTAGCCTGTAGAAAAGGAGGCTGTGTGGAAATTACAACTACATGAGAGAATGCTGTAGCAAGGTGGGTGTCGGTCTCTTCTTCCAAGTAATAAATGATAGTATAAGTGCAAATTGATTTAAGTTGTGCCAGGAGAGGTTTCAATTAAATACTAGGAACAATTTTTTCACCAATCGGGTTGTCAAGTGTTGGAACAGTCTGACCAGGGAAATGGTATTGTTACCATCACTGAGGGTATTTTGAAGAGGTGTAGATGAAGCATTTAGGGACATGGTTTAGTGGTGGCCTTGGCAGTGCTATGTTTACAGTTAGACTCAATCATCTTAGAGGTCTCTTCCAACATAAATGATTCTGTCATCCAGAAGGACCTGGGTAAACTGGAGAGCTGGGCTCAGGTGAACCTCATGGGGTTTAACAAGACTAAGTGCAGGGTCTTGTACCTGGATTGGTAC
Organism: Calypte anna; assembly: GCF_003957555.1. Taxonomy (NCBI): domain Eukaryota; kingdom Metazoa; phylum Chordata; class Aves; order Apodiformes; family Trochilidae; genus Calypte; species Calypte anna. Next base: position 158,397,917 of record NC_044244.1, read on the forward strand.
AATCTGCACTCAGTACAGTTTGGAGGATGAGGTTTTAGAAAGCTATCCTGCAGAAAAGGACTTGAGGGTACTGGTGGATGAAATGTTGGACATGTGCACTTGCAACCCAGAACGTCAATAGCATCCTGGGCTGCATCAGAAGAGGTATGGCCAGCAGATTGAGAGAGGTGATTCTGCCACTTTACTCTGCTCTGGTAAGCCCTCACCTGGAGTGCTGCATCCAGCTCTGGAGCCCTCAGCTCAGGAAGGACATGCACCTGATGGAGCAGGTCCAGAGGAGGGCTATGAAAACGATCAGGGGGCAGGAACAGCTTTCCTACGAAGAGAGGTTGAGGAAGCTGGGATTGTTCAAACTGGAGAAGAGAAGGCTCTGGAGAGACCTAATAACAACCTTCCAGTATCTGAAGAGGGCCTACAGGAATGCTGGAGAGGGACTGTTTGCAAGGACTGATAGGATGAGGGACAATGGTTTTAAATTTGAGATTTGGATTGGATTTTAGGAAAAAGTTCTTAACCATGACAGTAATGGAAAAATGGAAGAGGTTGCCCTGGGAGGTAGGTGAGGCCTCAACCCTGAAGTTATTCCAGGGTGAGGTTTGACGAGGCTCTGAGCAACCTGATGTAGTTGAGGATGTCCCTGCTCACTGCAGAGGGGTTGGACTGGATGACCTTTTATGTCCCTTGTAACCCAAATTATTATATGATTCTATGAATCTATGAGTCTCAGATAAAATAGATCATGGGTATAGATTTTGTGAGGCCTAGCACTCCTGCTTTTTCTGAATGACTATTTCAGTGAACTGTCTAGAGAGCCAGATTTTATTATGCCCTCTGTCTCTAGCCCAGTAAATACTAAATTCATCATTGTGTAGTGATGTGCCTCCAGGAGGAGGGTTGTAGCTCATGACAACCATGAATTGTCACTGTGTAGGAAATTTGGCTTTAATTCTTCAATCCTTTCTTCTTTAACATGAGGAAGCAAATGGATTAGGTCTCTATTTTCCTGTTCAGGTGGTGTCACATCTTCTCTCTGCTTTTGTTCTTTCCAAATGAAAATAGTTCTAAAACTAAGTCTTTGCAATATTCATTCTAGCTATAATTTTTAATGGTATGTATTCTTTAGCTTTATGAAAACAGTAAAATTATCTATACCCAGTTCTCTTAAAGACACACTGGCATTTGTCCTTTCCAGTGATTTTTGCTTCAATCTAGGGATCCATTAGCACAGTCTAGTCTAGAAAATGTGGCTTCCCAATTCCAGATCCTGTTCAATTGTTCCCTGACTGGGACATCTGTCCCATTAAACATTTAGTCCAAAGCTGCAGAACGGTGGTTTGGTTTTTTTTTAAGTGAGACAGGAGTAGAACCCTTTCACCAAGTTCCCAGACCTACTCTTAATACATTGAGCTTTTTTTTCCACAGGATTTCTTTGTTAACAATGCAAAAATGCAATTTCATTTTAAATGGAGTCTGTTTTAAAGCAAACAGCAATTTTTTTTATTTTTTTTCTGGTTTCCTAACTAAGCTTTGACTGGAAACATTGTAGAATACAGCCACGTAGTATCTTTGAACACATGCTTAATGTTAGAGCATATAGGCTGTAACATTTTTCACTGTTCTATGTTAAATCATGCATTCAGTTGTTTCCATTTATACTGCATCAAAGCAGTTGAAATCCAATTGAAAAGTTTCTTTAGACAACCATTGTGCAGGAACATGATGTCAATATTAATAAAGGCTGAATTTCCCCTTGGCTCACTTCTTACAGATAAGCTTTTCAATAATACACTGCTTGCACCAAAGGTCTGATGGGACTGGGAATAGTAAAAAACACTAATAAAAGAATGTTGAATGTTTTTATATTAAATTTCCCCACAGGCAAACTGAAAAGCCTACTTAGAGTACGCCAATCAACATGGCACTTATTAAATGTAACAAGAGTCCTGTTACAACAGATCTTTAAATCCCCTAAATATGAATTAGAAAATAAAGACAAAAGACAATTACAGATGTATTTCTAGATTGAAACCCTGGACACCTCACCTGATACTTACTAACATGACACTATGTTTGATCTTCAAAAAGACTCCGTTTTTATCAGCCTAGAGCTATACTTTTATTACTGCTATTTACTGTAGTTAAGAATTTATCCTTTCCATTTTCTGTCTTTGAAAGTGCATTTTTATGTTTGAGAAAAATGCTATCATTATTTAGAAATAAGTGAAGTCAGTAAATAGGGAACAATAACCACACAACTTTGGGTTGAGAAACACAAGGAAAATGGAAGCATCTGAGCAAAAGCAGTGACCACAGATAGGCCAATTAGAGAAAATGCTTATGTCTTCTAATCAGAACTTGGAAAACTGAGAAGCATTTCATTGTGAGGATTACATTTATTTCACAAAGACTCATCTCTTACACCTGAATTTAAGCAATATTTTCACTCTGTCAAGATAGTGACAAATATATTAAATCTGTCTGTCTTCTGAGATTGTGAACCCCAATCTGAGATTTTACCTTGGGCACAGCAATCAAAAATAAATTCAATTGTTAAGCATAGGGTTTATTTTCTGCAGATGGAGAGAGAAAGGAAAAAGGTTGCAAAATTATAGTTTCTCTGTAAACAACTGGCTTAAACTAATCTAAATATCTGTGAAACATTTAAACAGTGAAACTGGGACAATTACTCTAACAGTATTGGCATAAATTTTAATTGCTACATATTAATTTGGATAAAGAGGTACATTTTATTAAAAAATAATAATCAGGCTTTTGTGTAATTCATGCTAATATAAAGGGTTTTTTGAAGCTGGAAGTAAAGCACAAGGCAACAGTTATCAAAGTCAATTTTGTGGAATCAGTAGTTTTCTAAGTTTGGCACATGAAAACATAAATATAATTTTAAAATGCTGACCATACAACAAATGTGTTCCCATCAAATCTGATGAGTCTGCGCTGAACTACATTGGAATCTTTCAGGTGATTTGATATTTATATTGGATCATATGTTAAATAAACAACTGCTGTATTTGTCACAGAGAACCTAAACAGTTATTAAAAGGACAAAAGGCAATGTTTTTCTTAAAATGTTATCAAAGTTATGGAATACTCTGAAACCTTAGCTTACAACAGTGTTCTGTTTTCCATGATCCCCCCTAAGATATATAAAATAACATCTTATATTCATGGATAAATACTGAAATGTACAGGATTAGGTGTCAGAATCTCAGAGATGACTTAATGCTTGTAAATATTTGATTTACTGTTTCAATATACATAATTTATTGTATGAGGAAGATACACATTTTATTCAAAGTTTACTTAAGCAAAAGTTACTATTACGTATCATTGAATTTTTGCTGTAGACTTGCAGGGACAGATTTGATTGTGTGACCCTTGTAATGCTGCTGGAGAAATAAATTTTTCCTGCAGCAGTGTTACAGAAAAATGTATTTCTCATACACAAACGAGAGAGTAAATGCTATTGATATTAGCAGATATCAGCTGCTCCTAAATGTGGTACCTAGAAAATTTATTCACCAAGTAGCAAAAGAATTAGCAAGAGATCGTTCTACTTTACATGCAAATTTGAAAGTAATTAGTATCTGATAGAATAGCTGGTCTATAACTTTTATGAAGTAATCATAAATTCAGTCAGGTTGAAAGATAAAGCAAGACTAGTAAAACAAGCTACGGATTTCAATTGGAGATGCTTCCTAAATTTCAGTAAAATGTGAATAAAACCAACTGGTCTGCAAAGTTAAGGGATGAAAACAGAGAGGAAATTTGATATTACTATGGGAAGGCCGTTGAATTCTAAAAAATGTGAGCTTGACCTACTGGCATGAATATCTGTGTTAAGAGAGATATAAAGAAAATGCAAAGAAAAATGTGGACAAAAGCATAGGAAAAATATAAAACTTTCTAAGTGGTCAAGTAATAAAAGTCAAGAAATAAAAATCAGACCGAACAAAGTACTGCAAAAATTAGTAAAACAAACAAGTAAGTCTTCAAAACCAGAAATGAGAATATGGAAAGAAAGATTTATCCTACACGATTACTGCCTCCCTGTCATTAGCTAAATGGATACCTTGGGTTTTAAAAAGGGTGTTGCAGATAATTATAGTGGCAAAAGCCATAGGAATAGCAAGAATGACATTATAAACTTAAAATGATGACAACCAAGATGGGAATAGGAAAACCTAAGTCTTAATGCTCTCAAACCATGTAACTGTTTTCTTTATATTTCAGAATGCTAAAAGAGCCAAAATGCAGGATTACAGGTCCAGCAGTGGCTTTCTATCAATTCAACAGATGGAGAAAAATACAGTGAGGAAGAGGGTGACAAATCTATCAAGACAACTTTAACTCTGTTAATAATTACTTTCTTTCACTTTGATGGAATAATTTCAGTTCCATGCAGGTACAAAGAAAACCAACCTAAAGGATTTTTAATTTAAGCCATTTTCATTGTATTTGAGACAATATGTGATTTCTCAAGCTTTCTGAATCACCTATAACTGCATTAATCCTTGGATCAATAGATTTTAAGATCATAAGAAACCACTATGGTAACCTAGTATGACCAGTATCCATACAGTCTCATCGCTAATTTCTTCACTAGCTCATGATATCTCTTTGACAGATGACATAGATTTTTAAACATTTTACCCTCATTGGAAAACTGTTGCTTATAGAACCTATAAGTCATTGTGTACCAAAGATATGTCTTACATTACAGGTATGTAACCTTTTCACTAAAACTAGTTTCTTCAAATTATTCAATTTTTGTAATGGATTCCATTGACATCACAAAATTACAACTGAAACAGCAGTACCTTTCTTATAACTTTGCAAACTTTTCATTTATGAACTACCCAAAAGCAACACATGAAATGAAATACATAGAAATTATTTGACAACAGAACTGAAATCAGCTTTTACCTGTATGCAAATGCAGCATGAGACAGTTACTTTTCTGTCCTTCCCTAAATAGTCAGACTTTGCTTTTAAATCTGGATTGTGTGGAGCTGAAAGCTATGAAACTTTTCAGAAAGGCAAGTTAATGTTTAGATTGAATAAACACTAAAAAGGTGTTTTCTTCTTTGCTTTGTCCTAGCAGGAAAAAAAATAAAAAAGGTTAAAAGTTAAGATCAGTTTCCTGTGGGGAAGCTGATGAAATGTTTCATTATCTGTGCAGGGAGGCAGACAACTTCAAGGAAATGTCACTAACTTGGCATGATATTCTTAAAGTAAGTATCATTTCACCCAACAAAGCCACAGGAACACATTATAAGCAGGATCTGTGAAATAAAATTTAAAAATCCAAGGTAAATTTCAAAGGAGGGCATTTTCTTCTCCCTCCCAGACATATAATTAGAGCCCCGCATGGAACAGATAGGTCAGACTGGTAAATGAGGGCACCTTATTACTTTGCGGCATCCAGTAGAGATAGATAATCTGAACATTTTAATTTTAAAAAAGTGGATATAAATATTAGACATTTTCAACAAGTAGCCTTTCAACAACTAAGCCTTTTCTGCTGCCATTTACAATCTTGCTTCACGTTTTGGTAGTGGCATCTGAGCAGAGACGAGGCTGTTACACAATCAATTGAGCATTTGTTTCTCACTCACATTGATATCCCAGGAGGAGGGATGTTGTCCAGCAAATATCTGTCTTATGTGTAAATAAGACATAGGATATCTATTCCCTTTCCTTCTTCTCTTTCCCCCAGTGGGAGTCTAGAAGGGGAAAGAAAGGAGAATTTCTCAGTTAAGAGAACTTTCCTCTTTCCTCTTCTCCCCCTCAGCTAAGCATATGGGCTTCCAATTAAAGAACTAGAACAACAGTCCCCTCTTTTCTGTCAGATAATTTTAAAGTTCTTCATGAACACTATTACATTTTAAGCTAAATTCTAATTTAGTCTAAGTAGGTGTAATTCTTAACTTTATCCATCACATTTTGCAGTGTCTGTTACTTATGGAAAGCAAATAAAAACTCAGGACCGAGCCACTGATCAAGAATAAAAGTGATCATATTCCTAATGTTTAACTGCTAATGAAAATCTAAAAAGCAAACTTGTCCCAAAAGGCCTCCAAAGGGAGGCTCACAATGAGTCAGTGATAAAGTGGCTTCCACTTCCATGACATTAGGCAGGCCTGAGCAAGCCAGGCTCTCTGCAATAGCTTTATCAAGGACTCTTGTTGATTGATAGCAGGAAACTGCATAGTTTTCTGCTTCCTTGTGTATACACCGGATGCCAAACATATCTCATTAAGAACATCTGCACTCTTTTCTCAAGAGACTTTAAAAGAGTGCAAAGCAGCAGAGCCAAGTGCTGTGCCATGTAGATTCTGCTACCATAGCAGGGAGCCTGCTAGGCTCTGCAGGTAGCCAAAAAGGAAGATCATTGCCAAAGAAAGGGGAATCCACTAATCCACTAACACCTTCTCTTTCCTCCATTAAATCTACACCAGAGAGTAAGAGGGGTGACGCGAGTTTTTTCCCCAGAAAAAGTGAGGAAATAAGTAAGTAGACTCTCAAGCTTTAAAGGAAGGAACTTGGAAATTTGTATGTTTTTTCTGATTGTGCTAACACTTAAAATCATGGTGATTTTGAAAAGATGATTCAAAATGAAGATCTATGTAAAATCAGGAGGTGCATCATTGTCACTACCCTTACTATTTCAGGCAGTGCCTTAAAAAGCATTCTGGGAATGTGCTTCAAAACCGAGATTGATTTGACTATTTTATGTGCAAATCCTTTGATTTGCTTTATGGCAAAGATGTAAGTGAAATTTTAGTTTGCAAAAAATAGTTCAGAACAACAACTTGGCACCATCAAACAATTCTGCTATCTCTCCATACTTCTTGGATTGTGAGTAGATACTATATACCAAAAAAAAAAAAAGAGTTCCTGTGCACACAAGGTCAGGGGAAGAAGAGATGGAATAATTAGCTAGTTGCTATAGAAACATAGATAAAACTAGGACATCCCACTCACATGAAAACTTTAACTTAGATTTTGGTTAAGTACTCCTAATATAGACCTTTTTCTTCAGTTTGAAAATCCTAAATTCTCAGTTTTGCTGTGATTAGAGTAAAAACTCGATTAGGTTTTCTAGCAACTTCAGGTATCAGCAGACAGAACATTTCAAAATGGCTGAAGTTAACTTGCTTGCACATTTTCACACCAAAACCAAAAAACCCAAAACAAACAAACAAACAAAAAACCAACCAACCAAACAAACCAAACAAACCCCACCAGAAATCTGACTGAAACAGTAACCGAAATAGTAATAGTCTGTGTAAGACTGCAGTTGATCCTGAGTACCTTTTCCTCCCAAATAGCAATGAGTTTGTCAGGTCATATTTTATTACTTCTAAGACCTACTTGTCAATTTCCCTTGGAAATTTGAAAAATCTACTTGGAAAAGGACACGTGGTATTGGACACTGCACAGAGCCACTGGAGACTTGCCTTAAATTACTGCTTTAGTGCTTACAACTGGGAAAATCATACAATATGCCAACATAGATGAAAAAACATCACACAGCTCTGCTGTGCTGTTTCTGGTTCAGTGCTGACTTGGATACAACCAGGCATGATCAGCTTGTGGAAGAGCTCAGGGCCACCCATGTGGACCATCCTGTGCTTCTGTTCAGTAAAATTGAGACAGAGCTCAACACCTTCATAGAGACTCTTGAAGATAATAAATGTTAATAGGTGGCCCTATTAACATTTGGTTAATAGGTGGCCACTTGCTCACCATTCTCCAATCATTCCATCTGTCCTTAGCATCTTCCTGCTTCTCCTTGTGGTGAAGAAACTACTGGCTTTGCTCCTGGGATTTCTATTATGCATAATAACTGAATGCTCCACAGAAACTTCAGCAGAAACCAGAGTCCTGAAACTTCAGGCAGAATCTGGTGTGCAATCAGGCTTATTCTGCAATGTTTTCTGGCCTGGCTTCCACATAATGTATATGCTGGTTTGTGCTGCTGGAGTCATAGAAATGGTCACCAGGTAAAGAGGAAATTCTTTTGAAAAATTGGCTTCTTAGTAAAGCCTGGTTTGTCATTTTAAAAATTGGCAGTCACAATGCTCATGTGAGACCTTTGGATGAAAGTTTGTCTAGGAACATAAGGGATTATTAATAGTAATTGCACTTTTATTGATAGCATGATACTTCATCTGTCAAAAATGAATTAATGCTGTTGAAGCAAATTCAATACCATTCTAATATACGCACAAGATACTTCAGGCTCATTTTCCTTCTATGTTCATTTTGTCTCATTGTGTGTTGTTATTTTTCTAGCTTTTGCTGAGATGAAACTGAGCGTTTTAAATACTTCAGAAAAAAACCCACCATGTACATTTCTTCCACCATAGCACTATTCCCTATCCCTTGCTGAGAGCCATAATTTATCGTTAGAAAGTAAACACCTAATGAAATCCCTTTTTTTTTTTCTGATACTATAGAGTGAGAGACATAATCATCAATCTAAATATCGATCAGATGGACATAGTCTAGAAAAATAATAAATGATAAAGAAACAATTGATAGAGTTGTTGATATTTTTGATTGTGTCTGCTTGGACTGTGTGGTGGCATTCTGAGCACCGAGGCCAATGTCACTATATTCTTGTGTTCATTGTGTCTTGTTGTTAGAAAATGTAACTGTAGCACTTGACTTACTTAAATAAGACCAAAATATATTAATCTAAATATTAATAATACGTTCATACAAATGTGAAGATTGTCTCCTGCCAAAGCTGAAGACAACAAATGTAGTCACAAAATGCGTATTATAGTGTCCTTCACTGGAAGACTGTTAATATCAGAAAACATTAAAAGCTGAGACATTTATAAAGGTTGATCTTGAAATGTTTGTGATTATCAGGACATATTTTTACTGAACTTGAAATTTCAGTGGATGAAAATAGCTCCCAGAAGATTTTTTTTTAATTAATTATCGATCACTAGAATTAAAGAAAAAAATCCAGATTTAAAAAATTATTTTGTCTGTATACATATAAGATGGAGAAAAAAAAATGAGTCATTTACATTTGAGAGACCTGTTCTCAGTGAGACATACTTCCAATTGACATTGTAAGAGGTGAAAAGAAGAGCACTGGAATAATTTCTGTTCACACTACGGTGCCAAGTAGCCGAGGTACTCTCAGAGCAGAAAAGCACTGAAGGTAGTGGTGTAGAAATGCTTCCTCTTGACTGAAGTTTTTCCCCAACTAAGGTAATTCAGTAGTTGGTAATGTTAGCATTCAACTCCTTCCAATAAATAGACTACCAGGCTGATGTGACACTTAGGATCCATCCTTCACGTGAATTTTCCACAATTAACTACCCTGAGCTCTGGGTGGAGGCTCCAGATTAAGCACCAGATACACAGGGAGAACCTCATCACAATTTGGGATGCAAAAGCCTACATTCTAACTAAATACCACAGTACTCATCTATGTCTTTTATGATTTTGTATACCTTATGCAATTTAAACAATTAATTCAATAGCTTTCATTTTCTAACTACTGTAAAATTATTTGGGTTTTGGATAACTAGTTTTGGAACAACCAAGTACCACTGCTTTTTGTGACCTATCTGTCAAATTTCCAGAGTCCAACATCTTCACAAATACTCACTGGAAAAAAAAAAAAAAAAAGAAAAGTGGATGGAATTATTCAGTTTACTGTATAAAAGTATGTTATCCACCCTCTATTGATCCCATCTTATTTTATATTAATAGCCATGTTTTCTAATTAAATCAAGTGACAACTCTTAGTGTTCTCATATGTGCCAATGCATTTTAGATCTACATGATCAGAAATTAAAAAATATTCATACCATTATCTTTTACCTATCATCTCTTTTTGTTCTTGGAATAAAAAAAATTCTTTGGCAAAAATGTTTAGTACAGAAAGGACATAATTGCACATCTTCCTTTGCTACTAATCGGGCATTCATTCATTCATTCACTTCATTTTAATTGTTAAAAGATTAATCATGATGAACTAACGTATTATTAATATCCACATTATATGTGTATCCATGGAAATTCCATTGCAATATGGCGATTAACTAATGTACCATTATTTGAAAGTTAATTATTACAGCATTAGAAGTAACTATAAAAAAAGGATTCAGGGATTTTTTTTTCTCTTATTTTTCTTCTGAAATAATTTTAAATTTTATCATATTAGAAAAGTAAATCCAGTGAGAGAAATGGCAAGGATTCAGATCTATTTAATTTTATTTCCCTAGTTTCTTTTAATTTCAGCTCATATTAATGGGGTTTTTAAATGGCAAATATTCAATCATTCTACTGAGAAGTAACAGCTGTCTATTGTGAAAATAAATAGTTCTTCTCCAATTTAAAATGAAGAATATGAGAAAATATAAAATTCTGTTGTTATATTACAAAATTCTATTATTATATTAAAAAAGAAAAAGACCAACCATTTCTGAGATCCATAGATACAGTAAATAAATAAATCATATATCAGTCATATATTCTTTGTCTTGATTAAGGAATCAGATCTTCAGTGCTCATGATGTGTGCTTTTTCCTTTTTTTCCTTTGAATTTCAAGAATAATGCTTTTTCAATGTTTACTTAATGTGTAGATGTATGCACACATACACACGTGTACATACACACATGTCCTTCAGGCATCAGAGGCAGCAACGTTTAAGCTGAAACTTTGACAGTAATTCCATTTAGAATTTCACTTATGGGCAGCCCTACTAGTTTTTTTTAATATTTTTAAAATAATTTTTTACTTACAACAATGCAACTATTAAAAAAAAAGTCTAGGAAATCATTAGACCTCTTTAAATCTCATGACATGTAAAGACTATTTTTTTTTTTTAATGTCTTAGAATTCTGATATTTGGGCTTTGTGCCTGCTGATCATGAGTTCTGTGTGAATACCACCTTACTCACTGGCAGGTTTTGGCTTTGTGCAGAGCTACATAACACTTTCTGGTGGTTTTTTATCAATAATAGTACCCTTCTACAGTACAGAAATCCTGTTTTAAATAAATCCAGTTGGTCTGTGGTCTGAGTCAGTCTTCCCCTTTAAAATTTCATTGATTGTGTTCAAAGGAGTTTGAAGAGAAGGCTTTTTGTAAAAAGATACCTCTGGAAAAAATAAGCAGTAGTTTAAACTGCTTTTTAGTTGGTTTGTTTATATCCTATTCAAGAAGGTTGTTACATGTCGTTCTGAGACAAAAGGGGTTTAAACTTTGCTCAGGTACTTTCCTAAATAATTTTCATTCATCTTCACAACAAAATGAAAAAAAGAATTTTAACTTTGAAATCAGTATAAACGGTAGTATCAATACTTTGGTGAAATTTCCATGAGTTTTTTTATGTCTTTGAAACCAGCTGTGTTTCAGACTATGGAATTTCTTTGACTCATTCTCTTGATTTCAAAAAGAACATTTGTTTTGAATGGTGACTCTTTAGGAAGAAACAAAACATCCTTGGACCACTGAATATTGATGTTTAAAGTGTTGACAGAGATGTTAGAAATCTAAATTAATTATGAAAGTTCGTGTTGGAAGCATTCCCATTCTCAAATATCAAACACAGTGTGGAAAACTTGTTAAAGAAAGTATCTATATTAAACATTACACTAACCAACTCTTGGAGGAATAAAAATTTTGCTCCCTATCTGACAGTTGTGATGATACTGATCAGTAACCAAGACTGCAGACTGCTGGCTGATGCTGAAGTTAAGTGCATATGACAGAAATAGCAGCAGTGATGGATGGCTTTGGATCTGCTGAACTGACAAAATGAGACAATGCTTAGGATACCTGGTTGTCAGTGAAAACAGGCAACACGGGGACATGATATTTGAAGCTTTTACATGACATAATATGAAATGATGGTCAGCACTGAACCTTGACTACTTGACATTAACGGTGTTAATTTATATGTAATAATCTGCCTACCACAGCTGTGATACAGGTCATTTGTTGAAATATCAACATAGAGTACAAACTAACATATGGAAGTTGAAGCTGATGAGGTTACAAAGACATAGGAGACTCAAACTTTTACACTGACAACTATATATTGTGGGACTTACTTGCGTCATCCTTCTCTAAATTTCCCTTTAAAATTAATTTTTGTGAAGATACCATCTCAATATTCTGGGAGCACTCAAATAACAGACTCATAGAATCATAGGATAGTTTGGCTTGGGAGGAATCTTAAAGGTCACCTAGTTTTAAGCCCCCTGCCATGGCCAGGTACACCTTCCTTTAGACCAGCTTGCTTGAAGCCTGATCCAGCTTGGCCTTGAACACTTCCAGGGATGAAGCATCTACAGCTTCCTGAGCAACCTGTTCCAGTGTCTCACAACCTTCACAGTGAAGAATTTCTTGTATCAAGCCTAAATTTAATCTCTTTTAGTTTAAAGCCATTACTCCTTGTCCTATTGCTACACACCTTGTAAAAAGTCCCTCCTCCCTCCTACAGCTTTCCTGTAGGCCTCTGGAAGGCTGCTCTAGGGTCTTTTCTCCAGGCTGAACCACAGCTTTCTCAGCCTGTCTTCCTAGGAGAGGTGCTCCAGTCCTCTGATAAATTCTGTGGCCTTCCTCTGGACTTAATCAGATAGCTCCATGTTATGATTCCATTTTTTTTACCTTCACATGACTTTGAGGAAGTTAAAAAAAAAAATCAATCAAACAGATAAACCAAAAAGGTAGCAGCTCATAAAATATCATGACATATATGGTTGTTTTCATGTAGCAATTCACCATTTCCATGCATTCATCCTTAGCTTTTTCATTGCATCAGCATCTAATAGATGCCCAACAAACCTTTTTTCCCATTCTGGTCTTATTTTACTTTTTTCTTTTCTCTTTGTGTTATAGCAATCTCCTTCAAACAAAATCCACCAAGTTAGTTTAGGAAGTTACACGATCATTGCCTGCATTTTTGGATCATAACCTTTTCCCTTATTTTGTACATCTATTAATAAGGCTGAAAGCCCTTTGGAGAAGGTACTTTTGTTATTTTGTAAAATTCTAGTACATATGATTTCCACTGTTAACCTCATTCTCTGGTGACATCATAATAAATAATATAAAAATGGATTTATTAAGCTGAGAATGAAAATTGTTTCATCTGTGCTGGTGTTTTGACTGGACTCAAAGCCAAACCTACATTAATTCCTTCTTTTTAGGCATAACTTCAGTGCCAGCTCAGAACTGACCTATCCCTTCACAAGGGATAATCTGAGTTTGCACTGGCCTCAGGATGCTTGCATCTACCTTACAAATAAGATCATCCTATTTCCAGCCATTCCCTCCTGTGGGGCAGTGGTTGAGAGGATGGTCTGACATCTTTTCTTTTATTTGTCATTCTAACATCCTACCTTTGTTCTTTAGGATGGGATACATCCACATGCCTCTGGCTATATAAGAGTTAAATGTCAAGAACTGCGTCCTCTGTAGTTAAGAGAGACAGATCTGTCCAGAAGATGATTTAATCCTTCTCACTTAGGCAACTACTTTAGAATGCAACAAATCATTTCTGGAGACATCTGGCTCACTCTTTAAAAGCAGATACCTATTTGACTGAAAATCACTCTATATAATTTTAGTCTACTTTTATTTTCTACCCAGCAGCCAAATTTTTCTTTCTCATTTCTACATAGGGATAAAAAATGTGCTTAATATTAGACCTTTTTTTTTTTTTAATATTTTCTCTGAATAGCTTTATTATGCTTCCATTTCAGTGGTTGATCTGACAGTCAGGGAAAAGTAGTAACACTTTCCAATAAATGCTGACTTTAGTGAAATCTCCTCTATTGTCTGGATATATAATTATGGGGTTTGTAAATATCTGTAAAATCTGATCTGCTACTAACCTAGCAAAGTTTTAAAAATTGGGTGGTGTCTGAGTATATTCTTTAAATTTATCTGACTTCCATCAGTGATCCACCGTCTTCTCAGATTTCATGGTGGGAAGTGTCATCCTTCTCAGTCACACTAATACTTATTAAAATTAGCAAGAAGCAGTTCTGACCTATTGATTGCAAAAGAAAATAAATTAGGATATACACTGTTTGCTAGGTGTTAGGATTAGTAGTACTGATACTACATGTAAGAAAAAGCCATCTTTTGAAAGAAAAATTAAAACAGAGGTTCAGACACCAAAATAATAGGAACTACAGATCATTCCATCAAGTAATAGATAGAAAAGGGAGGTGAAAGAAGAGAAAAAGAGAACAGTAATAGGAAAACTAATAGAAAAGCAGATCCAATGTGCCTGCATTGATTTTTGTGGTTACTGTTTATTAAAATGCAGTGGATACAGATTATCTTTCTTTCAAATGCTCTGTATTTATTATTGCTTCATTTGCCTTGAAATGGTAACTGCAGGCACTTAAATAAATGGATTCTAACACTGCCCAGTTTGATTCTACCATCCTTGTCTGTGATAAGTATGTCTGTAGAAATGTAATTTTGAAACTTCTTTAAGCAATGTTTCTCTGTTAATCACAAGATCTTTCTGAGTTTTTCTACATTGCTTGTCTAAATTCTCTTTCTTTTCCTGGTGGTAGCAGAATATTTTCTAATATTTAAAAAACTCTGCATTTTTAGGGACAAGTTTTACTGTGATTTTATTTTATAATTATGTTTTTGAGTTAGGGTCTCTAGGCTCTAGCAGAGTCACTGGCTCTGCCACAAACTTCCTGTGTGATCCTTTGCACAAGTCCATTTACATTACAGCCATTTAGGTAAACTTAAGGTGGGTAGGTGAGTTCCTGGGAACTGCAACCCTCTGGCATGTAATACCTATACCTATGCTGATATAGTGCTTTTTTTCTCCCAGGAAGGGTAGCTGTTTGCAAACTGTCCAGACTGAAAACACAAATTCTTTGTAGGGTGCTGGTTGAATGAGGCAAAAATCTTGTCAGAAACTGCTGTAACAGATCTTAGGAATGTTTCCAAGCACTGCTAAATTTACCAGTAGACGTGGATCTTTAAACTCCATGCACCAGATTTTTAAAACTATGATGATACAGATGGGTACTCGTTACAATTCTAGCAAATTTTACACAATGAAAGTTAGGCATGTAGATGCCTGTGAAAATCCCACTAACTACCTTGTTGCATTACCTAATTGCATCTTCAGATGGTTATGTGCATTTTAAAATGTCTGCCTCTAAAAGAGAATTTATAGTTCCTCTCCTGTTTATCTTGCAGCTCTCAGAGAGTGACTACACCGCACTCTGTGGCTATGGGGTAGAAATCCACGTATTTATTCAGGCTCTTGAACAGACCCAGCCAGTGCTGAGCTCTGTACTACAAAAATATACTCAATATACACCAGGTTGTCAGTGAAGAGCTTCCTGAGGTATGTCTGTGAGTGGCATTACTGATACCATTGTCATACCTACAGAATCAGGGTTGTCTCTCTAGGATGGGAAATGTAGGTAAGCTATGAATTTACAGTCAAGCACCTGTGGTGTCAGAATTATTCTCTCTCATCTGCAGAGCTGTTTTAAATTTCAGTTGGTTATGGAATACTGAATGCTACTGGTGGTGAACCAATATATACTAATATATACCAATTACAAGTGTAACTATGCCTTCAGAAACCTACAGTGACACTATGAAAATTCTTCACTTTCTAATCACAATTCCTATATTTTGCAAACAAGAGCTAAAAGTTGTCTTTTGTTTAGTGATAATCCCCTAATTGCTGCATTGTTACAATCTGTATTTTTGTTCTGTATGAAGTTCTGTTGTTTCTAATAAACTGTGCTTATTTATAATTGACTTAAAGTACTCCTTTACTCTCATTATAGCTCTAAATGTGTTTTTTCCTCACATGTTCCTACCCTAATGACTTCAAAACCTTAATTCAGGAATGTAGTTAGACTACTTCTCTGAAGGTTTAAAAAGCACTGAGGAATTTATGAACTGATGGATTTATGAACTACCGAAGTTTGATATATGAATTAAGATATATAGAGAGATTTCCATAATGAACACAGAAGTCATTTGCATCAATTTCAGAGTGAACTATCATGTTTACAAACTTTTCACAGCAGTAGTGTTGCACTTTGTTGAAGTGGTAATTTCATAATTCTCAGAGATGGTACATTCATTACTCTATAACAGCATAAAGATACTGTGAAGTGCCTTTATTACACAAGAGTAGCAATATGATACTAGCAAGTAGTATGCCCTCTTTTCTTTCAAATTAGAAGGAAAGGAAACCACATTTATACACAGTATAAGTAGGAATGCACTAATGGTGCAGACCTTCTTCTGAGTGCTCTTTATGCTTGCTAGTACATCCATCTAATCTAAGCCAGTCTTACTGTTTTTCAGCTCTTTAGAGATTCTGCCTTACTCTGCTTCCCAAACAAGTCATACGAGCCTTGGCCTTTTTTCTACACTTTTTCAAGGTATTATTTATTACCAGTAATCAAAACTCCAGTGTTTAGCTTACAAAAAAGTCTGGTTAGTTCAATACTGGTAAATAAAAGACAAAGGACCAATACCCATCCCTGCAAGCAGAATAAAGAATCTTGCATCTATAATACTTAGGATGAGCAAACATGTTGTGTCCACACCATGCACTCTGTTTTGGAGTTCCTCTGAGCCTGGAGTGGTGTTTCTACTGGTCTGGCACTAATCCATGCATCCTGTATGTCTTGAAAACTTAAACTCTTTAAGCAGTGCAAGGACTTTGCTGCAACTCAGTAAAGATACTGTCATTACCATAGCAGGAAACTGAAGAAACTGTGCTGCCTGCTATGGAACGTGCAAAGTTTCCTGGAATAAAGCTGAAGAACAGCTGAGGCTGGAGAAAGCTCCCTATGAGGCAGACTTTTTGTGCACTACCTTTTGAGAGACAGCCATGAGATTAAATACCCACTGAGCAATGCTTGGGTATTAATTTGAGTAGAGCTAATTGGAGCAATCCAGAACAGAGCCAGAAAGTGAGCTAAACAGTGACCACTCAGAGCAGAGAACTCCATTATTCAAGTTTTCCACCTAGATCTCTTTTATTTCAGAATGTGGTCATATATCTTAATCTGCAAGTGCAGGATGAGGACTGGGTTAGAGGAAGTATTTTTTTGCCAGGAAGGCTTTGGTGAAAGTCTGCATCTGAACTCTGAAACCTGTCTGAGGAGAAAGATGAGGCTTCTTCAACTATGAGCACACAACCAAGTCTGTTCTGTGAATAAAGTTGGTAGTGTTGGTAGTGCTGGTCACAGAGTTCTTCACTCTGTTCTACCAGCCCTTGCAGCAATGTTACATCATTGTGCTGAACAGGTCCTTCTCATGAGGTCTGACATGATGTAAAACTCTGGCTGTTGAGATGTGTAGGATGCCTGCAGTTAGTCTCAGAGCAATGGTGATCTTGCAACATCTGAATTACAGGGTGCTTGGATGAGCAATGTAAACCTGTAATGTCGAGGTCTCTGGGGATGTCATGTCTTGATTATGTAGAGAAGTACAACTCCCTCTCATGTTTGACTAGAAACAAGTAAAGAGGGGTATTGCATAAAGTCAAGATTTTTGTCAGCTATACTGACTGTAGGTAGGACTATGTTTCTCTGTATAACTCCCAGGAAACCAAGACTAGAGAAATATGCCACAGGGAAGTATTTCTTTGAATTAGAAAAGTCTTATGGAACTTCTCTTTTGTTTTGTTGTTTGGAGGGGTCTTTTTTTCTTCTAAGAGAAGTACAGCCAATCTATTCAGCCCAAGTACTTCTGTAAAGAAGAAAAAAAGGATCAAGGAGACAAAAGAAACAGACTTTGACTCAAAAACTTCATTGTATTTAATATAGCTTTCTCATTAGTTCTCTTTTTTTGTGATTCTAGGAAATTTTGCCCTTTAAAATTACTTCTTTGTTGGCACTTCCTTTCATAAAATAAATGTTTCAGTTACAATTAGGTGTCCTTTTTAAACAACAGAAATCATTTCTGCAACTCCGAATTGCTTGGGTCTTCTCTTTTTAAGAGCCAGTAATTTGTCTTTTGTTAAGCACAAACCCACTTTTGTGAGAAGTACTTTAAAATAAACAAAGCCCATAACATGCACCTGAAAAGCTTTTCATGGTTGTATGTTGTAAGCATCTCCAATAGTATGCAAACACCTGAACCTCATTTTAAAGAGCTCAAAGGTCATTTAAATGAACACACAATTAAGGTATTTTTATGAGTCTGATTACATCTCTTTTGCGTATGTTTTTGAGGACTGCAGAAGGGGGTCATAAAATATTGCTTCAAAGATAATTCCCTGGCAATTCTGGGAATGTCATCGTAGCATTTACAAAAAAAAAAAAAAAGAATGGAGAAGAAGCAAAACAACAGTGAAAGAAGCTTGGAACATAAATTTAATTTAAAACTCATAGTTTATGAGTTCTTCATAGTTGAATGGCCAAAAAGAAAGAAGTAATCCTTATCTAATCCTTATCGGTACTTTTCCTGTGTTTGTGTTCCTGTCATGTAAGTTCCTTGGGGCAGGGAATGTTTGTGTATTGTCTAGCATTGTAATAATTTAGTCTAGATTTAGAGCATTTGGATAATGTCTTAAAAGAAAAATAATAAACATGGTCCTACTTTGATGTAGATACAGAGATCACTGCTAATTTGCAAATTTCTTCCCAGTTGGGTTGGCCACAGTCTTGCCATACTTGCATTAATATCACAAGATGGGAACAAGTGCAGGAATGGCAGTGAGAAAGCTTTGAAAATGTATAGTAGTGTAGTAGTATATATAGTGAAATAGTAGTATACCTGTAGTCTCCACTGAAGAGTCCTATATAATGCATGGCATGGCAACACACTCAGTATTACTTAATCCAGAGATAGCAAGGGATTAACCAAAGTGTAGCTTTCCACACTGGTCATCCCAGGTAACTGACAGAAAAGTCTGATCATAGGCAAAAAAGAAAATATTTTGGAATTAGTGTTCTGCAGCTGGGTATCATAGTGTAGTGGAACAAAGCAATCAGCTGCCTCTGATTACCGAGAAGTGGGTGTGAGCCGGTATCAAATCCACCTGTGCCCAGTTAGGGCAGGCCCCCTATTGAGCATGTGCAAGACCAGGGGGCCAATAAAAGGTGAAGCTCACAGCCACAGACTAGCTCACTCTTGGGCTAGGCATAAGAGAGGTCAGTTGCTCTTGGAGCACTGTATTACCTTCATTGTGCCACTAGTGCTCATCGCCTCCAAGGTGAGGCTCTGAGGAGTCTTGAACCCCGGGGCCTTCGGCAATGCAGTACTGCAGCTTAACCAGCTGTGCCATCAGAGCCTCACCTTGGAGGCAATGAGCAGTAGTGGCACAATGAAGGTAATACAGTGCTCCAAGAGCAACTGACCTCTCTTATGCCTAGCCCAAGAGTGAGCTAGTCTGTGGCTGTGAGCTTCACCTTTTATTGGCCCCCTGGTCTTGCACATGCTCAATAGGGGGCCTGCCCTAACTGGGCACAGGTGGATTTGATACCGGCTCACACCCACTTCTCGGTAATCAGAGGCAGCTGATTGCTTTGTTCCACTACCTCATAGAATGTGTTTTACTCTCAAATAAAAATGCATTTTTTGTGTATCTTCTGACTAACAACTTCTGAACTGTAGCCTTGAATGAGTGAGAAGACCTCAAGAGAATTTCTGTTTTTCTTTCAAGTCATTCCACCACTTACACATGAAGGCATCAAAATCCGTCAGCTTTCCTATTGAGAACAATGTTATGAATGGAAAATGTAACTAAGTATCTCAGTTATCTCAGCATCTATTGCTTCTTCCCTCCTAGCTGTAATGAGGATCACTTTTGATTATTATTAGTAGGATGGTTTTTTCTATTGCCAAGGCACTGGCAAGATCTTGTTGATGCTTTCATGAACTCTTTTTTTTTTTTTTTTTTTTTTTGGAAGGTCATTGACAGCAAGATTACACTGATTAAATGTATCTGATGAACTTGGCCCTAAATGGGGGTAATTTTTCACTGCAAGTACTTTTCACAACAAGGGATCCTGAGGTGACTGTTCCCAGTGAAATAAAATCACATGAATCCAAGCTTTTGTCTTTTTGAAGAGGGACAGAAACCACTGAATGTGTAATGGAAACATTTTTCTCTACTAAAAACATGACCAAGGATCCCAGTTTAATAAATGTTGCAATTTATGCTTTAGAAGTAGTACTAGACCAAAGGTCCTACAAACATTGTGTGGCTACACAGGATGGTCATTAGTTTATTGTCACATCTTCTCTTGTATTACTGATTGCCAGGTTCTTCGTATAGACAGAGTTATCATCCACTTCTGATTTATTTCTAAAATATCCAGAGCTCTTCCTGATACATTCTGAAGAAATTCAAAGGCATTACTATAGCTTCCAGGAAATGTTCTTGTCCCTAAAACACAGAATGAAAATCAAAGTGACACAAGTGCCCCCAAGAATGCCTACATATTTTTCACTAAAACTCTACTTTATTTATATATTTGAAAATATCTTCACTCAACAAAGAAGAGAAATGAAATTCCTATCAAATTTCTTTAGAAGAAAAACTCCTCAAGAGGAGCTCCCAGTCTTAATCTTTGAAAATCAGTGGAAAGTCTGAAGCCCAAAATTTATTTAGAAGCTGAAGAAATGTATCTTAAGCTTTTCCCTGCCTACCAGAGGCTCTTCAGAAGAAAGAAAATAAGGCCCTCATTAGCTGTGAGGGTTGTGGTCTTAGGCACAATTTAGGTATCTACTGTGACACTTTGGCTTAGGTTGAATAAATATTTGAAAAAGTGTGTAAACTCCTATGTAACTTGCTGTAGAAATCCTCAGTTGTAGATAGGTCCTTGGGAACACTGTGTTCCAAACTCTGTTTTACTGCTTAGGCCAGGAAAACAGGTCTGAGTACACTATAAATTTAAAATATTCCAGCTATTACAGAGGAGGATTACACTGTCTGAAATGACAGTAGAATATCATAACTTAGTGGTCCTAATCTTACAGAAATCTTTCAGACACTATTTGCTCCCTACTTGATGTGTTAGCTCTCTTATTGGATGCAGGAGATCCATAATTCTGTGAATTTCTAAAACTTTGCACAGGCTTCCAAAATCTGAAAAAGACTGTTTTGTTTCTCCTGGCATAGTACTTTGGAGTTTGGAATTTATTTATTTTGTTTCTTGATTGATTGGAGGAGTTTTACCTTTTTCCATCAGTTGCAGAAATTTAATACTATTAATTGTATTAAATTCAGATATGCATTCTAAAATTAATAACATTTTTACATAGGTATGTACATAAATATTATTTGCTACATTAGACCAATGCTAACTCAAGTCTGGATGATTTTGGTTTTATTTGCTCCTACCCTTTTTTTTTACTGAAAGAATTTTCCATACTTTCTTCTTCAATTCTGTCCTTTTCAACACCTGACCAATCATGTGTTGGATTCTGTCATTAATTGTATTGCCTGTGGGTCTTTCCCCAGCTTCATCTGAGGTGTGACTTACTAGGAGTTTTCACTCACAACTTTTTAAACATAGGGAACACTACTAAATAAAATACTAATAACATTTAATTTAACATCCTCTTAGAGCAGATTTTAAAAGCCTTGTGGCCAGTGAATCAATGGAGCTTTGTCTTGCAGTAGAATTGTAGGAAACTTTGAGGTAAAATAGACTGGGTTATCAAATACTCCATAAAACATTATAAATTGAACAGCAAAATTTAAACCTAAGTAGAAAAACTGCAACTGAGTCAATGTAAAAAGATCCCATTTGTCATTTTTGTATTTTTACGTGGCAGACTTTAGATTAAAAGAATTTTGTCTTACTCTATCCCTGGTAATAAGTCAAGTAAGGTTTTCCATCAGATTGTGTATAACTGAGCTTTTGTTTATTACATGTTATCATTTATAAAACAGGTGTTTTAAACTATTCTTTTGATATCTTTGCATTGCAAAATTCTACCGAAGAGGAAATATTTTACATATCTCTCACTGGTTTTATGTAAATATCTACACTGTTTACATATGTACACAGTGTGGTCACAAGATCCATTTTAACTGCAAGATTGGACTGAATTATGGTGTTGCCTGGCAAGTCTCTACTGATCATGGTATACACTGTAGTCAGTTATCCCATGGATAGAAGGATGCAGACTACATTGAGATCTAATAAGAAAGGCAAAGAAGGACAAGTTGTCTTTGCAGTCAGTCTTCTGGTATAATGGAAAGGAAAAAAATAGAAGATACTGAAGGATGGGTAGCTGGTGAGGAACAGAAGGAGGTATCTTTGAATCTAAGACTACCTCAAGGCCACAGAGAAGACTGTATTTCAGATGGCATACAGGTCCTCAGAGGGAGGAGAGTGAATTTGTCACCTTCTGTCTGGGTGACAGAAAAAGCATGAAAGCAGAATGGAGGGGGGTCATTGAGGCAAATGTAGTTCAAATCAGCACGTCATGAATAAATCAAAACAATAACCAAAAGCATTGAGTTGCTTGCATATCCATTAGAATTAACAAGTAAGAACTCAAATCTCTCTTTGAAAAGAAGAAATTGTATGCAACTGAAACATGAGACATTTGGTGGAATGATTCAAACCATTGGAATACTGAAATCATCCATTAAAAGCTGCTTGGGAGGGAAGGAATAGATGAAAGAGGAAAATGCTGTAATGGAGTTGTTGGCAGCCCGGAATCAAAAGGTATTGAATAAAAAATGCATCACCCATTTCTCTGAAACCTGTGACTAGAAGGCAAAGAATTATCTGTCTTCTGGGCTTTTTGGTAATGTGTGCAGGGGTAGCAGGGAAGTAAATTGCTGTGGAGAATTTCAATTGGGAGACAGGTATAAAAGAAATTCAAACACAGTAATAAGTTGTCTAGAAAGGCTGTGGAGTCCCATCCCCATACAATATTTAATCCCAAATGGGCATGGTCCTGGGAAACCTGGTCTTGGTGATGCTGCTTTCTGCCATGTGATTGTACCAGATGATATCCAGAAATACCTTCTGACCTCCAGTACCATGTGGTTCTGTGAAAAACAATAAAATCCATCACTTCAGAGGTATTTACAATACTAACAACTCAACTGAATATGGTAAAATAGGTGGATGTGGCAGAAGAACATGGATGCCCAGTCTTGCTATCATTTTACATGTAGAATTCAGTTTCAGCCCTATTTAAGATGGATGAATTAACCATGGCATAGGTTCTTAAAATATGGTTACTTTTGTTAAAACTGGGTAAGTTTTCCATTGAAAACACCAATAAAATAAGTCACACCAAAGGTGGAAAAGAAAAAACAAAAACAAAAAACAGGCATAAACTCAAATCGGAAATATAAAGGATATTTGTAACTAGTAGAAAAAAGACACCCTGAATAACTTTGAGGAGAGTGATGGGAAAAAATCCTGTTTCAAAATGTTACTTTATGAACTGATGGATTATGGATTATATATGTTGGCAATAGTATGGGGCTTCATCTCAAGACCTCCTTCAGAAGATAAATTTATAGAGAATTTCTAAATGACTGCAACAAAAATTACACTACATTCCAGAAAAGAAAATTTTACTTTGGATGTAATTATGAGTAAAGGGTTAAAACCTCTCAATCACTGGAATGGTATAGGAACATCTTGTTTTGATATAATATTTTTTGTTATTTCTTATTGTGGGTAAATTTTCTGTCATGCATGCAGGTAAGCAAAGAAAAGACCAATGAGTAATATGCATGCCTGGTTCTAGAAACAACTGTTTTCATGAAGTTGAAGATAAACACAGATGATCTGGAAGCAAACATGGAAGAAGAAAAATAATTAATTAAAACTAAGAATTATTTCATAGCTTTTAATAATTTAATAATAACAATTATTAGAAGATTAAAATATTTTGCTTTTACAGCAACAACAGAATGACTGGCTAATTTTGGTCAGAAAGGAAAATATAATAGAGTACAAACAATACAAAATAGCAGTTGTGAAATGCAAAATGATATATAAGAAAACTAAGAAAGAACACTAACAAAAGTATTGGTTTATCACAGCCTGGAGGTCACAAAATTGTTGAAAATCATGACAAAAACTCTACAAAACCCGTACTTCCAGTTTCATACCTTTGAGGATGACAGGCTAGAAAAGCAAAAACACAGGCTTAGGCAAAAGAATTTCTTAATCATGGTGACTTTATTCTCAAAAGAATTCAGGACTTACAAGTCTTTGAGAAAAATATTCTTTGAAAAGCTGTTGTCCATCACTCTGACTTTACATGATGTGAGAATTTTGTTGCAATTACAGACTGGGATGAGAACCTCTGACACTTCCTTATCCTGCTTCTATGTAACAGGATGAGGTGATCTCAACCCTCATCTAATAAATTCTGGCCTCCCTGATGCCATAGGAGTTAAATATTTTTCTTACTGAAATCATGCTGATTTACAAAGAATGTACACAGAGGTTCCATTATTCCAAACACAGTACAATTAAGCAACAGAAGAACATTTCCTTTCTCACAGTTCTATGCCAGCTTTCCAGACAGCACATCACTCAAAAAGCTCTCCCCGTTTCTCGTCTGTCATTACTACAGTGTTCTTCCCTGTGTTCATTCCACTTGGTTCTATATTTTTTGTTTGTTTTCTGACTACTTTCTCTCTTATAGATGTTGAGTCACATTCCCTTGAATTTGCATTCAGTATAACCATGGAGTGAAAAATTCTACTGTTTTGTTAATTATAAGGAGGAGGATCTTTAATTCTCTATTCATATTTCCCTGTGTGGCAATATTTAGCATCTTCTTTGACCTCAGGGAGCAATGTGGTTGCCCATGTGTCAAAAATACCTTGTCAAAGTATCCTAAATTCACATATATCTCAAGATTAATAAGCAGTCAATCAATACATGAAGAACTGATCAACACAATTCTCTCACACACAGGGTGGCTTTTTTCCCCAGTAAGAGGCCTTTATCAAATAATGGTTTCAAATATGGGTGGTAAGAACCAGGAATTAGAAGATGTTATTCAACATTTCCATATGTCTTATTAAATATCAAAACAGTGTTGATATATTACATTGCTGACATAGAGACTGGCAGAGTGGTACATAATTATGAAGACCAGGAAGTTATAAAGAAAAATTTTGATTGCTTGGCAAGCTGAACTCATTCAAGTTAAATGCAAAATTATGCATCTGGGTCACATCTAAACAGTAGAAAACTATATTCTGAAAATCAGTAGCTCAGGAGACAATGAGAGGTGTCATAATATCATTGTTCCCTGCATGATAACATGGTGAAAAGAATTGCTTTGGATTTTGAGGTACAAACAGTTAAGGGGATGTCTAGGTCCATAGAGATTATTTTTCTCCTAGAATACAGTGTTCAGATTTGGTTAGGGCTTGAAAACACAGCTCATGCTTACCACTGGGAATGTTTAACTAAAAGAACAAAATGGCAAGAGAAATGGTTGGTCTTTAATTTCTTAGCACCTAAAAAATGTCATTTTTTATGTGTCACTCAAGGTTATATTTTCAACCTCTTCAAAGAAAACTCACTGATTCTGGAAACTTTTGGGTTCAGTGTGGTGCACAGAGATCAGAGATATGAAAGACTCAGCTATAGGGTGGTGGCTGTGTTGTGGACACAGGGTCCTGCTCTCATTTCTGTAACTCCTGTGATCTGCTTAGGTAGCAGTATCCTAGCCACTGAGTACTGGTGCTTTATCCAGTTTAGCTACAGCTCCTGAAGGGCTCAGATGGGAGTTTGGCTGAGTATTCTGCATTGAAGAGGAAAAGGATTATAAAAAATGAAATATGGACCTGAGCACAGAAAAAAATGAATTTTTCCTTGATTAGGAGCTGAAGATGTCCTTGACAGCATTGTAAATCACTAGTGCTTCTCTAGCCAATCCTGCACCTGTGTGAAGAAACAGCGATTATGACATTTTCTTACTTCTCAAGCACGCAACAGGAATGTCAATAACCTAAACTACATAATTCTTACACTGTGATAATTTTTGGGTATTCTGAATGCATCATTTTGACTGCATCTGTTTTGCTTGAAATTCTTAAAGTTTTCTCTTCTTTATAAGAATGGGAATCACACTGAAGTTCTGCTCTCACTCTGCTCTGTCACCTACCATGGAGCAGAAGCCATCAGAAAACACTATCTATAAGACAAAACAGAAAGTTGAGACATGGTTGTGAAGCAAAAAGAAGTTTGACCACCAGCCTAGAGGTCAGGTCCCCATATCTGTATCTGGGAACCAACCTCCACTTTCTGAATCTTTTACTGATTTATCCCCCTTCAAGGAACCAGGTTATGCTTCTCATTCCAAAGAACTATACTTACCATTGATTTATGGATCATCCTGCTCCTTGTTTGCTAGTTTGTGGCATCAAAGTTCTTTTGCCTTCAGCAAGGGAGCTTCTTCAGGGAGACTGAAGGAGCCTTCTCCAAGCTAAATTAAAATCTGATGAGTAAGGCATTGTTCTGGGAGTAAGTTCTTGGAAGTCATTGCACCTTTTTTCACAGTAAGGGCACTGGATCCCAGGTATCTCCCTTCCTTACAAGTACTTCAGATTATTAGGCAAACGGTGGAGAGCACCACCAGTTTCATCTGTACTGATTTATAGGAATATAAGTGTCCTGGTTTTTACTAGGCCTCCTCACACCTATGACTTGGGTTGTTGGTTTCTGACTAACATAGTTCAGATTTGGGCTTACACATTAAGCAAGACTGAACTACATTTACCATGATAGAAGCATGAAAGAAGCATCTATACCTGACTGGGGAGTCTATGCTCCCATTATGGTCAATTAAAAGAAAATTGTATTTTTAGGGACACCTTAATCTTACATATTTGAGATGTTTACACTGGAATGTGACAAACCAAACCCTGAAGAGGGCTTATGTATTCAGGTGTTTTTAGTCCTTGTCCACAAAGGCAATGTGGGGTAACTAGCTCAGGTGTAAATTTCTATACTGCCACTGGTGACATATTCACTCCAACAGCATTAGCATCTTCCCTGTAACATACAGACATGACACTTGCATCTCAAATGCAGCCAGTTTTGCCCAAGCATCTCCCATTGGATAAACCAGATGCCCTTGTATTGGGTTTTCCTGGCAAGGTTTTGGTAGGGGGGGAGAGCTATGAGGATGGCTTCTGTGAGAAGCTGCTAGAAGCTTCCCCTGTGTCTGGTAGAGCCCATGTCCACTGGATGACCAAGCCCAAGCCCATCAGCAATGGTGGAAACACCTCTGTGAGGACATACTTAAGAAAGAGGGGGAACACTTGCCCAATTGTAGCTCCATAAAGGAGTGAGAATGTATGAGAGAATCAACTCCACAGGCAACAAGGTCAGGGAGGAAGGAGGAGGAGATGCTCCAGGCACTGGAGCAGAGATTCCCCTGCAGCCCCTGGTGAAGACTATGGTGAGGCAGGCTATTGCCCTGCAGCTCATAGCTGATAATGGTGGAGCAGGTATACACCTGCAGCCCATGGAGGACCCCATGCTGGAGCAGATGGGTGCCCAAAGGAGGCTTTGAGCCCATGGAAGCCCAAGGTTGATCAGGGTCCTGGCAGGACTTATGGACCCATGGAGAGAGGAGCCCACATTGAGCAGTTTTGCTAGCAGGAATTGTGATCCTGTGGAAGGGATCCACATTGGAGCAGCTTGTGAAGAACTGCAACCCCTAGGGAGGGACCCATGTTGGAGAAGTTCCTGGAGGACTGTCTCTCATGAGAGGAACCCCACACTGGAGCAGGGGAAGAGCGTGTGAAGTCCTCTCCCAAGGAGGAAGGAGCTGCATACAACATATGATGAACTGACCACAACCCCCGTTCCACATCCCCCTGAACCGCTGGTGGGGATGGTGGTAGAAAAACCATGAACAGAGTTGAGCCCAGAGAGAAGGGAGGGGTGGGGCAGAAAATGTTTTAAGATTTTGTTTTGTTCCTCATTATGATCCTACTCTGATTTCGTTGGTAATAAAATAATTTCCTGAAGCTGAGTCTGTGTTGCCCATAATGATAACTGGTGAATGATCTCCCTTGGTCTTTTTCTCAGCTCATATTTTCTCTCCTCTGTTCAGCTGAGGAGGGGAGCAGCTGTAGCACAGCTTTGGTGACCACTTGGCATCCATTGTCAACGCACCACAGTCCATTCACAGTCAAAGGGATCTGCCTGGAATTAAAGTTGCCTAAAAAGTCCCATGTGAATGTTGGATTCTGACATGTGGGTTTCCTAGATAGTTTTCTTTGATGTAAGTGTACATATCCCACTTCAGCGAGATATTTAATCCTAAAGAAGTGCTCTGTGTCTAGTCCAAAAATATTTTAGTGTTTTTCCTACTCTGAATGCTGCAATGGCTTTAGATGGCTGCATGATAATTTAGTGATGCATCAGAACTGTGTCAGTATTAAATATTATTTGGGATAAAAGAAAAAATTTGGCACAACTATTTAATTTTGACATAACATTAAGTAAAATGCTATGCTTTTGTACTTTTATAGCTACAAAGTATTGCCTACTTTTCAAAAGAAATTACAAACACATGAAGCAGATGTCCCGTGGGAACAATCTGTTATGGTCTGGCAGCAGATTCACTTTCACTAGCTTGAGATATTGTAACTGAAACATGTACATAAAGTTTAACTATATATGTAATTATGGTAAATAGTGCTTTATCATATTTCTAGTTATTAAATATGCCCTCAAGATTTGACAGTTCAATCTCTTTGTGCTTCTGATAGTCCTACCATTATTGTACCAGTCTTTCATATTGCATACGATGGACTGCCTTATTTTAGCAGGATTTTCTGGCCTTAATATTGTGACAAAAATCTTCAATTAAAATGTTAACATCTCTATAGGTATGAATAGATCTTTCTGAATCATCATTTTTAAGCAGAAATACTTGATTGTTAAACTTACTCAGAAACTGTGAAGTTGGTGCTTATCTTCTAGACATCTTTGAGGGTTTTTGTCAATCTCAAAATTGCATGTGACAGATGTGGGGAAAATTAAATGCTTAATATCCTCAGAAGCCAAAAATCAGAGCAGACATTGTCAGCATGAAGAGAGAGGAAACTTTCAAAGAGTTGCTCTGTTCTTTACTCAGGGATTAGAAGAGACTTTTCGTTTTGGGACTGTTCATGTGAGGTCCACTTTGCCTGACATACAGCTTTGGAGGGACGGAGTGACACTGCCTCTCAGCTAAGGCAGTCACCATGCACTAGAGAGATGTGTGTAGTTGAAATGGAGCAGAGAGATGAAAACTCTCAGGCACTAGGCATGTATGGTGTTAGACAGCTGCTACAAGGGAGGTCTGAGGACTTGGTTGGCATACAGAGCCTGTTGTTAGCAGACCCAGGCTGTGAATACTGGGATTTGGAATTTCAATGGCACTACATGATCTCACCATTGTTTGCACTACAGTACAGGGTATCACCACTGGCAGCCTCTTCCTCAGAATCAACACCAGCAGTATCAACACCAGATCAAACTGTCTCTAAAAAATTGTCAGGAACCATGTCAGAATCTGGAGTCCATCAGCATAGCACAGGTAGTGTTGCCTATACTGCCTCCACAGACTCTGATTCTTACCCTCATGCATCTTGCCTCACAGAACAAAACTTAAACTAAAGAAGTTACTTTTTTAGTACTTATGATTCTAACTTTAGTTACTTATTTAGCAAGGTTTAAGTCAGGCTTCTGGTTACACTAAATGGTTCCAGTCAAAACATTTAAAATGTCACCCTACTTGATACCAAGTACCTTGATACCTACTCAATACCTGCTTGATACCTACCTAAGCTCATCTTATCTAGAATTATTAAAAGAGCCTTTATAGTTGTGGATCCTTAGAAAGAACAACTTAGAGCCTGGGCTCTCCAATGTTAGCTTCAGACAGCTTCAGTAGTGCTTTATCTTTTAGTTTTGGGTACCAGTGACCTCTTTTGTCATGGGGTAACATCAACACTCTACCAGGTACAGGAAAACATTTCTTTTGTGTCCTTTTCTTTCATCACAAACTTACCTCCTTGGGTATCATTCAGTATAATTTTTTCATTGATTACATGCATTTCCACTGTAAACTCCAGTAATAAATACAAGTGGCCTTGACCATTCTAAATTAACCCAGTTCTCTTCACTCACATCATTGGCTATATAAATCCCTGGCTGTGGGTTCTCAGTGTGTTTAGAGACTATTACTCCTTTGTTCCTATTTAACCCACTGGCTAAGTCCTCCATCAGCTATGGCTATTTAATTCAGTGGCTTGCAATCTGTGGTGCTCAGAACCCTGGGGTTTCTCCACAAACTATTTCTAAAAGGTCTGTGAAAAGTAATTACAGAAAAAAAGCCTATCATTTCATGTGCTGGCTTTAATTTGCTAGCTTAGAGTCTCATACCTTCAATGGACCTTTTTAAAAAGCTTTATTGAAGTTACTTATACATCACATTAGACATTATACAAAACATCTGTTAAGTATTTTCTGTTAATCTCATTATCTCTTGGACTTTCCTAACATTGTTTAAAGACCATATATAGCATACTGTTAATGAAGAGGGCAGTCTCAAGAATAAGTTGCTTTCCATAGTCATGCATAACAGAAAAAGCTCCCTGCTCAAATGATGCACATTCCTCTATTGGGACTGCTTTACACTTAATTACAATTCTTTCTGAACTGCTAATAAATGTTGGTTTATAAATAGCTCTTAGAAATCTATTTGTTTATATCTCATAAACTGAGTTCTCAGGCATGTGCATACTTTATTTACTGACTAGTCTTTTCTTAATAAATTATTTGTAATAAAATAATTGTGTTTTCATATACATGTAGAGTTACAATAAATTCTGCTGCTGAGCCTCTAAAAGTGTCATGATACAGTTTTTCTATGATAGCTCAAAAGAATAAATTGCACAAATTTAAAGAAAATAGAATTTAACTGTTAGGTATGATTGCTTAACTCAGCTGTATGCATTACTGACCATCATCTTTCATTTAACCTATTATGAAATGAGTTAGAGATTAAAATTGCTTCAGAATTTGAGGTCAACCAACATTCTTGAACATAGGGCTGATCAAAAGAAAAAAAAAAAAAAGAATGAAAATGTATTAGTCTGGTGAATCAGAAAAAACAGTAGCTTTGAAACAATTGACCAAGTTTGCTTCAAGCTCCCTTGATCCTCTACTGGAATACATTTAATTCCCATGAGCAATGAAGTGTGAAACATCTTCATAATAAAAATCATTTGAATACAGTTTCAGCTTCACACTTGTGGAGAGAAAAAAAGATGCCAACCAGGCTCTGAGTATCTTGAAGAACAATCTCTCTGACAAACAGCTTATCACACACCCCAATAGTCAGTCTTCTTTGTTCTCCACTCTGAGAGCAAACTTTGCCCTTTCCTTTGGAACAGGAACTATTTTAGCATCTGAGATTTAATGCAGGACTCAGGTGGTCCTTAGACATTTTCAACCATGACCATGAACATCTTTTCTGCAGTCTCCTCCATATATTTCCCAACACAGCAGAGGCAAAATGTGGGCCCTGTTTGTTGGTGACAACAGAGACCAAGACAGACTTTCAATCAAGCCTGACGGGAAGAATTTTTCACCCTCTGTATTTTCTCTTCTACCAGGCTAGCTAATTTTTAAAACTGCCAGCTTTGACAATTGGGCTCTGCTGCTTCAAACTGTGGGG
This sequence comes from Calypte anna, assembly GCF_003957555.1. Classification (NCBI taxonomy): domain Eukaryota; kingdom Metazoa; phylum Chordata; class Aves; order Apodiformes; family Trochilidae; genus Calypte; species Calypte anna. The sequence goes on from NC_044244.1 coordinate 158,429,630, forward strand.
TTGTGCTAACTTTGCAATTAAGTCTCTTACTCTGTAGGAGAAGTTGTCAATTAATGCCAAGTAGTTTAGTAAGACACTGACATTCCCAAAGTAATAGTATTTTGGCTTGACAGGTTTTGATAGGGAGGTGGCAGCCCTGTTTAGCTTGTCTGTTCCCTAATTCCTGTTGCTCCAGAGAGAATGATGGCAAAGACATGGAGGGATTGAGCATACTGTATTCTTATTTCTTCTACTAGTAATAAATGATTAGTGTCTTAGATTTTGAAAAGGTCTTTTTCTCTTTCAGCTAGAAATTGTTTTTTGTAAATAAATGAATAAATAAATAAACACCTCCACTGCTTTTCTAATTTCTAAATAACTTGACTTGAATGTTCCTGAGAAGTTACTGTAGCACTGAGAAATAACTGTAGCACTAACTTATAGTCTGCAAAGGCAAACAGAAAGAAAAGCAAGAATTTCACCAGAATTCCTGCAGGTTTTGCTAGTATTTTCCCTACTAATAATAGGAAAAAGGCAACAAGGTTTAGAAAGCATTTGTTTACTTTGGCTTCCTTCAATTTAGGAAGAAATTTCTAAGAGTTCCAAATTCCAATTTGCTTGTAAGTAATTCAGTTCTCCACACTGATATAGCTCTGCAAAATTTGGTCATTTTAGCTATGGAATATATTTGTGCATTCTGAAAGTTCTGCTTGGTAAAACTTGAGGAAAAACTATCAAGCACTAATGATTTTGGATGCAAGTACCTTAGGATTTCTGAGTCTCAAAGCACACTGTATTTTCAAAAAGGAGGCTTTCATCTTGTCATATTAGCTATAGCAACACATTGCAAGACAAGTAGATGCTTACTTCCTCTAATAAACATTTCTCTAGTGAAAGGTACTGCAAAGCAGTCATATACCATATTTTATTCTCTATCCCTGTTTTAATGACAGAAAAAGCAGATAGAATTTCTTTTCAGACAAAGGAATATAGGAGTTTAAAACAGTTGTAGCCACTGCTCACTGTAAATAGGGAGAGCAAAGGTTTTACTTTAAAAAGGAAAAATGTGATAGAATATAATAGCAAATTATTAAAATTATTTAAATTTTTAATCTGGTTTATGATATTTTATAACAAGAAAATAACCTTCTGTATCATTCTACCAATCAGTTTTAAAGTTTTAAGTGTTGACTGTTAGCAAAACATAAACCAATAATGTGATATTTAATTAAGTTAGTCTTTCCAGCTACTTATATGGAGCTTACTATTACAGAAGATATTGTCTGTCTACCTGGGTAAAGCAATGAGATATTACTTCAATGTTTTTATTCCCAACTTCATATGGGTCTAACAAGAAAACATCAACATTTTTTATTGGGCTCATCATCCATTTGGCTGAATTATTCAAGCTGAATTACACAAAAAAGAGATTTTTTTTCCCCTGGAAAATAATTCCTTTCCTAACTTTTAAATATGCTATTTCTAATTCTTGCATTATTTGTTTTATATGAATCTGTAAACAATGTTTTGTAAACAAAACATATAAGCAATATATGTGCCCCAAACAATGCCTAACCTACATTATTATGTGACTGTTGCTTTTATTTATCTTATTACAACAACACCAGGCACAATTTAACTTCTCATGTATATTAAAAACACAGCATGACTGCACTGAAGTCTTATAAGAAAACTAGATGCTTAAACATATTTATTTAAAACATACTTTGTTTATGATCATCTTATATTTTACATATGCACTATTGTACTACAAGGTTAATTGTTCTTATTAATACTTAAAAAAAAACACACCTCAAAATTTCCCTGTGTGGAAAATAAATCATCATATATTCATGTCTGAGAACATATCATAGAAACCAGCAAACAAGTATTCTTAAAAGGCTAATTTTTGTTTGTATAATTTGATGGACATTGTTATTAAAAGCATTAAATAAACAAATGTCTCCTGCATGTAACAAAAGGATGTCATTCTGTACCAAATTCTTCAGATTTTAGTGTACTTCCCCTGGAACCCAAGCAGTGGGCTTTCTCTGTATTTTTATAGAGATTTCCCTGTGTTTTTCAGAAATCATAGACTTTCAGAAAGCATACTTGGATTAAAATATGCAATCTTGAGATATGAAGTCTGTATTTCCTGTTACTCTGACACAATAAACATTGTCTACAGCGAATAAACATTTTTACTGGAAGATGCTGGGAGAAAGGAATGACCACTTTTGTCATCCTAGTAAACTCTGTCAGGGAAATGCCCAAACCAAATACCATGGGTGGAAAAAAAAAAGAAGTTCCTGCTCAGAAAATGCTTAAGGGTGGTTCTGTCATTTCTCTGGCAGCTTGGCTCAGACCAGTTTTTGCTACTTGGAAGCAGTAACTTAGAACTTGGTGGGAAAGATTTCAAACTAAGAGTGCCCTTAGAAAATAATTACACAGCTATAGTATGGTTAGTTGCATCTCATTTCACTGTACAACAGCACTCCTGAGGTTTCAGATTCAATACCTTTTTAAAGGTTTTTTTCTGTTGCTGTTGCTCTTCTAAAGTGGCCTTTCTGGCTTAAGGCTTTGGGGAAAAATGAAAGAAAATGTGCAGTTTTACAATATAGCTAAGCTGATTTAATTGCTAGATTCTACTGAAGGGGAGGCTGGTAGGGCGATATACTCTTTTCCTTCTTTCTGGGGTTTTTTTCTTCCTTTTCAGAGTTTACTTAATTTTTTTTCAGTATTTTGGGGAGAGGAGAGGAGAGGAGAGGAGAGGAGAGGAGAGGAGAGGAGAGGAGAGGAGAGGAGAGGAGAGGAGAGGAGAGGAGAGGAGAGGAGAGGAGAGGAGAGGAGAGGAGAGGAGAGGAGAGGAGAGGAGAGGAGAGGAGAGGAGAGGAGAGGAGAGGAGAGGAGAGGAGAGGAGAGGAGAGGAGAGGAGAGGAGAGGAGAGGAGAGGAGAGGAGAGGAGAGGAGAGGAGAGGAGAGGAGAGGAGAGGAGAGGAGAGGAGAGGAGAGGAGAGGAGAGGAGAGGAGAGGAGAGGAGAGGAGAGGAGAGGAGAGGAGAGGAGAGGAGAGGAGAGGAGAGGAGAGGAGAGGAGAGGAGAGGAGAGGAGAGGAGAGGGAGAAGGAGAGGGAGAGGGAGAGGGGGAGGGAAATGCGGAAGGGGGGGACAGGGAAAAGGGGAAAGACATCAGCTTTGCTCGGGTGTAACAGACCTGTTTTGAAGCCATAGTTGTTTTAAGTGGCTACACTATGCAATCATGGCCTTGCTGATCTGGTTGTTCTGATGATTGTGGCACATGTCCAAAAGTCTGAGGTGGTCACCATTTCCCTGGCTGCCCACCTCAGGTCCATGCTGAGTGAGCAATGTGGGGCACTGGGGGTAAAGGCAGAGTCCCTCCCAGTCTTGATTTCTACCGCCACCTTCCAGTCCACCTCATGTATTTTCTGTCTCAGAAAGTCTTCTGCCATCTCCATGAAACCTAATTTTGCTACTGACAATTGTAAGGAGCAGTAAAATAAGTGACTCAGTTCCTTGACCTTGAAACAGTACACATTTTACTTTGCCTCCACTGCTGAGAAGCCTGGACCTGGTTTTGAACAAAAGCAATTATACTGATTTGGAATGAAAAGACATTTAAAGCTCTTTTGACACAGCAGCACAAAGGGAGAGGGGTCAGTCTCTCTGAGATTTGAAAATATTCCCTTCTTTCCTTTACTTTGCCATTTGTGAGAGAGAGTTGAGAGAACCTCTAATGCTAATGATCACTGAGGAACTCTCTTTGTTAAGAAGATTTCCATAATGCATACTTCTTCTAAGGTGTCTATGTCATGATGTGATTCCTTCTGCCAGCTCAAGCATGTCCTCTATCCATGTTCAGAGGCAGAAATCAATAGTAAAGCATGCTGAGTGAATATAATGGAAGCATTCTTAGCCTCTGCAGACGCTGAGAGCTCACCCATTGTTGAGCCATTGAAGAAGAGTCCAGTCAAAAAAACCCCAACACAGTCTCAAGCAAAGGAGACTTTTCTTCCATTAACTTTGAAACACAGCAAGGGATAGAACAGAAGAAGATACACCTGGGTGAAAAAGTGCCCCTTTCATGTGTTTTCTCATCTAAGAATAAGGCAGGAACACATGAAGCACTGCAAGGTATAGTGCTCTAACCTTCTGTCTGCTTCCTTGCCTCATGTCACAAAAGCCAAGTGAACTTTAAAACATGGGGAAATAATGTGCCTTTATGTTCTAATATGTAAACTGCAATGGAATCTGCAGCACATTATTTTAGCCACCACAGAAACTAATACTAATTGCAAATAACTCTGAAAGTATGTGAATCAAAGTTTATTCTAGTCTGACTCAGGAAGCAAAGGAATTCTGTTCACAATACTAGCCTTTGTTTCCCTTACAGCAAAATGTACTTGCATTAGTCATTTATGGTATTAAGGAACATTGATAATTGCCTTTTATAGTTTTTCAAGCATCACAATTTACTACACCTATAATTGAAAAGTTGGATTTTGCAATCAAAAAGTAGAATACAGAGTGTTGCTATGCAAAAGTGAAGACTTTCCTCTTTCTTTAGCTTATTAATTTTCAAATAATGCTTTAGGGCTTGTTGTGATAGTTCTTTACAAGGTAGTAAATATATAACTAAACAGACTGTCTAGGCTGAAAACTAATTACCATTAGAAACTGAAGCATTTGGGCTTGTTATTTCTGCAAATCAAACAACTCTGAATACAATCTCCATATTAAATAAAATGTTCGGTGAACCATGAAGCTCTTCACAAATCTGGACCATGTTTTAAGAAGCCCTTTTTTTAGTTATTGTTGCATGCATGCCATTGCATGCAGAATAGTTGGAATATTAAAATAAGTTTTTATATTGGAGGGTAAGGAGAAAAAATTGAAAGATTGTGTTAAAATTCAGTTTTGAAAACTTTTAAAAGGTACCAACTAGGAAGTAAATACGTGAAAAGGAAGCATATACCTTGAAGTTAAAGTTCATACACAAAACAGAAATTATGATTGGGAGACATATTCTGAACTTGCTATCCCACTCCTGTGACCTGTGGGTAGGCTGCATACATACAGTAGAGCTATGATAAGGGATATTTGTTATGTGTGCCTTGGAACTATAATGAAGTTTAATATATTAGCTAAAGCCCTTCCATTATATGGCTAATATTTAATAACATTCTGAAGACTAAAAAATTCATTTTCTTTCAAAATAAATTAATTTTTATTTCCAGAGTGGAATTTATTCAAGGCAATAGCCAATGAGCAAACAACAGGTATATAACTCGGTAACCCTTCTGTTCAAAAATTAAAGAGAAAAAGAAGAAAAAAAAATCGACAGTGAAAGAGACTAAAGAACACAAATATCCCATAACAGCAAAGCATAAAGGGTGAATATAGAAGTAAAGATGTTTTTGGAATCATTCTTCAGACTAATTGCCTGGTATGCTGCTTGTGTTTCTGTCAAAAAACATGAAAGGAAAGTGCTGACTGATTATATATATTGGAATATCAAATTAGAATATATATTCTGAAATATACGGAGAGAATAAACTACACATATAATAAGGCTGCATTTTTATCAAAGATTTCTGGTGATGATATAAACCATGTAAGGGAACTCAAGTACTTTTACATAGTAGCTGTCATCTGATAGCTGAAATAAAATATAACTCTATGTACAAAAAAAAGGGTAAAAAGGCAAAATGAGAAAACAGCTTTAGATACCTACAAAGATAGGCAATGGTACAGAATTGCATTAAATCTTGTGATCATAATTCAGCTCAGTGTGTTTGGCCATCAAAGACTGTAATAAATTATATCTGCTGCTTTGTAGCACCTATGGCAGTTGAGAAAGTAAAACAATTTAAATGTATAACCTCTCCTTTTCGTGTACTCCATCCCACACACCTCTGTCTAAGCACAGTGATTTGTTTGGCTTTGTTAGAGTCTAATTAAGATTGCAACTTGATGAGTGCTCATTGAATAGAATACATTCTGGATAAAATAAGGCAGCAACATTTTCTGGCGCAGAAAAATAATTGGAGGACTGCATGGAAGGATTAGCTCCCTTGACTAAAGTCAGATACCAACCCCCTGTTACAGGGATTCTAGACTGAATATTTCTTGAATCTTCAACTGTTTCAAAATGTTTGGACAGGGAAAAGTAAGTGCTATAATTATGGGGAATGTGTGCTGTATTCATTATATGAGACAAGAAGCCGAATCATTGTTTAAAGCAAAAAACTTGACTACTGAGTGTTGATAAAGCCTTTCCTTTCCCTTTTTTTCTGCTTCTCTTTTCCCCAAAACAGATGCAGGCTCTGTGAACTGGAAGCCAGATTTTCCAAGCAGCTAACTTAGAACAACTCTTAGACATAGCTTTTCAGCACCCGTTAGCCCCAGTCTGGAGTGGGGATCTCCTAAAATATATCATATAGGAAGTCCAAGCTAGCTCTCCAAGTTCAGAGCCAGGGCAACCTCATTACTGTGTAAATTAGAGGAGCACAGCATTCTGGAACATCACACAGAAAAAGATTCAAATAAGCCCCAGTTTGTGTGATGGGAGAAAAAGATGATAGAAACAAACAAAAAAAAATTCAAGCAGGCAGACTTGAAGGTGGCATCAGCAACCAAAGAGTGCAAGCAATTGCTTGAAAGGTTTATCTAGATACATGGATTGGCATATTAGAATAGCCAGCTCTCTTCTTTGTTGGCTTTCTGATATCCACTGTGTTTTGTAATAGACATTATCACTACAAAACTCTCATTGACCAATCATTTACAGTTTTTAAAAATCTATTGTATCAGTTGGTTTTGGAAAGCACAGTTCATATTTTTCTCTAAAATATTCTAAACTGATTCAAACAAAGATCATTTAAAAGATCAAAGTGCAGTTTAAACTTGTGAAAGCAAAATATAAATATTAATCAAATGCATGCATTTACAAATTAAAATGAAGAAGAATGGAAGGACAATAAGGTATTGCATTCGTAATTATTTTTCAATATTCATCTTTCATTCAGCTATTTTTAGATAACAATTTGATTAGAAATGATTTAATGTTAGAAGAAGTCACTGTAACACCATAGGTGATGGGTCTGGACATAAGGAAATACAAACCTTAACCAAGTGTACTGAATTAAACTTTCTGTTGGCATAGCAATATTTAGGTTTTAGTCCTTTACGGTATGGTTTGCAAAGATATTTTTAACTGTTGGAATTTGTTTAAATATTTATTTTAATAAAACCACAAGGAATATATATTTCCTGCTTGAAACAAACTCTTTTCAGACTGCTGGGACTCACAAGGATGCATGACTGGATTTTGTGACAGCTGATGTCTGCACAGTAGATGTTTAATAAATGGAGACATTTTATAGTAAGTTTTGCAGATTAATATTTTTCCAGTAGTGACATATGTATTGGAAAAAAATATTTTCAAAATGAGGTCACTGCTTTAAAAATGTAGGAAACATTGTCAAATTTAAAATGCTCTTTTAGAAGAGAATTCAGTAACTGCACATTAAGAGTGCCTTAATGTCTGAGACAAGTGAAACATCTGCTTCAGCAGCGGAAATGGAAAGGTAATACTCCAGATAAGCAAAGGAGGTTTTAGGGAAAAAAAAAAAAAAAAAAAAAAAAAAAAAAAAAAAAAAAAAAAGATTGAAAGGGAAAAAAAAAAATATAAACCTTACCCAAAACTCATACGAATTCTTCTTTGATCTCGTTAGTTCAAATGGAACAAATAACTCCCTCTTCCAATTAGTTTCATATCCTATGTCCCTATTAACTTTCTTTCCTCAGCCTGTGTTTCACTGGATTTTTTTGTTTTATCTTTATTTTGCTCTGGGAGGGAGAAGACTGAACCCAGTGTTCACTGTGACCTGGCCCCACACACCCCTATAGCAGGTTTAGTGTATTCCCTAATGTGGTCTGTGCTCCAGATCAAAGCTGTTGTTGCCTCCAAATTCCACCTGCCCTTGTGCTATGTGATTCTGCACATCTCCCTTGTCATACTGTAAGCCTAACATCAACCATAAGTCCCCACATCAGAAGACACTGAATTAGTTGGGTCTATCACATCCCCTTCACACTGCTGCTAAATCCATGCTGGGAGTCCTTCCCCAGCCATGACTGTGTGGGTCCAACTTTTTTCCTCACAACATGCCCCAAAGTTGGTTTATACTTACTTGTATCCAAACAGCATATTTCAGATCCTCATGAGAAATAAACTCTAAATGTCAGTATGGACTGTCAGTAAGCTTAAAATTTTTTATTGAGTGAATGTCTTTCTTTTGTTGCCTCTGTATTTACATTACTAAGACTTGACCATCATTTGAAGATTTGCAGTTGACCCTGGGCTACCTAAATCCAAATCCCAGAACACAGAAATGGCAAATGCTTTCCTAAAAGTGTTCATTGAAGATAGTGAGACTTGCTGGACCTGCAATGAAGTATTTGGCCAGCTGAGCATAGAAAAAAGTCCCATCGATTCCGTGGGAGGGAAAGAAATATAAGACTAGGATGGAACAGCTATTTATGAAGAAATAATGTAGATGTTTGCTCTCCAGCAAAGGAGGTATATTAGAGGATGAGCACTATGACTTTGGCAAAAGAAAAACAGTGAGGTAAGAGAAAACAGAGACAGAGGGAAAGAGGTGAACTGGTGGGTAACAGAGACTTTCTAAGAAAGCCTGAAAGAATTGTAAGTATAAGGAACAAATGTATATATACTGATGAACGAAGATTTCTTTATAGATCATTTTCATACTTGTTATATGTCTAAGCAAGACTTTAAAAAGCACAAATTTCTGCAAAATGTTTCCTCACAGGGTAAAAGCAAAACAAAAATCCTTGAAATTATTTGTGAACTTGAAATGTGCTGTTTAAATCCAGCAGAAACCAGATAAATGTTAATCTGCATCAGAGGCAGAATGTTACCTGATTTATAGCTGTAAAGTTCATGCGATTCTAGTCACTAAATAAGAGACCAAGCCAATGATGAGACCTTTGCATTTACAATTACCCAAATATGTAATACTATAGTTAAAATGCAAGTACACATCTCACTCACTATGGGTTATAAACTACAATTTCTCTTGTATTGGAAATTCATAACATACTTTCTTTAGATATTGGGTTTCAAAATGAGGTCATTTAATGTGAAATGGATTTTTTATATAATCAAGTGCTTAAAAGCTGTATTATGCACACCTCCAGATTGTTTGTTTCTTTAGAATCAATTATACTCTGAAAGTTGCTGCATCAGAAAACACTTAAACACTTCATGCACCATATAGTGTACTGGTTGCTGTGTAAAAATTATAATTATAAAGGTAAAAAGTCATTGCAGGTATAGGCTAAGCATTCTATATTTCTCATGTTAACTTCCATGTTAATGTGAAGCAGCTATAGGGTTTTTCAGCAAAAGTCTATCCATAGTTCTGAGTAGCAATTACAGTTGATATCACTTTTAATGAATTCAACAAAGACATCTGGAAATGGTGGCTGACCTGCTGCCTTGGAAATTTGAAGATAGCATGGCAATAACACTGAAAAGCACTTTTAAAAGGTTTACTATAAGATCTCTACCTGTTTCCAATGGTAGCATGCAGTCTGAGATGCAGCCACTAAAATCTAGGCATCTATCTGTAGGTAACTATATGTGCTAGGAGGAAGAACAGCAGCAGCTTGAGTGCTAATGAATAGTATCATTTTAAATGTTGTATTTTATTTCTCTTAGCCTTCAGGTTCTGCACTAGGAGGTCATGTGTCTCCCACAGATCTTGTGTTATATCTACAGATGTCTAAAACAACCCAGGGCACACCATATGGTGGTAAGACTTTAAATTGAACAACAGAGTTATGTCCAAGGCATTTAAACTTCCATTATAGTTAGCAGAGATAGAAAGTAGGATTCAGCTGTAGAAACACAAGGATATAGGATTATCTTAGCTGAAACAGAGTATCCCACCTGCCATCTTTCTGCCTCTTTAGAGACAGAATAGTATGTTATATGTGCCACGCAGATGTCTCCATTTATGTATCTTAACCTGGAGATTGAATGATGCTTTCCGTTGTGATTCTAGAGAACACAGACATTGTGCTTGCTGAAGCTAGAAGTTCAAAACTGATGTGTGTAGCAGATAAAGAAAAATCTCCTTCCTGAAGTTTATTGAGGCGGATATTCTCTTCTTCTCCCATATTTCTACCTGTAACAAGATAATGGAAACTGGGGACTGAGAGCTGCAGTTTATCTAAGAGGCCAGAAATCACTGATCAGCTAATAAATTATAAATAAGAAATGAGAAAAGGTAATAGTGTACAGATGATTTCTAGAGCAACTAGCAAACATATTGCAAGTATATGCTCTAATTTACCACTTTCTGTCTGATTAAAGCCATTGCATACTAGAATTGTTATTGTGTGCACTTCCAGAAAAGAGGTAAATCAAAAAAGGTTTTACTTTCTAAGCAATATGTCCTACTAATTATGCAGAGAAATTTAAATTTAGGTAAACAAACCAGGTAAGTTTCACTTCTGGAGGTCTACAGAGACCTCCCTCTTTTTACACAGAATCTGGGCTCAATTCCATTGACTAAGCACAGGTGTAGTGCCATTTTAGGTGTCCTACAGTATCTTGGACACAACCTATGTTTTGGAGGACTGGAAATGTCTTACGAGCCCTGTGTGAAACTTGCCAAAGGGGAGCCCATCAGCCAAGCTGGTGATGCATCCCTAAAAACGTAGCTAAGAGAGTAGAGGAGGAGGAAAAAAAGAGAAAGAGCTCACGGTGCTGATGCTGATATATTCCCACTACAGCCTGTGAAAGAGACTGTGCTGGAGAAGATGGGTGTTCCTGAAGGAACATCATGAAGTGGCTTCATCCTGTGTGAAGCCACTGACAGAGCAGGGGAAAGTGTGAGGAGGAAGGAACAACAGAGTAACTGCTGTGTACTGTCCATCCCTGCTTGCTTCTTGGGGAGGGGAGCCAGGAGTGAAAGAGAGAAGCGAAGCCTGACAAAGGTGTTGTTTTAAAGTTTATCTTATTGTTTCCCACTACCCAAATTAATGGTTACTTTTTTTAATTTAATTGGCAATAAAATAAGTTAATTGTGCCAAGTCAAGTCTTTTTCTCCCATTATGATGATTGTGATCTCCTTGCCTTTATCTTGACCCACGAGCTCCCTCATTCCTCTTCTTACTATTTTCTTCCCCCCTCACTCACACTGAATAGTGGGAATAATCAAGCAGTTGGGTAGACATTTGGCTGTCAGCCAAGGCTCACTGACCACATGACTCAAAAAAAAATCCCAAAAAACTTGCAATGCAGTTCGGGGACTTCAGTAGTGATTTCTAGTAGCGGTTTAAACAGATAGCAGGGGTCAGGCTGAGTCTGGTTTGATGTCTTCTATCACTCTTGTATAAAGTGTTGCACTCTCAAAGACTGGCACATTCTTCCATACTTGCTTTAGGGCATCCAACACACCTCTAGTTTCAGTTAATGCACGTTTTACAGCACAGCTCCCACATTACTTAACTCCTTTTTGAGTTGAAGTACATTTCCCCCAGTATGTTAATTACATCTGAGGGCTCCAGAGGAAAGCACACAAGGCTCAGAGGAAAGCCATGAACAAGTTTTCTTTAGTAAGGATGTGTCCAGTCTCTATAGATGGAACTAGACTTAAACAGAGTATATATAAGCCAGTCTATTCTATTAGTCTGGACAGTAAGAGTAACTGCAGGAAATGCATTTTAGAGTAGACAAGTGTATTGAACAAAAGAATAAACATTTAATCAGTGAAGAGGGAAGGGACAATGAGAAAGCAAGAAGAATTAATAATTCTTATAGCAGATAGCAAAAAAATCCACTGAGTACTTGGAAACAGATTCCAAATCATAATCCTAGGCAAAGTTAAATTGAATAGTACTACATTCCAGCAGCTGAAGAGAGCATCGAAGGCAAAGATGCTTTCATGCCTCTGCCTCCAAACTGTTACTGACACAAGAGCAGAACGCAGATCATTTCTTTGTGATGGATGACTTCAACACTGAATTACAATGCAAAAACCATGGAAAATACAATGCAAAGGGAAAACTGAGATAAGGAATTACCAACTAAAATGTTGACTCGCTGGATAACATTTGGTGTCTGATAGACTGTTGTCCAAAATTTTCACAGAAAAAAATCCTTTTTTTTTTTTTTTTTCAGATAGGAAGAGTTAAATTTGACCACAACTGCAGCGTTTGAAGATAGATCTTGTGTCAAAGATGAAACAGCATGCCAGGCAGCAGATGTCAGTGATTACTGCAACCATTGCTCTGCCAAACTAAAAATAAAACAAAGAAAGATACCCTCTGATTAGAAAGTGACAAAGATCATCAGTACCACACAGAAAACAAAAGGGTAGTATGACAAATTCCAACCTGGCCTTAAGAATATATTTGCATTAGTGCATCAGGCAAAGGATGCTGAAATGATAGGGGGAAAAAAAAAGTGCACGCATTGTTTCAGTTCAGCTGTCACAACCAGGTCTCAGTATATTCACAGCAAGAATAGAAACACACTGTCTCAATGGGAAAAGAACATTTCAAGAGATATAATATACATGGCAGGCTATGATATACTGTGAAACCATATAGTATTTTTGGACAAGTTGATGTTTAAAATGGGACAATCCAAAGAAAAGGAGGAAGATTCTCATTGCTGAAACAGAATGGATGGGGAGATTCTTAAAAAGAAATCATTAACAGAAACTCCTTATCTCAGCCACAGTTTTATAAGTAATATTTGCAATCACATAACTAATCCCACCCCTAGCAGGATTTCAAGACATGTTACAGGCAAGAAGCTGAAAAACAGCGAAGCAGCAGAATATAAAATCACAGCAGAAATACTAGAAGTATTTGACTCACCTCCCCGATGAAACTTATAAATGTGCTTAATGAACTCAAGGAAGGCAGAGAGGAAAAACCTTTCTGAATAATAGAAATAAGGAAACATGAGCAGGATACTGAGGTGGTGACCTCACTGACTTCAGCAACTGGAGATAAACTTGTGCTGCTCTTCACCACAGCAAAAAACATTTCCTACATGATCCAACACATAAATAAGTATACACAACTTATAGAAGCAGACAAATTCTGTTTGATAAATAAAACATTAGGTCAACTATTTTTCCCTTAAACTTTTACCAGTTGGTCCTCTGGACTAGTCAACTATACTTTCAAAAACTATACACAATAATATTATAATACTATAGTACGAAATACTATGCACAAAAATATCAAACCAACCAAACAGACAAACCAAACGGAAAAAAATGAAACCCAAACTAGTAAAAAGGCACTGGATAAAAAAAAAAAACAGCTAACAGAAAAAAACTCATATAACAAAAAGTATAGAATCATAGAATTGGCTGGGCTGGAAGGGACCTCAGAGATCATCAAGTCCAACCCTTGAACCACCGTTGCGGTTGCTAGACCATGGCACTGAGTGCCACATCCAGTCTCTTTTTAAATATCTCCAGGGACGGAGAATCCACCACTTCAGTGGGCAGCCCATTCCAATGTCTGATCACTCTCTCCGTAAAGAAATTCTTTCTAATATCTAATCTAAATTTCCCCTGGCACAACTTAAGGCCATGCCCTCTTGTCTTGTTGAAAGTCGTCCGGCAAAAGAGACCAACCCTCTCCTGGCTACAGCCTCCTTTCAGGGAGTTGTAGAGAGTGATGAGGTCTCCCCTGAGCCGCCTCTTCTTCAGGCTGATCAGCCCCAGCTCCCTCAGCCTCTCCTCATAGGGTCTATGCTTGAGTCCTTTCACCAGCCTGGTTGCCCTCCTTTGGACCCGCTCCAGGTCCTTGATATCCTTCCTCAGCTGGGGGGAAACATACTGGTAGCAACATATTGGTAGGCAAAAACACCAGAGAAGAATAAAATCTCAATTAACTAGGTATTTCTGATTAAACAAGTTATTTTAATCTCCTAACTTGAGACTCTGGCCCTAAAAGTTCACAGCTGAGTTTACAGGTTCTTAAACCACCCCTATATTACATTCTGATATGTAAGGCAAAATAACAGTGAAGAAATGACTGAATATGTGAATGATTACAGGGATGTTTTATGAAGCATTCATGAAGGAGTTCTCTTAAAATTCCTCTTGAGGTTTCTACACATTTCTACATATAATTTTTATAATATATATTTTCTATTGACTTATCACTCTCCCTCTCACTTGTACAGGACCTGTATCTACAAGAACAATATTTGTTTACAGAAGGCTAACACTCCTTCTCTTGCAATAACACTGGACTACCCTGTTCCTAGAAATCTGAATAGAAGGACCAAAAGTAAGACAGGATAGACCCAGACAGCAAACTTGACCAGTTTCTGAAAGGAGAATACTTTTCTTAAACTCCATAAAGTTACCTAAAAGTCAGTTCTATTTAATTTTAAAACTTTGACCCAAAATCATACCTACAGTATTTTAAAAATAAATATGTAACTTTATTATAAAAGTTCAATAGCTATATATTTTATATTTCTTCCCGTTACATTCATCAAAAAGGCAGACAAGGACTTGTTCAGACCCATGCTTTGTAGCTAATAAATCAACATGGTTTATTATGTTTGTTATATTTATTATAAATCAACCCTACCCATATAACCTGAAATAGGAATTCTGTGTCATATTACCCTACATTAATCACTTTGGATTCAATAATTTTTATGTGTGTGCAACACCTCTACAAAAGGTTGGTGACTACAACTTAAAATAGAGCACTATGAATACTCTGAAACAATACATTTGAGAATCTGAAATGGTTCTGTCATTAAAATACGTTGCTTGAAGGCTCTTATTCAGTATGGAAATTATTAAAGCTAGTCACATACTTAAAAACAAGCTTATGGACAAATGTGCTAAGCATCAGTGGTTAGTCACACTGTGACACTGCAAGTGAAGTAGAAGATGAATTTGAAAAAAATTCCTATTTTTATGTTCCACAAGGGCAATTTATACATCTATGAAATCAACAGGTTTTTGTAATAAACAAAATTTTGTAATTTTTGTAATAAATTAATTATCTAAGCAAAATAAAGTTGAGAAAAAGCTCAAGAGATAGCATAAGCTGCAGAAGAAAGCTTACACTGAGTAGGCTTTATCACTTCAAGTTTTGCTCCTATTTTGTCTAGATATGCAGACTTCTTACTCTCAAACTGCTGAGCCTTTGGCAGGATAGGGACATTACTGAAAAAAAATTCCAAAGGGAATACTGTACACTAGTGGGACCTGCATGAGGATAATATTGACAGGACATCCTTCAAAGACTAAAAACAGTGGCCCAAAAGAAGTACTAGGGTTTTAAAGAAGATTAAAATTTAAGCAAGAACACTCTATTAAAGATGTGAAGCAAATACGTGGTATTTAAGGAATGCAAAAGGAAAAGAAGCTGAAATCAATACTGAACATCAGACAGAGAGTATTAATCCAGCTTTCATATCTATTCAACTAGTTTCTCAGCCAGGAAAAAGTGACATTGCTTTGTTGACTCAGGTGAAGCCCAGAGACTCATAGAAACTAGAGATTTAGGCCCTTGTACATTTTGATATGTTGTGTTTAAATTAGATGAAAGATAAAGAAGCACTAGTTACTAGAAAAAGGGAGCAAGTAAAGGGATGACAGTAATAAAAAACCAGACACAGAGGCAGAAATAACTATGTAGTAATGGTTCTGTAATGTTTATTGGGCTACATACTCCTGATACTCTGTAGCCAGGGAGTTGAACAGGACTGTTTCAACAGTGATGCAATCAAAAGGCAGTAGAGGCACGTAGTAAATTAACAAAAAGCTGCAATTCCTTTAAATGAATAAATACATCACATAAGTAACTCAGTTAGTTACATGGTTAGTTGTGGATGTTGTGGTAAAAGTCTCCAAAGCTTGACCTGATACTTAATTCATTATCATGGGAATGGATTATGGAACAGGAAAGCTCTGTGGGAATCAGCTACTGTTGATTCACTCATCAGCAGTGTAAAATTTTAAAAAGCACCCTAGTTATACTTAAGAAGCCATAATACATTCAACCCACTCAGACACTAACATGTTTGTGGGTATCATTGTCACAAATACAAAATGAAATGTAGATTAATCATTAAAAAAACCCACCTAACTGCGTTCAAACACACATGACTGCATGAAACCTGAGACATCTCACAGACACTGAGAAGAAAAAAAAATAATCTAGAACTGGGTTAAAAAAAACCCATTACAAATACTTTGCAATGATCAACCAGTAAAATCAAAACAATTATCCAAACCCTGAAAATGCTTGCACTCGCGAATAACGTTATGCATCAATAGTCAACGGGTTTGCTCTCATGCGTAAAATTACTCAAGTGTATAAATTTTTCAGGGTTGGGGCCAAGCAATATAATGCTAGACAACAGAACCCAAAGACAGCTGGCAGCCATTCAGGAAAAATGCTGGGGGCAGCTGTATCAAAGCTGCAGAGAGCTGAGAAAAAATTAATGAAAATATATGAATGAAAGATTCAAAAACTCCAGATATTTTAGACCCTGCACAATGTCACTTTGCTTTTACAGTTTGTATGGTCTCCAGATTGAAAAAAAAAAAAGGGTTAAGCCAATTACAGCAACAGGAAATAAGCCAAATTTTAATTGTATTGTATAGAATGCTCTAATAATCTTAAAGGGAAGAAAAAAATAAAAGAGGACAACGACACCATAAAATAACAAGTCATGTATTGAGATTTACCACGGGGGTTTTTTCAAGTCAAGATTGATCATGGGTGTTTAAAAATAGATAGAAAAAGTTCAGTCGACGAGGAAGAATTTAAAATATTAACATGGTCACAGCAACTAAAAGATGGCATAGCAAAGAGCAAAATGGATCCACAGAAAATGATGTATGATTAAATTAAAAATAAAAAATAATTTAAAAGAAATATTAGAATGTAAACAAATAAATTTAATGGCTAAACTGAAAAAAAAAATTACAGTTCACTTGTGACAGAGGCCTGTCTCATATCACCTAAGATTTTTTTCACAACATTAGCTTAGGGCTTATAGTTTAGTTTTTCTGTATCTCTGCACTGAAAATGCATACTTCTTTTCAATGACTGAATAAAGAGACCAAATAACTATTTCTGACACATAAACAAAGCATCTTAAGATAGGTTGTGTGACTACAGCCTGGAAGAAGCTGTCATGGAGTAAATCTGAGGAATTGGAAGCCTTTAGTTGGAAAGAAAAGTATAAAAGAAAATATAAGGAAAAAACCCAAAATAATACAATGCTTGGAAAATACTGCTTTTCCAGAATTAAATGTATTACACATCTTAAAAAAAAGTACAATAATACCTTTGCAACTGTAAATACAGTCTTATAAAAAGACAAGGAAGGATCAATACAATAAACCAGAAGGATCCAGCTTGCATGTTAAGACACAGTCAGTATGTCTAGAAAAAGGCAAAAATTAGCCTTGGATGTTTGTCCTGTATTTAGCTAAACGGTTGGATAGAACAAAAAAACATTTTTGAGACCTATACTGAGGTTATTTTCACATTTCAGGGTAGGCATTCAAACATGAAAATGAACTTTTGTTAAAGATGCAACAATTAAGTAGGGTAAGATGGTGGCTACTACAGATATCTTACAGTGCAAGCATGCTTTCTGTCGGGGGAAAAAGAAATGGGCATGAGGATTTGACCTGTAAAGGACTTCCATGTAGTAAGGCAGCACCTACAAGAATTCTCCCATTTAGTTAGGATCCTCACTTTTGTCCTCTGAGTTGTGTTAATTTTGTCTGTAAGAGACAGTAAAGTTAATACCCTGCTGCGTGTCAGATCTGATTCACAGGTTAGGCAATGGGATATGAAGAGGGCACATCAAAAGTCCACAAAGCTCCATAATCTCAGTCATTCCCCAAACATTTATTTATGTAAATAGACTTGGAAGCATGCCCTGAAGATCAAAAAGTAGTGGTAGTGAAATTACTTCTCTTAAAATGAGCCTGAGAGGTTCAATGCTATTTGATGACTTAAGAAAAAGAGCTTACTGTTTCAGATATTAATTAAAACAAAAATTAGCATTATTCTGCCATTTACTTGAACCAAAACATGGTCCCTCATACCAGTATTTCCAACAGTGGGTAAAAAAAGGAACAAGCTCCCTTTGACTAGGACCTGTGAATAGTAAAGGCAATGTTTTAAGTTTATTTTCTCCCTTTCCTTCAGCTCCCTTTTGAAAGACAGTCTTGACATTATGATCTAGAAAAATTGCCCCTTATTAATGATTCAGACCAGAAAAAAATCTCAGCCACCATTAGCAGCCCATAGGATTTAGAACTTACTATCCTCCTTAACTTTTCTACAGGTGACCAAAACCCACCCTTCTCTTTACAGTCATATTTAGAAGCAGATTAAACCACATACTTACAACACTGGTCTTCACTTTCTAAACTATGATTCAGCCTAGGTTTTTGTAGGAACCCCAGCATATATAGCAAACAAATTGCCAGAAATAATTAAAAAAAAAAAAAAAAAAAAAAAAAAAAAAAGGAAAAAAAGGAAACACTATGTTGAAAAGAAAAAAAGAGAGTACAAGATAGAAAATCAAGTTAGCAAGAACTGCAGGTCATCTTAATGGATTATAAAAGTGGGATGTAGAAAATAATTAATAACGAGCAATGAACTACGACTAGAGATAGATTCCCTGCCTCTCTCTGGGCTGGCATTAACTGCCATTATAAATTGAGGAAAGAATTCCCCAAATAATTGCAAATAGCCACCAGAGATTCTGCACACCAGCTAAGATGTGTCTGTGGGCATGGTAACAAAAGCAATTTCTTACCAAGCAGTATGCTAACCCCTTGGGACCCTTAATGAATCTGCTTTGTGGTAAACTTTTTAGGAATACATGTTACAGAGATTTTTAAGTGTGTTGCTTTCTGAATTATCTTATTTCCATAACGTTCTTTTGACTGAAATTAATATTTAATTTTATTCAAAATATTGCTGTAGCTCAGCTTTCACTGCAAGATTCATTTTAGTACAGGGACAGCTTTTTACAAAATGTTATCTATAGTTAGAATATTGTTTTCTATAGTATTTTAACTGAGGTGTTCGGAGGGGTTTTGTTTGTTTGTTTGTTTGTTTTTCACTGCTTCATTTATACATAGCATTTAATCTTTTCCAGAGCCAGACTGCTCAGAAATTATTCTTTTCTGCTGCTTTCCGTGATCTTTGAGCAATTCCAGCTACCCACCACCATTTACAGCCTCTCCCCTACAGAGGGCACCTTTGCCTTATTGGAATTGCTTCTGCTAAAGAGATCATCAGCGGTTATCAGAAACGTGAGTGAGCCTTAAAGCGAGATCAGACTTCTCACAGATGCAAGGACTTTGTTTGCTTAGTCTTTTTTATTAACCAAGCTTTGTACTCTGATTCCCCAGCAAGCAATAGCGATGTAATATTCTGTATTATTATAGTCTCCACGAAGAAGGAAGGAGATGAAGATTGCCAGGATTTATATCAGAGATCAATGAGTAACGAGATGAAGTAAGGGGCATAAGTTTGGGGTTCTTTTGTTTTTTCTTTTCATCAATAAAGACTTCGTCATTAACAAATGTTGTAAGGTGTGTAAGAAAAATATTGTCTGGGGAAAAACAAGCCATAGAAAGAAAGTCAGCCATTTCTCAAATAAATCTTTCTAATAGACCTTAAATTAGTAATTGTTATCTGAAAGCTGTTCAAGTGGAAGGAAGGATTTTTTTCTCTTTTGTAGAGTTAGACTATCCAATTGACAATAAAGTTCTTATTTGGAAAAAAAATATCAATTGATTGCAAGACTGAGCCAAAAAGTAATTTTCTTCTTGATTTTTTCCTGTGCTATTATTTATGAAGTGTCAAGTATATCATTCATAGTATCTGCTGGCTCCGAATAAAGCTAGCAATACTTTTCTGTTAAATATTTTTTTTCAGCTCAGCCTGTAAAACAGTCTTCCTTTACAGGCTGTTTCACTAATGTGGTAAGACAGATGCAAACGTTCTTGATTTGTAAATGGCAAAGTAAAAATTCTAAAGAATAATCTTTCCTCTGTCATTTTATATCTGTCTGACTATTCAAAACAAGCTACAGCTATAAAAAGAAGTGCAAAACATTGCATTTATGCAACTCTCAAACAGGTCAGTGCTATGTTAGTTCATATTAACTGGGGGGAAACACACAAATATATGCATCTGTCCCTTT
This sequence comes from Calypte anna, assembly GCF_003957555.1. Classification (NCBI taxonomy): domain Eukaryota; kingdom Metazoa; phylum Chordata; class Aves; order Apodiformes; family Trochilidae; genus Calypte; species Calypte anna. The sequence continues at coordinate 158,449,903 of NC_044244.1, forward strand.
GCATAATGCTTTTTTTATGGTGTTCCTATCAATAAAAGTTACAAATAGCCCTATAAATTCAGCAGCAGTCAACCTGTTGCAAGAAGATTCTAACTTCCCCAGGCTGGTTTGTGGCACTGATATTGACTGTAAAGAAGCTAATACAAAACCCAGCAAGGAATGTACCCTCCCTTCTGTAACATTTTTCTAGGAGTCTTTTATAGAAAATGCATTCATGTTTACATTTTCAGCTTCAGATACCCAGCACAAAAGCACGAGAGCACAAAAACCTGAATCTCCAGTCCAGGCTGCTAAATTAATTAAGCAGACCCTGTATTACTGGGTGATACTTTAATGCCATTCAAAGATTGTTTTAGGGAGTATTCTAGCAAGTTCCTCCTCTGTTATAATTTTACTTCCTTTTTATTTTCTAATTACAGGCCAAGGCTGAATTCTTCACAAATTAAGGAAACTTTTTTTTTTCCTTTAAATTTTTCATTTCTTAAAGTCAATAGGAATGCTGCCTATGTAAAGATTGCAAGATCAAGAGTTTGTCCCTATAGAAGTGTCCAAAGAGAATAAACGTTTCAAGAAATACTGTAATATAAAACAGTTCAAGCTATATTTGCACTAGTAAATTAAGTAGTGTCAGGAACGTTCCCAGGTACTGGAACATGATGATCTATAATATGAAGCTGTTCAAACAGCCCTGGCACTCTTTAACCATCCTAAACACCAATTCCTGGGTGATGTTTGAGCGAGAGGGGGGCTCCATGTCCCAGAGACCCTTCTCAGCTGGCAGGCTGTTGCTATTACCCTCTTTTGGACAGAAGAGTTTATAAATATTGCATAGGAATGTTCCCAAGCAAGTTTAATTTGCTAGTATAAATGTAGCCTCCAAATGTGTATTTACTGCAGCCATTATATATCTCTGTATTTAAAAGTACTCAGCTATTGGCCCTTGCTTGTAAATTGTGCACTGAGTCCTTAATTTATATCAGTAGGAAACAAAACACTCAAGCAAACATTTTCTTGATTATATATACTGTTGTATACATTGTTTTCCTTGTAATTGTTTCAGCTTGACAGTAAAAAATAAAAGTTAGAGCTGTTAAGAAAATGTTTGTTTTGACTACAGCTTCGTGGTTGTAGATAGAAGAGTTTAAAACAAAGTAAAAGCCAGAGATTAACATTTTAAAAAATATCTAAGGCATTTAGGAGCCCCAGTTTCATAACAGGACAAGTTTACTAGTGGAGAACAGAAGGTCTTCATTAGCAGTGTGAGGTACCCCATGATACTGAGAATGAAGAGGCTGGGCAGCCCTAGAGCGGCCGTGTGGCTGAACTTGGTCCTTAAAAAATCTGCCTTTTGTCAGACAGGTGACACAGACATTTACTTGAGAGGTATGAAAATCTGCTTGGAGGTTTTCCACCCCATAGTACTGTCAACTGGCCTAAATTTTCCAAAGAACCAGAAAAACCTTCACCATTGCAAGCCTCCTGTTTGATTGCTCATGCCCACTTCTACTGTGTGGGAACCCTGGCTTAGCTCTTTTGACATGTGGAAATGGTGGAAGTTGGATGTGTGTAAAAAAGGTTTCCCACTCAGCAAGCAACCTGCCTAAGTGGTTGTTAGCTGTACCACAGAACAAAAATAGGGATGCAAGAGCAAACTGCCTCTTTTCACCTTTACCTTGCTTGAAGCCCCACTTATGTGAACATGAGGACCCAAGCAAGGAATGCTTCTCTTCAGGCATGGACTCCCTTTTCAAAATAAACAGCAACACTGAGATTTCCACTGTCATCTATATGTCCAGCAAAGGAAACCTATACACTTAGTGAATTGTGTCAACATGAGCTTATGCACTAAAGGATTGAGGCACCCACCAATTAAATCAGGCGACAATTGGTAGCATAACACCTGACTATTTTTGTGGATCTTAGTGGCCCTATCCAGCCTCATGTGTGAAAATGGAATAAGCCTCAACTGCCTGAACGTGATTGTCAAATTGAAGGGTGTAATTAAGCAGAAGCACGACAATTAAAACTTCTTCTAACCAGCTAGATTAAAGCAACTTGGTTCATAGTAGCTCGTTTTTCTTGCTTTGAAGTTTATATTTTAAGTTCATATTCACATGTTTAGGAAAACAAGTTTTAATAAAGCCAGCTTGCTACTACAGACTAAAAAATACTTTGTATAGATATTGGTTTATTACTTTAACTCAACTCCTTTTGTATTTTTACAGTTTTCTTAAGTTAATTTCTTGTTTTAATGTAGTCAGTGATTTTCCTCTAACAATCCCTTTGATTTTCCAAATTTAACATTCAAATGTGGTTTTCTTTTTTCTTATTCTCTTTGGTACTTTCGTGACTCAGCTGCTTGGATTTCTATGTTGAGCATCTATTTACAGATTTACACATGTGCCTAAAGCTAAGGCTGTTGTAAGGAACTGCTGTCTTAATAAGTCTGTTTTGGTTGGATTAATATTCCAATAATTTACTTTGGATAAACACTCAAATGTATTAGCTTAAAGTGCAGTATTCATACTAATAAAATTCAATTGCATGCATACCCCTGGACACAGAAGAGGAACAGGTAGTGAAGTTAATTAGAATTTTTAAAAAAATAGTAATAATAAAAGGGGGTTTTGCCATTATCCATGAAAATCAAGAGAATATGTTCTAAGGGAACTTATTTTGGGTGTACTATCCCTATTACACCTTTCATAAGGATACAGAACCTTTTTTTTTTACTTATACCTATGCCAAGTATTATCCTTTTTAAAAATAAGTGTCTTTTTTTTAAATGTGAAAATAGATACTCTATTTCAAAAATCTCTCCTACAAATTGCTTTCAACTACTTTGGTGTTGAGTGTCTACCGTATTGATGGTTTTGCTGACAAATTTTTGCATAGCAAATATATACAACTATATGAAAGTATATTTTCATGCTTATTCTTAATGAAAAAATGCTTAGCAGTAATAAAAGGAGAAGATGATACTATCAAATTAAGAGGTAGAGAAGAGGCACAGACTAATCCTGGCCGGCCTCTCATCATCCACCAGATGATTTTGGATACTGAGCCCAAGTTATTCTAGGACACTTTTGCAGTTTTTCTTCTTGGCTAAACAAGGTCTTAGTATCTCAACAAGTTTACACACTGTGAACTAGGGGTTTACTGAAAGCTATTAAACACTAAGTTAGAAGATGACAGGACCAGTCCATTGCCACTTACTTGAGCCCCAGTGCGTGTGGTATAATTCAAAGCTGACTCTTACAACTTTGGGAATCCTGCATGGGAAATCATATTATTCTGGCCACCACTGTAAGTTCCTGGATCTGGTTTGGGATGATATCCAATATCCCAATACACAACAAGCAATAAGCAAATGCTCAAGACATTCAGTGGGAGCGTATGGGAGTGTATCTTGAGCTTATCTACTTGGTATCTTCAACCAAGACAAGAGCAAGCGTGTGTCACCTTACTTGCAAAATCCATTTTCATCTCCAAGGCAAGGCAAATTTCTAAGAAAATCTAAATGCTACCCACTAAAAATCTCTGTACATGATGTATATATTTAAAAAAACCTAACTAACTAACAAAAACCTAACAATAAAACAAACAGAAAACTCCAAACAACTCAAAATACACAACCCAAGAAGAAAGAAAGGGGCCTAATGGAAATTTCTTGCAGTTTTTCCATAGTTTTGCATATCAGGTGGGTATCCAACACTGAAACATGTATGTAGCACTGCTCCTGTTTCCTATCAAGACTTCACAGCCAAGCAGCCTCTCCAATTCCTTTCACAATGTCAGGGTGAAGGCTCTGCTGATGAAACACTTGCTCCATTCACACACCTCCACAAACAGTAGAGGGTTTATGAGACGGGAAGAACCAGGGAGAACACAACTTTTCCGTTTTCAGCTTCTGTTAAGGAAATTAAGAAACGAACTCTCGTTTAATCAAAGCTGACTTTAAACCTTATTTTGTCCGCCTCTCATTCTTTTGTGCTTGCCCCCACTTCTGCCCCCGTTTCCTTCCCCTCAGAGGACATTTCTCCCCAGGGTCGGCCCTCGGGGAGAGGGGGGAAGCGCAGACCCCCGCCCCCAGGCACTAGTGGGCGCTGCGATTTCTGTGAAGTTTCGCCAAGCAACGCTGTTCCACAGTGTTGCATCCAAGACTGCATCCAAGCAGTCACTGGGGCAGAAGGGGCGGGGGGGGCAAGACTATTGCTTCAGTATAAGACTCCGTCTGCGTGCGCAGTCTCGGGGCAGTTGGCAGTATTTTACGTGACTTTGCTATACTGGAGCTGAGCTGGGAGAGGTCACTGAACAAGCAAGCACCAGGGAAGGAGGAAAATCACTGCTTTTTTTTTTTTTTTTTTTTTTTTTTTTTTCAGCCTGCCGTTACAGCTCAGGGATAAGGTGTCGATCTAGTTATACGACACAAAACATCTATGAAGTCCCCAAGAAGCGCAGCTGAAAACTGTAGGAAGAGCTGTTACACGCCACGTTAAAACTGAGAGTCTTTTGGTGCGGTTGGCGATGTAACTTTGTCTAGGCTGGAGTGGGTAAGGAGGGGGCCATCTTTAAAAATATCGTCCTCAGTGACATGTTTCGCTCTTGTTATTTAACAAAGAAGGGATATCCTTGGTACTGTGGCAAAAGACACGCAGAAAAACCTCGGCACACCACCCAAGCATACTTAGCAACTTTCAGACTTTGTTCTTCTTCTTTGCTATCTAAATACAGCAGACGTAAAAGGGAGATAACGCTCCCATGCAAATGAAGGTAGCAGTTGTTCGCCCACTCTCCGCTTAGGATAGTGGAAGACGCACTGGTTTCCCCTAAAGCAGTTTTTTTTTCTTTTTCCTTTTCTCCCAGTAGCCTTCTGCATGTAAAGCGCCAGTGCATTGTCCTCTGACAGCTGATGCTTACAGTGCCGGTGCGGGTATTGTGTTTCAGCTCGTGGCACTGGAAAACCTTGTAACTTTCTTTTTGAACTTAAATGGCTTCATTAATTTATGAATGACTCTCCGAAGAACTATAGTGACCCAAAAGTCGACCCATTTACAACGCCCCTCCAACCAACCTGCTCCTCTCTCCGTCGGGGCTTTGCTACAAGAAGGTCCTCTCGAAGCGCGGGCGGGTAGGAGGAAGCTTGGGGTTGGGGGGGGGCTAAGGGAGTCCTCGACCAGCCCAAGTTGCATCGTAATTAGATTTTATTTTATCCTACCGAGGCATGCAAAATATCGAGTAAAATACAAGTTTAAGTAATTTGTTTGTATTCTTATCTGTAGGAGTTGGAAATTAACAGCCCCGCTAGTTTACTGTTAAGCCTGGAGAGCGAGAGATTGCTTTGCAAACATTACAGTTATTATGTCTGCAGTTGGTACTCTTTGTATAAATTATTGATCAGCCATCTTATTTTTCTTTCTGCTTAATGGATATTATAGCATAGCCGTTTACACGCTATAGTTAAGGTTGTGTCAGCACTTCCATTTATAACATCCCCCTCTTAGGGAGAGTTTATAACTCGGTATAAAATCCCGCTCTTGACTGAAACTTTTCAAGCAAGGACTCGGAGTTTCAAGGGTCCTCCCTCCTTCCTTCCCGCCCCCCATCAAAGAAGAATTAAAAGTACTTGCTTCGGAACTATAGGAATAATAGAGGTATCCCCCTCACCACCCCAACGTTTTTCATTCACTTAAGTGACTTGAGGAAGAAAAGGCTGCGTTTCACAGGCTGACAGCTCATGTATTAAAAAGAGCCTAGTGTGCTTTTATTATTATTAATGTTAATATTAATATTATTAAGGGAAACAATTAGTGCTGGAGCGGTTGCCGAGCCGCCGCCCGCCCACCGCCCCGCCGGGCGTGGGGACCCGATCCGCCGCTGCCGCCTCTCTCCCCACCGCGGGCGGCGGCACCGAGACCCGCGGCCGGAGGCTTGGAGAGCCCGGTGCGGCCGGAGGGAGCGGAGAAGGAAAGAAGGGATGAAAGAGAGTGGGGAGTGGGGGGTGGGGGGGAGTGTGTGCCGCGGTCCCCCGCATCTCCCGGGCGCGGGGCAGGAAAAGCGGGTCGTGACACCGGCAGAGATCGGGGTGCGTATTGGATGACCAGGAACGCTGAAATACCGGTTCGGTTCTCCAGCGTCTCTGTTTCGGTTCGCCTGGGTTGAGAGCTTAAGGATGGAGCGAACGGCTGAGGGAAAAAGACTCTGTACGGGCGGGGGGAAAGCACGGAAAAGGGCATCTCAGTAGATCATCACTTTAACATAATTTAATGGCAAGGGCTTTGTACTTCGTAATTATTGCTCTGGGCGACTTTTTCTACCTGTTGGTAGATGAATTAACACGTTGGGCTGGGGACCTCTAATGAGAGCCCAAGTAAAACTCAGACATCACAGAGAGCTTCTCGTCTATTCCAGCCCCCGTTTAATTCACGCTGGGAAGTTGGTTATCTTCTTCTCGTACCGCAGCTTTCCCTCCCGGATGTCAGCTGTCAGCAGGCAGTGCCCACCCACCTGCTCCATCCATCCCGAGCCGAAGGGAACCCGACCCGCTCTACCATTCAGCTCCGAGATCTACAACGTGACCGAAAGGCTCAAATTAACACGAGAATTATTTCAGTCACTGACTTCCAAACGTATTTTCTTAAGTCAGAGCAGCGACTTAAGGAAAAAAAAAAAACAAAACAAAAAACTAAAAAAAACCCAAACACAATTAGCTCAACAAAAACCAGCAACAAACACACACCGTAAATAAGCAAGGAGCTTAATTGGCGTTTGCTGTTTGCAATGTGCATAGATGCGGGTGTGCGTGGGTGTGGGGGTGTGCGTGTGTTTGTGCGTGTGTCGGATGCCAGGGAGGAGGGAGGGATGGAATAAGAAGGCTCCAAAGCCGTCGTTTATCGCATCTCCCAGTACAGCGCGTCCTTGGTCAGAACATCAGTTAAGCATCCCCGGAGATAACACCCACTTCTCGTGGGGATGAAAGGGAATAACTGAGGGAAGCCCTCTGGGGCTAAATCCTGCCTATTTTACTCAGGCGGTCGAATACTCTGGGAGACAGGGAGATGACTCGCGGGAGTAAAGCCGGCAAAAGATGCTCTAGCGCTAAGTGCCTGGGTCAGGCAGGGCGTGTGCGAGCTGCCAAGCCCAGAACAATTCTTCTTCCAGTCCTGTGCTGGGGATGTGCTGCAACTGCTCTCAACTCTCCAGCTGAGAGATGCACTTTAAGGCAATCAGCCCAGGTGGTTATTTCCTCTCAGATTCTCGTTCTTAAAGACTTTAAAAGTTATTTTTGATGGCTCCCGAAGTTTCCTAATTCCCATTCTCCCACCACTTTTTTTTTTTTTTTTTTTTTTTTTTTTTTTTAGGCGGGCACCATACTTAAATCCATATTGCAGCAAAACAGAACGTGGAGAGTTTTTAATGATATATGGTGGACTGTTCAGAAGTCCATGCCATTGTTAAAGCTGTTTGTGCCGGGTGTGCTAATGCACTGTTTGATTGAGTGAATTAGCAGTCATAACAATCTGGCAGCCTGGCCATAGAAGTGTGCTCAAATTGATTTGTGTTATGGCTGGACTGGAAAATCTAGTGTTAGTTGTTTTTTGCCCTGGGGCATTGTTTGTACCAAACTCCACTTTTCATTTAATTTTCCAATAGATTTTGAAAGACCAAAAGGGTTGTGATCAACATTTGCTGCACTTTATTATTATTCAGTTATTAAAAATATCCTATGAGTAATTTCAGGTTCCCCAAAACCTTGCTTTCAATTAGAGTAAACATAATTAGGGTGACGTCGTGCTTGGAATGGTAAATCTCCCTTTGTATCTATTAAGCATGTTATCTACTTGTCCTGTCACTGAAAGGAATCCAGTTTGTATTTGTATTGGACAAGGTCTGTGCTAATTTGACTATAATGCAACAATTAGAAAAACAGTACTGCAGTATCCAGTTTCTTATTACTGGTACAACACTTTGCATCAATCTCAACTGCTTTCATCGTGTTTTCAATGTTTAGCAAATATCTTGGTGGAAAGGCAAAAAAGGATGCCAATTCACCGACTTACATTTCTCTAAGTCTATTTTCCTCAGCGATGCAGGGAGGGGGGGATTCAGGATGAGGTCCCTCCCTCTTTCTCAGTCTTCCCTCTAAATAACAGATAGCTCCAGAGAGGAGAATTACTGCGTGAAACCCTGGAGATTAAAAGCAAAACAGAACTTACCTTCTCTTTGATGGTACTTGCTCCTTTCTAAGAATCTTCTGTTCAGCAGTTGTTTGCCAGAATTATAATGCAGCATGATTAAACCTAAACCATTACTCTATTGATCAGACAGAAAGCTTTGTGAAATAAATTAGTTTCTTCTCTTCAGAAACTGGTGAACTAAATAGGTCACTAGAAAAGGATAAGAAAAAATGCAAGTATTTATCTGGAAAATAAATTCAAAAGAAACGCAGGAAAAATATTGTGGATGAACTTAACACAGTAATACACTATTCATCCTTACCAGGTGCCTATCTTCTGTAAGCTTCCCCTCCCTCTGGTCCATTCCTTCACACATGTTGAGAAGATAAATACTTTTCTGTATTTCCTGAATGAATTTAAATATTTAATTATCAATAATAACAGAAGAAGGGGAGGGAGCTGACGTACTATCCTATCTCCTGCCAGTCAGGTATTTAGATTCCTTAAAATGCGAGAGCTACAATGCATTTTCTAATTACATTTTACCCTTTACAGCTGCCCTCAAAATTGTAATTTAATAAAACAGTGAACTCCATATCAGTCTTTTTTTTAGAGCAATAAATTACAATCAATGTCAATATATCTTGCTCCTTTAACATACATTTTAACACACACACACACACACACACAAAAAAAAAAAAAAAAAAAAAAAAGACATAGAAACAGAGAGAATACCTGCCCTGAACAGTTACATGAGCAGAACAGAAACCATGCTTCAAACAATATTCCAGGAAAAAAATTAAAGACTTCTTAATTAGTGCAGCAATTAAGCTTTCTTGGTCGCATTTTAATCAGCCCAGGCCCTATCAAAGGACAAACAGAACGATTTGCAGGTCTTTGAATTTTAAACAGTCTTATTGATTTCAGCACCATAAGTCTTCACTTGACACAGGGAGAATTTTCAAATATAAGTTACAGTACTTTGAGTTTTGCTGATATCAAATCAGGGAAAAAAAATCCACACAACCCACCCAACACGTATCATTACATGAAAGGGTCAGTGAGTAAGAGAAATGCCATCTAAAAAAGTTTACTAAGAGCAACCTCGGGTTTTGTTGTTGTGTTTATGTGAGTTTATATGTGTGAGTTAAAATAAATCCAGTTGTTCCTCATGAACACTAGAAACACTTACCAAACCAGAGGCTTTGAGAAGTCTTGAACCTTTCAAGAACCTTTCTTGAACCTACTTCATCAACCTTTCTTTCTAGGTTCCTAATCCCATTGTTACATCGAAATGATCACGGTTAACTCAAACCTGTGGTTTTAAACCCTTTCAAACTACATTTTCTTTATAAGATTTTGTGCCACAAGGATTATATACCCGGGAGGGCACTCAGGAAGAAAAAAGCAGAAGGGCTGGTGTGGATCACATTGTAGGGAAGACAGAGAACAAATGAAATGGGAGGTTTCCTAATTCAGAGTTCACTCGGATCTCTAGGTTGCACTGTCACACATCTGGCTCCTCATTTTCTCAAGGACTGTTACACATCTTCATAATGTGTAAGAGAAGGTGAGAAGCAAAAGGATAGTTGAGGCAAAGAAAACATGGACAAAGATGGTTTTCTACAACTCAAAAAAAAAAAAAAAGATTAAGTGTATTTACATTTTTCAATAAATTCCCAGTTTTATGGAACACTATGTACCATCACTGGAACTCAAGTTGGACAAGCTCCCCCACATAGGCATTCTCAAAACCAGCTGAAAACAGCTTGAATAATTATTTTGCACAATAGTGGGCACACATGACTTCAAAATAAACTGTGACTTTGTACTTCCTTGGTTTTATTTGCCAATTTTAGAGATTTTTCGTGCAGGATTGCTAAAATTTCACTACCGAAATACATCTTTTTTGATTTTATACCACAAACTCTATCCAGAGATTGAAGTACAACAAAGTAGAACATATGAGAAGAGTTTGTATATGATAATGTGGAAATTCCCCTGCACTGAATTACTACAGTTCAGATTATCCCTTCTGTAGATGTGTCATCCCATGAGTCATATCTCACATAATAATGTACATTTAAAAAAAAGGGCAAAAAGCAGCAGCTATGGGCACATACATGCATCACAATCAATTAGGTACTGTCAGTGTATATTTTTAACATCGGAAGATTTACGTACACGCCAAACCCCATTTTTGCGGACCCCCCAATTTCTCGGAATGGCCATTTTACCCCTTAAAAAAAAAAACACTTAAGTGCCCTCAAAGACAGGCAGCAATGAAGCTCTCGGCTTTCCCGACCGACTCTCGCCCTCCGCCACGCAAGCCGCCAAACACGCGGTAACACCCCATCCCCCCTCGGCCGCCGCCGGGCACGACCCCCTCCCCGTACCGGGCCCGGCCACGCCAGGCCGACCGCACCATTGCGCATGTGCGGGCAAGCGCAGCAGCTGACTTTCCGCGCTACCTGGCGCGGGAGAGGGGAGGGGTGGCGGGGGGGGCAGCCGAGCGAGACGCCGCTGCGCGGATTCTGCGCGGGTTTTGCGCGGCGTCGCTACCTGTTGCCCGGGCGCCTTACCCTCCCCAAGTTACTTCGGTGCCGCTGCAAGCCCTTCTCTCCCCCCCTGCCCCCCCGATACGGTTTGTAGACGGCGTGACTCGCAGTGCCCCCTCCCCTTTGATCCGCGGCCGCTGGCAGGAAGGTCTCCTGCAGATGTTACCGCGTGGGGCTCCTCTTGCGCGCCCCGCGCAGCCACCACTGCCCTCGCAACAAAGGGGCCTCGGCGCTGCTCGCCGGACCTTCCAGCAGCAACTCCCATCCCGCCGGGAGGAGCGTGCGTGGTCCCGGGAGAACAACAACAACAAGAGCAACAGACCCGTCCGGAGGTTTCTGCTTTTGTCCGCCCTAACCCCGGCAAGGTGTGCGGCCAACCCCCGCCCCGCGCCCCGGCTTCCTCGCTCCCGCCCGGCTTTTGGGGGAACGCTGGAGACGCTCGTGTTTTTCCACAAACTGTGTTGACAAGCGACTGCTGAAAAGGGCTGGGAAAATTACATCTCGTCTCTGGTGGGGTGAAATATGAAACATGTAATCTAACGGTTCCTGAAGAGGAGGGGTGTGTGTGGGGGGGAGGTGGAGGGAGGAAGAGGGACTTCTCTCCCTCTCTCTCTCCGTTTCCCTGCTCCGGGTTCCTGGTTGGATAATTTGGGTTAATACTAGTGAGTGAGCCTTTTGCTGCTTCAAAGGGTATTTCAAGTTGCCGGAGCTCCTCCCCTCCGCACCGTGTGACAACAACAACTCGTCCAGCGAGCGAGCGAGCGGCGGCGGCGGCAGCCAGCACTTCCCAGCTCATTTTCTCTCTGTCATTCCCCTCTCAATCTTTGATCAATGTACTTGCCAGAGAGAACCGAAGTCCTTCAAACCTCCTCTTTTTCACCTTCGTCTTTAACGTGGTGCTAGAGCAAGGACCACAAAAAGAAACTGCCCTCCCCCTCCCCTCGGCCCCAGCCCCGCCGCCCGGAGCGGACTTCTCCTCCTCCTCCTCCTCCTCCGTCCCCACTTGCGGGACACTTTGTGCGTTTCTCTCTCACTCTGCCCCCTGCTCTCTCGCTCGCCGCAGCACCTGATCTGGGGTTATCCCCCCCTACTTCTCCCCCCTCCTCCCTTCTCTCTCCTGTCCTCTTTTTTTTTTTTTTAAAAAAAAGAAAAAAAGCATTTTTTTTTAAATTTTCCCCTTTCCCCTTCGTGTGTGTGTGTGGGAACTTTCCCCCCTCCCCCTAACCCCCCCCGCCGTATATGTGACCATGGCCGTACCGGCTGCTTTGATCCCTCCGACCCAGCTGGTCCCCCCTCAGCCTCCGGTCTCAACTTCTGCCGCCTGCACCACCACCACCACCACCTCCTCGTCGGCCACCTCCTCCTCTCCGTCTCCGTCCATCGCTCCCCCGCCGGCCGCTTCAGGGACAAACCTATTCCGGCCGGAGCCCATCGCAGCAGCGGCGGCGGCAGCAGCGGCGGCCACAGTCACCTCCACCAGCAGCGGCGGCGGCGGTAACGGCAGCAGCAGCGGCGGCAGCGGCGGCGGCAGCCCCAGCCTGGGCACCGCCGGCGGCGGCAGCAGCGGCGGCGGCGGCGGTAGCGGCGGCACCTCTACTCCCAATGCCAGCGCGGCCGGCGCGGCCAGCAGCCTGCCCGGCAAGCCCGTGTATTCGACCCCGTCCCCGGTGGAGAACACCCCCCAGAATAACGAGTGCAAGATGGTGGATCTGAGGGGGGCCAAAGTGGCCTCCTTCACCGTGGAAGGCTGCGAGCTCATCTGCCTGCCCCAGGCTTTCGACCTCTTCTTGAAGCACTTGGTGGGGGGCTTGCACACGGTCTACACCAAGCTGAAGCGGCTGGAGATCACGCCCGTGGTCTGCAACGTGGAGCAGGTCCGCATCCTGAGAGGGCTGGGGGCCATCCAGCCCGGGGTCAACCGCTGCAAACTCATCTCCAGGAAGGATTTCGAGACCCTCTACAACGACTGCACCAACGCCAGGTAACAGCCGCAAGGCACACGCACACTCCGCGGGGGCCCCCCCTGCCGCCGCCACCGCCCCCGTCCCACCCCCGCGCGATGCGGCCCGGGCGGGAGCTTCGCCGCTTCCCGCTGCCACCGCGCCGGCCTGTAGAGGGGGGGGGGGTTGATGTGCGGCCCGCGCCCTGCGGCCACATGCGTTCGCCCCCTCTCTCTCCTTCCCTGTCCCGGCACCCAGCCGGCCTCCTCCGCAGCCGGCCGCGCCGCTTCTTGGTGGGACGCAGGGGGAGAAGGAAGGGAAAGGGTGTTTCTGCCCCCTTTCCTGCCTGCCGTGCCAGTGTCTCCTTGTCATTGTCCCCTTCTCTCCCCCCGCTCGAAGCGTGCTGGGGGCCAGGAGTAGCCGCGGGTAGCGCAGAGCGCTGCTTACGCGTGGAGCGGAGGGGAGTAGGGGAGGGGGCATTGGGGCCAAAAAGTGTTTTCAGACCGATCCCCTTTCCTCAAGTTTATCCCAGGATGGATCTTTAATACGGACAGTCCTGGGAAAAAGCTGCCCGAAGGGTGCGCAGGAGTGGGCGGGGAGCGGACCCGGGGAGGGGTGGTGGTGGTGGTGAATGGGGGGGTTGTACACAGACACTCGGGTTTCGCGTAAATGGGATGGGGCGCAGAGCGGCCTCCCCGGACGGAGGGTCCTATCCGGGGCTGGATGGAGGCCACTTCGCCATCAGCTGCTGTCATATATCTGAAGGGGCACGTGCACTTTTTGTATAGGTCTATGAGGCAGTTGCCACATGGCGAACGGGGAGGGGGCGGGAGGCGGGAAGACGAGGAGGAGGAGGAGGTGGTAGCGGCTGCTTTGCTTTGGGGTGGCAGGGAGAGGTGCCAGGCGGCCGGGCTCGCCTGCTCTCCCCCGGAGCCGGGGGGAGGTGGGTCGGCCCCTGAAGAGCAGGTGCGAGCAGTTCCTGGCTCCCCCGCCAGCCGGGGAGGAGGCGACGAGGGGTGGGGGGAGCGGCGGCAGCGCGGAAGGGATTTGGCGAGGCTGAATCATGTTACCGCGCAGAATAAGGCGGGCGCGGTGTCGGGGATGGCGCCGGGGGTGAGAGGGCAGCGCTCCGGCTGCGGGCGGTCCGCGGGTACGGCCGCGCTCCCCTCCCCGCTAACCCCGCGGGTCGCTGGAGCTCCAAACTTGGCACAACCAGGGAGGGGTGTTGAGGGGACAGGAGGGGGGGAGAAGGAGCCGACAGAAGAGGAAATTCCTGCTGCAGTAACAGCCTGCCTTGAAACTGGAGGCGAAAGCCCGGGGCTGTTATCTCTCAATTTGTGGGTTACAGGGCTGAATCTGCTTGAAAAAGAGAAGGGATCGCATAACTGTCGTGACCCCAGGATCAGAGCGGTCGGAAGCGCCTCCAGTTCCCGGGGGCTCCCCCTGCCGGGGGTGGGAGCGGGGCGGGGGGGTGGCTCTGCTTCTGCTGCGCTGGAGAGGGGTGGTGGGAACTTCAGAGAGAACGCAACTCGCCACCGAAGACCTCGTAGGCAAAGTCGCTGCTACTTTCAGTACACGTAAATAAACAGAGCGGGCTTGTTTCACTTTCCTATTGTCAGATTCCAAGGTGTAGCAATAGCCAACACGTGGGGAATTCAGCCGTGCTCCTTTCCTTCCCTGATGGCTGTGTGTGTGTAAGATATTCCCCCCTGCCCTCACCGGCCCGAGTTAGCTGAGGGTAGTCGGGGCTCATTAGCATCGAGCAGGGCGTAGCAGAGTACTCACCCTGCAGTAGCTGTTGCTAGATGGATTCTTGGAAGTTCCTGAATATTCAGGGCAGAAGGACAAAACAGCCTGGAATAACTTCCAAGCTCTGACATAACTGTAGCTGCTCGGGCAACTCTCCTGTTGTTTCATGTGGAATCAACATGAATATTAATAGCTACTCTTAGACAATTGTGTTGTGGCTCTTCCCTTCCTCCCCCCCCCTTTTATTTTGGTGTGTGGTGTTTAACTTAAAACAACTGCGAAAGTTCCAAGATTTGGTCCTTAAACAGATAAAAGTTTTACTTTTCCACAGACATACTTTGTAAATTGTAATTTGAACACGTCAAATAAAAAATAGAGAAACATTTAAAAATTTTTTTTGGGAGGGTGATGGTGTGGAGTACGGGGACTCCAATTCCTGGACTTGGCAGGGCTTATAAGAGGGTTTGGCAGCCTGGTTGTAACATGGGTTGATTATGTCAACAGCACAGAATCGGCTGTGTTTCAGCTGTTTCTGAGGTCTGCTGTATTACCATCCAGCGCAGTAGAAATTGCAGTAGTGGGTTCAGAAGTGGATAGGATTTGACCCTTAAAAAGCATGATTGCAGTAGACTTATTTATACATCCATTAAGCAAATAGCTTAATGGAAAGGCTATACAATAGGTATGCAAAATGTATTATTACAGTATAGACAAATAAAGCAAAGTGGGTCAGTGAGTTTCAGTCAAAATGCATGATATCATCAGAAGATAAAAACTGTATTTACTTCATGGGTTTCCCCTCCCAATACATTTAATTTTGATTCTTCTTACCTTATTAATGAATTATTTTTAATTATTCCTGGTGTTACAGTAATCATATAGGATCTCTTGATCTACTTCATTTAGTGATTTAAGCGACCATTCTGGACTTGAGTTACTGCATAGTTTAGCCGGGTGATGTCTGTTTGTATCCTGTGTGGACAATTGCTGTTGAGATGGAAGCTGTAAAAGCCAACTCCATCCTAGCGGCTAAATTGTTAAGACTCATCAGATTCAAAAATTTGAACCAGCATCTTATCACTGTTATATTTGTCTCATAATCAGCTGATGCACTCGAATACGCTAATCCCTTTTTGGAAAGCTTAATCAAGGTTAATACGTTATTTAATCAAAAAAAGGCATCCAAACAAAGCCATTACTTTGTTGTTCTTTAAATGGATTGAATCGTTAGTTGCCAGTTGCTGGGGAAATAATTTATAATAACTTATTTGGAAATGGAAAAGTTTTAGATGTGTTTCAGTGAAATGATACATTTTAACTGTGATATTGCTATTTAAAAAAATCAATAAAACAAAAATCAATAAAACACCAAGGGATTTTCTATTGAATGCTTAATGTGGAGGTCTGTAAAGTGAATTGGTTTCTATGTTTATTTGTGATACTGCTAATAATAACATGATACTAAAGGACCTTATTCTAAATTAGGCTTCTGTATCAGTTCACTGGAAAAATAAGCTTCCGTTATGGAAGATGACTTTTCTTTTCTGGTCATACTGACCTTTGCTTTTATTTTCCTCATAAAAAGCACTGGTCGCCAAACAGAAATCCAGGAAATAGCAAAGTGTGCATTTAGCTTACATTCCGATTAAATGGTTTGACATTAATGGGATGCTAGAAAGCTGTATGCCAAACAAACAGGGGAAGGATGAAGGCAAAACATGAAAAATACTTAAAGCTACTAGATGCCAATTGAGTCAGGTTTCTTGAATGTGTGCATGAAAAGAGAGTAGCGAGCAGTGCACTGGATGTCACCTGCCTAGGATTAATGACCTGGAAGCTATTGATCCCAGATTGTTTCTGGTCTCTTGTGTTTTTGAGCACTTGTCGTGGAATTTTGCCATGCTGGGTCTCTTCGTGGAGTTTTCCCATAGGCTTAGGCTTTGGATCGTGCCCACCCCACTAAAGCCTAAAAGCCTGTGCCTTCTTCTGACCTCCCTCCTGTGACCAGGATATGTTAATCTTTTTTGACATTTGAAGATGATTTTGAGTGAGTTCACTGGCATTCATACTTAAAGCAGGGAATTATTTGCACAGTTTGGCAGCTACTTACAAATACTGGAAAACAACGTAACCGGTTCTGGAGTATAAAGGGGAAAGATGCCGAACACAAAACAATTCTCACAGCCTGTCTTACACTGCAGTTATTCAGTCTCCCTTTACTAGCTTCTGCTTCTCTCAAATTATGTGGACCTAGCATGTGCTTGTTGACAGAATACTGCATGCTTGTGTAGTTTTTTTCTGTTTGTGTTAATTAAAGGAGTATCTCACCCCGATAGGTTCCTACAGATCATAGGTATTTTTAGTGAACAGGTCAGCAAGTGCAGCTGGAAGGAATGTCAGATATAAAGTATCTGTGGTTTATGTTGATAACCTTCCTTTTTACCACAGATTACTAAAATACAATCAGCAGAAATATGTTAGGTTTTACAAGCAAAGACAACTTTTGGAAGGCCAGGGGATGAATTGTAGGAACTATAAACAAGTGAAAGGTTTGCAGATGGCTTCCTCAGACTTAAAAGACCCTAAGAAACTTCAGCCACTTGCAATTATAGAATTTTCATTTCCATCTTCCGGTATTTATTTATTTGTGAATCTTACAATTTAGAAGGTGAGATATTTGGATCATCCTTACTACAACAGAACAGACTGTTTATCCCTTTAATCTGTTACTTAGTCCCTGGCAGTAGCCCAGTATCCAGTACTTGAGGAAAGGAACACTTCTCCCCTGTGAATGTCAGCTGCCCATCGAGCAACGCTGCCGGTGCTGTTCCTGGGCAGGGATGTGAGGGGCTGCAAGTAATGGGTAGGAAGTTACTTTATCCTGCAATTTGATTAACTTCTCCTTTGTGTAATCGTAAAGTTTCGTGGTTTTTTTTTTTTTTTCTTTTTAAATTATTAGGAAATCTTTTCTCAGTAGCTGTAGTTTATACAGCAGTGCACAGTTCTGCTGTCAGTTCTGTAGAAACTTCACTTCCGAGCACGGACTCAGTGAAAGCCCAGTGGGTAGCTTTGTCATTTCCACAAACTTCTGCTATCTCTGTTTAAATACTTGGATTGATTTTAGGCCTCCTCTCTCTTTTGGAGCTCAAGGGGGCTGCATAGGGCTGGGCTCCTGGGGGGCCTGCAAGAATGGGTGCCTCACATCATGCCCCCTATGGGTGGGTGCCCGGGGGGCCTCTGGCAGTTCTTGCACCCTTGGGTGCTTCTCGCAGCAATCCTTCAGCACAGGAAACCAAAATGCACCCAAAGTAATCTTAGTTACCACTTCTCTGCTTCACTTCTAGTAATCTGGAGCGGGTTCCGAATGTTTGTTGGAAGTGATAATTTTGTTTGACTTCCATTTAATATTTCTTTTGTTTTCTCCTGTTACTATATCGTTCCAGATGGCTGTTCTTGCCTATCGCTGCGATTCATAATATATAGTGAATTGCATATGAAGCAGAGAATTGTCATACACTGGGCTGAATTTTAGTATTTTCCTTTTGAACTATTCCAGAGACGTATTAGATTATTTCTGCAATCTCTGCTGGTCTGGTGCAGGTAAATTTCTTTCAGCTTTCACTATTGCCTCGTTGTGGTAGAGCTTTACAATTTTAGCTGTAAAAAAATCATCTCTGGCTGCAGGATAGCAGAGGGAGTAGTGAGGAACTACCAAGTTTTATCAAAATCCTGTGAGCCAGTGAACCAAAAGTCTGAAACAACCATGATGCCTGCCTGCTTTTAGGCAACAGATTTCGATCCTCTTTGTTCTTTTATAAGTTAAATGTGTTTTGTTTTAAAAATAACATTTGGGGCATCTGCTTTGCATTATGAGTTAATTCCATTCATTGCTTTAAAATAGTTATTAACCTTTTGCAAATTATATACTGCACATGAACAGTAATTTTTTCAATAATCTTTAAATGTGCACACTGTAACAGCGCCATAATGTGGACTGACATAATGTGAATTGACAGTAAATGTTTAGTTGCCTAAATACTTATTTAAATGATAGAGCTGAAGAGTCATCTGCAAAAAGCTATTATGATCCAGAGACTTAATTCATATATAGATAATTTCTCCACCATGCATTAAGGAAGAATTTTTCTATCACCATTTAAATTATTTTCAAAAATCCTGAAACATAAACCAAAAATCTTTATATGTAGAACCAAGGTATGCCTGTGACTTGAAATGATAAAATCCAGATTGCTTCAAGAAGAAACTATCCTTAACCCACTATGTTCTGCTTATTTATCTGATGCAGTGCTCAGCTGGGGGCATCTCCTAACAAGTGCTGATGTGTCATTTCATAAGCAGTGAAGAACATTGAAGACTAATCTATTACATGTGGAGTTTTAGCATTAATGGTGAAAAACTGTGAACTATTAAAATTTTTTTTTTTTTGTATGTAAGAAAAAGAAAAAGGGTAGTACTAAGAAGGATCAGCTTTTGGCCGTACAGTTACATCCTAATTTGGAATTCTTCACTTTAAATCACTGATGGCAATAAGCTGGGAAACAGGGGTGTATCCTACACCAGGGAAGGATAACTCTATAACTACTGTGTACTGGCATTCTCTCCTGTGACTTTCCATTGGTCTGTTTTAGAGATGGGATATTGGACTGAAAAGGTACTGAGTGGCAGTTCAAGATGCATTCACCAAAACTAATGAAGCTGCTTGCATGAATTGTGATTGAGAGAATGGATCACAAAATGTATTTTGTTTCACATTACTTTAAACACCATGTTATGAAAATTACATTTAGAGTCAGCATCCTCCTGCGGCAGGTTTATAACTTCACACTGTACAATTTGCAGAGTCGTATGGAAAGATCCTGTAAATTATGTGTATCCAAACAGTTTATTAGGAATAAATGGAAACTTTCTTTAAATAGTCTAAGACTGTTTTTAAATTATCTTAATGCTATGATTTTGATCTAATAAAATGGTCTCAGGTTTTGAGGATGCATCTCTTGAGTATACTGGTGTGGATACCATCAACATAACTTTCTGTATGGTATTCTGTCCAAAGTTAACTCTGTTTACTCCAGAACTAATCTCATGTAGATATTTTTTTGGCATCCTATGTTCTTTGCACCTTCCTCATAAAGAAGAAAGTTATTTCAGTATGAAAAAAAAAATAAAAAAAAAAACAAGCACTTTTTTTTGTTACAGATACCAAACAGCGGGTATTTACATTCATTGGAAGGCTGAAAGTAGCCATGGTCCAGAAATTTTGGAGCAGTTGCAACTAAAATTTCCTGGTGCACCTCTCCACAGTTACTGTATTCTGTTTTTTCATTAAAGTTAGAGGATGTTTTGGTCATGATATATTACTTACTCATCCTTAGAATTTGTAAAATTATTCTATAAATCAGCCAAATGGCTAAATTCAGCCTAAATTCCTCAAAATAATCTTGAGTTTAACCTAAGCTTTCTGACTGGTTTTCTTAGTGACTTAAGAATTGTATGTAATATTAAAAACAATGAAAAAATGCTTCTTAACTACTAGGCTTGTGTTTTTATTGTGTAATTTGTTCCATAGGTTGTATGACCAACTGAGAGAGCCATATATAGGTGTGCATACATACTACCTAGCTGAAAGAAATTACTGATTTACATATTAAAACTAGATGGGACTGGTAAGAAGAGGGACGAGGGGGAGAAGGTGGATAGCTGCAAACATTTTAGCATAATTGACAGCTAAAATATATTTGTAACGTTACCATGTCATGTTTGAAGTTTGTAGCTCTGAATAATGTTCATGTTGGAACACTTGTTAATGATAACGTACTGAGAACAGGTGATGGGTATTTGGACCAACATCTGTTGTTCAGGACATGTCTCTCAGAGTATGCTTTTATTTACAATTTTCTGTAGAAATTACTTTCATTTATTACCATTCATATTCAATAATGAAATAATTTTCATTCCTATTTTTGGAAAACACCTTGCATTATTATCTTGCATAAAAGAGTTGTAAGGGATCAAAAAGTAGGTGAATAAATTACGAAGGGAAAAGGTAACAAATATATACTTCTTATTATTTAATTACATGTTTTGTAACATTGATTTCATGTTGTTCTTTTATTAATTTATTACTTTTAAAATAAAGAGCTAGATTATTTTATGTAGGAGACTTTGTTCTCAGGTTATAGGTACTGTATTTTTAGAAGCTGTACAAAAATGCATTATTATTTATATTGGTCATAAATCTTGTCAGGGCTTATTAATAGTTTGAGCATTCTTTAAAGGCCTCATTAAAACTATTATTTTTTAATTATAGTTTTCCAAATGTAGTAAGAATATAAATATTTGAATTGGTTTTATATAACGTATTAATAGATGCCAGTGTTATCTGTACTTATGAAGTATACAGTTTGTTTCCAGTCTCCTGGTTTGCTGAAAAAGCCTTTCTTTGATGGAGGTCACCTGTAGGACTTACCTATGTACTTTAAAATCAAAATGCTGTGGTTTTAAACCATATGCTTAATGTTAAAAATGTGAATAGTCCTGTTTCTACAGCCTACATGAATCTTTTAAACTAAGCATTTGCAAAATATAATTGGAAGTGCTAAAAAAGAATACGTTGACATCTTTGGTAGAAAGCTGGTTTTCTGTGTATTTTATTGCATTTTTAGGGACAGTTTGAAAGTGTTAAAAATGCTTTAGATTTTGTGTCCCGTAAATTAACACTTGTTGCATAAAATAGTCATGATGCTGCTTTTTTTTTTTTTTTTTTTTAATGTTCATGGGAGTATTGTCTTCTGTTGTATTAATTAATTTTAGGAAATCAGGGCAATGTCTCAGCAGAAATGAACATCAGAATTTGGTATAACCCCTGGCTTCACACTGCTCTGCTGGGATGTTTTGTATTCATTCTTGTAGAACAGAAGCAGCCTACATCTTATTGAAGGGAATGGGCACTTCTAAGATGTGTGCCATGGCTGTCACTTTCCACATTCTAGTTCTGATACTCACTGATGGTTTGGTGAGAAGGAAGTGATACCATTTTTCAGTTGTTTTCTGTTCCCTTAAATTTCTGCTTAAAATTAAAAAAAAAAAAATGGAGGGAAGGAAAATACGTCAGGTGGTATTAAGTGTTTAATAAGGAGTCATCAAAATAAAAAGTAGTATGTTGCCTGTTGGGTTTAATATATATATTTCCCCTTAGCTGCTTGGAACAGCTTTTAAAATGTAGACTATATGTAGGACTTGATTATTTCTCTGCGACTGTCTACCCCTCAAGACTAATGCCATGATTCTGTTACAAGTTTTATTGTATGTTGTTCTAATTCAAAGCAGGGTAAGTTGTTTGGTTTGTTTCATTGTTATTTTGTTTTTGGTTTAAAAAAATTTTTTTAGGTTATATACATATATTTTAGTAGGCCAGATTTAAAACAGGCATGGAAGGCTAATAAATTATTTTGTCTTACATTGTTGAGTATTGCAGATGGCTGATTCCCTTCAAAATTATTTGCTCCTAAAATATTTTGTTAAAAATAAAGATAGCAGTAGAAAAGGAAGCTTCTGATACCAGTAGTTTAAGTATAGCTATATATAAAGTACTTTTTTTGACAAGCTATGAGGAAAATATATTAGAAGTACATATAGCATAGTACATATATAGCATATAGCAGGAGCACATATGCAAATTGTGTAAGGAAGGAGTCATTATATTTCCTATGGAGGGCATCAGTGAGGTTTTCAGTTGAGATGTTTGGGTATAGCCACAGCTGTTGGATTGGCTTGAGGCCACCTCAAGGTACAACAGGTGGGTTGTGCTAAGAATTAATAAACTTTAAACAGGTTTTACCATTCAGAGCTTCTGTGGCATCATCCCAGCAGAGTGGAGGAGAGGGTGGAATTTATGCCCAGAAGAAGCAGTCCACCGTCATGGTGAGAATGAATGTAGAGTTCAAGTTTACGAATGCTGAGGAAGTAATTTGCTTAAAGACCCAATTTTTTTTTTTTTTGTCTGTTACACTTCTTCCACTCTTAGGATCTGTTGTTAAAGGCTACCTTATGGGAGCTGGTTCCTTCTGCAGAGGTAATGCTGTCAGTGGGTTGAGAAGAGGCTAGCCCTTGGTGCCTCCTGGCTTTCCACCTGCAGATGGACTTAGAGGTGTGCATTGGAAGATGTTTGAGCTGGCTAATATAACCTTTACATAAGCTGGGGAGGCTTTGTTAGACCCAATAGGAGCATGGTCCTCATAGGGTAGTGATTTGTGTTGCTCACTTGAGTGGTCAAACTCAACACACTATCACTCTGTCTTCACTGCAGTGAAGTTCAGACCCTGGTACACAGTGCATGGGACCTGATGATTCGGGGTGTAATTTCAGAGTCTTTCAAGAGGAGTGGAGCCTTTATGGCATTTAGGTTTCTGCTGCTCAGCTTTTGCTGGTGTAGGTCTGCCAAGTGCAGGTCTTACTTTTTCTGGTGACCTTTTGTATGGTTTTGCCTCGTGTCTTATTTTATGTTTTATTACAAAAATCATGGGAATATAGTGATGTCCTAAGACGGAATAAAATAATAGTTATGAAATGCATCGTGAAGCCTACATGTATTCACAAATGTTCCAAAGCATGACTCCATGAGTAAAACATTTTGACATTAAATAAGAAAGATGTTGTCAGGTAAAACTGTTGGCATTATGTGATAAGGTCGTCTCTTCTTTTTTTTGGTGTGCCAACTGATGAAAGGAAAATATTTGTTTTTTTAGAGGTGAGAAACTCAGGCATTTTCATCAGCTTGAATGAAAACAGCCAACTAGTTCTAAATACTGTTTTGTGAAATCATGTTTTACCCTTGTAAGTGGTTTTCTGTGTGGAAGGTGTACTGTAATCAGGATGGGTCTGTCTTTTCAGCTCAGCTAATCACTTCCTTCTACAAATCCAGAACGCATGCAGATTTCAACTTGTAGCCAGGAAAAAGTGCTGCCATGCTTCAAATTGCCAAAGGACCTCAAGGGACAGAAACTTGACCTGGTTTTATGAAACCATAGAATTACATTTATACAAGTTACCCCTTGGGAAAGGAATGAACTGATCCCAATTCATTTCCAAATACTGCGGCCTTATGGGTCACATTTGAATTCTCTCCTACACCTGTTTTTCCACTAAATTTTTCTGAGGACATTTTTAGAAACTTACTTTACATTAGGTATGGGTCATGTGCCTAATATTTAACAGTTCAGTGTTCTAATTCTTTAAAATGCGTAATGGTTTCTTGATATAATTAAGCTGTGGAAAGTTTAAATGATAGAATTTGTCCGGTATGGGCTAAATACTCAAATGGTGAACTCTCCTCTGGATTTAATAACTTGGGCTTTGTTTTCCTGCATGTGAAATGTGTATGTAATTGCAGAGCAGGCAGTAGCTGTAGTCAGTGCATGTATGGGCTATAGAGAAGAGAGTGACTTTGCAGATGGGTCATTAGGCTGCTCATCAGGGACATGGAACACAGTGGCTCAAGGTTCAAAAAGGATTACCCAGTGAGACAGTCTACAAGAAGACACCAAGACTCCTTCCTTTCTTCCTCCAAGATGGAGGGAGCCTAGTCAATTAGACTAAAAAATTTGGATATGGAAAATCTGGGTTTAGACCTCCTCTTGCAAGCCATGATTATAATAAGTAGGTGCTACCAAGGATTCGGTTATCAGTACTGTGGTTTGAGCTTGAAACCTAAATACTCTACAGCAAGTGCTTACCAGAGTATCTATCTCACCAGTGAGCAGGTGTCACCATGGAGTGAGATAGCCCCTGGTGAAGTGTTGGTACACCGAATGTCCACGTGTTTATGCCAGTGTAGTGCCAGGCTGGAATATGTCAGTTGAGTTGAAACAGTGGGCCCTAAGGACAGAGAATGGTTTCTTCTCACCTAAGAAGGGCATCTTCTTAAAGACCTGAAACTACATAGTTATAGGATTACATTAAAATTAGAATTAGCTTACATTTTCATTTATTTAACAAACTGAGTGCTTTGTTCATCTTAAGTCTCCAAACCTTCCAGGCTATGCTTCTTCCTTCTCATGGAAACCATTTCCTATTCTCAGGCAATCTTTTCCATCCTTGAATGACATTTTCAGTGCTGAAATGGGCATTAAGTGCAAGTGCATAAACTTGCCTGTTTCTATTGATTGAGTGACAGATTTGGATACTACTCATCTAGTATAGACTGCTGGTCTATTTATGGACCATCTTAACACTTTAGATCGACCTAAAGAGCTCAGTTGATGATCCCTGGCTCTAAACTTCCTACTCTTCAGTGTGAATGTTGCAGAGGAGGCTTTTATCTGGAATTACTGCTTCCACTGTCACCTCCTCCTGAGTTTGTAGTCACATTTTTGGCCCGGGCAAATAAAGTTGGAAGGGGAGAGATGGGAGTAATGGTGCAACACAACAAGTACAAAGTTATTTCTTTAGTCTGTTTGCTTTTCACACTAGTGATTTTTTTCTGTACAGTTTGTATTAAGACCTTTATTACTTTGCCAGTCTGGATAACCAAACTGTTTCAAGAGGCATCATCATAGGGCCTGCACTTCCTTTGACTGTCAGAGTGAAGGGCAAATCTTCTAAACAGTGGTTATGTACCACCATTATGTTTTTATTATAAATGTGTACATAATGTCCCTTTCTAATTCACCTCAAAACAGCAGTTGTATTGATCCCTAAGCTCTTTTTTTGGTCTTTCTTTAATTCAGCCTTATGCTTTTAGTGATTCAGTTTTTGTTGATGTCATCAACAGGCTTGACTACTGTGTGATTCTGATATTCTGAGTGAGTAGAGAGGGGGACATTTTTTCCAAGACCCAGAGAATGGGTTTGTTCCCAAATTATTTTAGATGGAAGGTAAAAGTCTAATTGAATTCAGGGGCTTGAATGTTTTTCTTTAGCACTCAGTTGCTTGGCTTTTCCTTTGTACTTCTGTTATTCATAGGTTGGGTAGAAGATGCATTAACTTTACTGTATCCAGAATAATCTTAGATGAGACTAGTCTAAAGCTTTTGACTTAGCAATTAAATGTTTTGGCTGCTTTCTGGTTTTGGTGGTAAGTATGGGAAATATTTGGTACCAGCTGTAGTGGCAGTGAGTGCTTTATTGTGATTGAAATGTTTGTCTTAAGTTTTCTTTGCCTTTAAACTAGAGAGGAAAAACTGCATTTGTTATCTCTTTGATCAGAAAACAATTCAGAATGAAGGAACAAATTCAGATCTTTAAGTTCTGAAATCTATACTCTCTCTTTCCTCTCCTCCTGTGGATTCCCCTCACGCAGCTCTCTTGATTTCTGAAAAAATGAAGATGAAAATGTACAATCCTTCATGGAAACCCCATTTTATGAGGTGCCGTGGAAACTTCAAACACAGAGGATTCTTGGTTGGAAGCAGCAGTTGCTAATCCTAGCAGTAGGGACAAGAGCCCTGAGGCTATGGGGCCGGGAACATGCTGAAGAGTAGTTTAGCAAAGAGACAAAAGTGAAAGGCTGGTTGACAGCATGTTAAAGCACATTTACCCGGTGTCACTATTACATGCAGCCTTATAAGTTTACATATGTATGATCAAATTCTCAGTTTTCGGATCACAACCGTGTCCTTTCTGTTTGCCAAGTAGGAGTGTGTTTAGAGTAGTGCCTCGGAAAACAAGAAGAAATGAGCTTTGCTTTGGAGTTTGATGTGGGATGGAGATTTTTGTGGCAGAGCTGCTGGATGGGAAGAAGGTATTTGTGTTTTTCTTATATACCTGAAAGAATGGAATACCCTGATCTCCTTTAATCATCTCTTTTCCAGGGGTGGTATCCATATAGAGATAAAAGAAGCTCCTGTTAGAACATAAGACTGAGTTTTCCTGATTACTTCTGCACTAAACACTAAACATGTAAATATCAGGCATTGATTATGCCTCAGCAAGGAGACTAGAGCGAAGAACTTTGTTAGATACATTTATTTTTTTTAGAAATTCACTAATTTGGAAATTCATTCCTATGCTTTTTTATGGTTTTAAGTTTATGTCAGACACAGTCAGCTGTAATTCCCAGGTATCTTATTTTTCAGTATCACATGTGCAACAATAAATACAGTTAGTGTGCTAGTGGGTTGCATGTAAAAGTCCTACTCCTGCAAGCAGGAAGGGAACTTTTGTTTGTGTAGGGAGTCCTGCTTGCCCATAGGCTTCTTTTTTTTTTTTTTTTTTTTTTTTTTTTTTTTTTTTTTTTTTTTTTTTTTTTGTTTTGTTTTGTTTTGTTTTTGTTTAGTTTTGTTTTTTTGTTTTTTTTGTTAATTGGTTGGAAACAGAAGTGCTGAGGTACTAAAAGGCTGACTCCTCTTCTTACCTCTGCTGTCAGAGTGATTCCAAAGAATGTTTAACAATATGGTGATAGGTGTTTTATATCTATAAATATAAATATAGCATCTCAGTTGAACAGTTTTATAGGAATAAAATTAGGCAGGTCCTAAAAAACTGTCAGTGTTGGTACTCACATGGCATAGCTGGAAGAATTTCCATAAGCTGGAGTTTCACAGATACTGGCAACCCAGTGTGGGAGCGATCAAAGAACATTATTTGTAATCAAAATGTGAGTTAGGTGTTTATAAAACAACTGGTGGGTGCTTGTATGCATGTGAAATTTGCTTACAAGAGTAATCCCATTGATTTAAATGAGAGCATTCATGTGATGAAAACAAGTTCAACGCGGGAACATTTAGAAGATGGTGACCTTAGAAGCAAAGAGTCGTCTTTGGAAGAATTCAAAGGGTGGTTGTTAAAACTTAAAGCTGAGAGTCGCTGTTTGAAGGCAGAAAATGCTCACAAGACATTTAGGGAGCTCACCTGCCAAATAAAGAATGAATTTTAATGATGCTGGATAACTCTGCCTCAACTTCTTCATACTCTTCTTTTTTTGGGGGGGGGTGGGGGAAGGGATGGGAAGGAAGGCGAGAGAGGGACGGTGACAGCATGGCTGTTTGTTTTTCCCGAAAGTTGTTTGTGATTTCAGGTACTCATGGGAAATCTCTTGATCAGATTCACATCTGTTCCTGTCAAAGTGGGTGCTAAGATACCGGTCACCCAGCAACCATGTCCAAGAGGGAATTGGGCCGATAATAACTTCAAAAAGGAATGACAGATGCTAGATTAGGATGAAAGACAAAACGCATGAAAAATGAGCTTGTTAGAATAAAAAAATTGTTCAAGCACCTTCATGCAAATTAAATGAATATTGAACATTTGCATGCAGTAATTTCTACTTTTTCTGTTGATTGAGAAGAAATAAAGATGGTACATATGAAAACATAAATGTAATTTTTTTTTTTTCACCAATTAACATACAAAGCAGTATCTTTCTTCTAAAAATGAGATTAGCCACCTGGGTGCTTGGCTGTATCCCACATATGTCACAACATTTTTGTAATGAGTATGCTTCTGTTGAAGGAACACCTTATCTAATTCTTCTTAGCAAAACAAACAAGGGAGCAACCTTATATTAATTTTAAAATACTTTAGCTTAGCGTGGCTCTCTTTTTTTTTTTTCAGCTGTGGTTTTCAGAGCTGAATTATTTCCTGCTGTCCTTGAATTCAGTCGGTATAATGTGCATTAATAAAAGATCACGTAAGATGAGTTCAGACCAAATGCTATTGACTGGTCAAACAATACATTTTTTAAAACACAATGTCTGTCAGGGTAACACGAAAAAGAAATAGTCACTTTTCCATGCCTACGTATTAAGATAATTTAAATAATCTAAGAGTTTTATTATTGAAGCATACATATAACAATCAGAATTTGGAAAAGAATGATAAAATGTTCTGATTGAGGAAGGACTCTGTGTCTTGGTTTAGCAAAGTCTAATGTGGTCACGTACAGAAATTGATTTTCTTCAGAAATTAATTAATTTTTCATATCGCCCTAAGCTGCAGTTAAAAAGAGTGCATACTTGTCTGTTTTTTCCAGAAATATTGCCTAATCATATTAATACCATTGCCCCAAGGATGAAAAGATAATTGTACAAATGCATTTGGAAATATGTATCACTGAGTATTTATGATTAAATTATGCAAATGACCCAGCTCTCATCCTTTCCAGACCCAGATTGTCTAATTAGGATTGATATGCTGAATAGATGTTCCAGAATTTGAATACAAGCATGTCCAAAGAGCAGAAAATTGGAAATGACAAGGCTGAAATGCTAAGAAAAGTGTCTTTCCCTTTTATACTTTACTAATGTGGTGTTAGCAGTTGCAGTTTTTCCTTTGGCTATATAGTGTGACTCATGTGTCCTACAAGAAACAAATCAGGAAAGAAAAGTCTACTTTCATAAATAGCATCACTTTGCTCTGGACTTGTTTTTCTTTAAAAGTCTGCTGGTCGTTCCTCTCCCCTTTAAAGCTTTGTAGCCTTCATCTTAAAATAATGATGTACTCCACATAAATTACTTCTTAATTTGGAGCACTGTTGTTCATAACTTGTCTCCAGCTGCCAGTGCTAGGTATTCAGCTCCTAGGTTTCTCCTGTATTCGAATGAGATTTACACACCTCACAGTTTTAAGTTTGGTGGGAGTTTTTTTGGTTGATACTTGAGTATTTGACTTCACAATTCCTTATTTTTTGCTTGTTTGATTTTTTTTTTTAAGAGAACCAGTGTCTCATAAAGCTTCTTTATGGACATCCATCAGCAAGTCTACAGCGTTTAAATCCTACTTCTTCTTCAGGGGGCTGTTTGTTCTGTATTGCTCTTGGGAAGCTGGGAGAAGAGCGTGGTGAGGAGCAGGGAGGAAGGAGTGTTGAACTGTCAGTGCTTCAGCCATTGTTAGCAGCGGGAGTCGCTGCCTCTGAACTCTGTTGGCTCCTGCTTCCCATCTGCGGGATGATGGATTGCTATGTTTAATACATTTCAGCTTTTGTCTGTCATAGTGTGGATAGACAGTGCTATCAATGATTTCAGCAGTGATTAGAGCGCCGGTTGCACCCATTGCTATTGGGCAAGCACCCCCCAGGCATGTTTGATGTAGGAACTCGTTGGCACTCTCACCGTGCAGGCATCACTGGGCTGACTGGAGGTGGCTTTAAACACCTGCAAAAGAGCACTGGGAATTCCAAAATCCACACAACCATCCTGGATGAAAATTCAGACACACACCCCTGCACGTATATCGGTATGAAATGTAAATGCTCATCCCGAGCACAGAGAGATGTCTTGTGCTTTTAATAGCCTAGGATGGGAGCAGGGATGCAGGGATGCATTCCAGGGGGTGTGATGTCATTGGTGCCCATCTGTACTTAAGTGTTTTGCTACTGGTGATACGGTAGGAGTGCAAGGGTTGCGTTGAAGCAATAAGATACGACATGACACGTGTCCTACGAGGATTTGCTAAGCCGTGGGTGCTTTGTGATTCACTAGTCCATGGGCTGAATGATTTCTACCACCAGAGAAGTCGCTGTACACCAGCACAACATATGCCCTGGGGTATCTTCTAATAATTATAAAATGGTGCAGTGGACATATAAATTGGAAAAAAGAAAAAAAAAAAAAAGAAGATAATCATGTTATAGGCATAATTTTAGAGAAGCTGATATGTATTATTTTCATTAATAGCTTATTAATTTTCCAGTCTTAGAAGACATTATTATTCAAAATCTTAAGTGTGAAACAGTATTATATTAGAAACAAATAGATAATTATGTTTGCTAAAGCATATAATACTGGCTTTAAAAAATGCTTGACCCAGATTTCTTGATTTGGACCATTGCCCACCATGACAGACCAAGCTGAGGATAACTTTCACTTCATTTAGAACTGTGGGAGGAAGGGAAATTAAATCAGAAGATATTAATGAGCCTTGATTTATCTTTCTTAGAGGATATTTTAATTTATGGAACCAGAAGAATGAGTAACTACTAAAAAATACCAATAACAATAGTAGGTAAATCACCAGGCTTAAATGCATTTTTTTACCTCTTCTTCAATTTATAGTCACTTGACTGTGTCACTGCTTGTTTACTTTTTAAAAATTTCTTTGCTTTTGGTTATACTATTAACGGCTACTATCATTGAATTCTATGATACTAACGTTGAGCTTCAATGGCTCTGCTTGTAGGCATTGGTTTGTAATTTCTCTCTGGTGTTTGCTGGAAATCTAAGCTCTGCAGTGCAGTTGTGGGGTGCCATTTTTATTCCTTTTTAAGATTTATCCAAGCAGTGGCAATGCTCACAGGGAGGAGTGTTCATGCTAATTAAAAGCTTGAGTTTACCTTTTAGAAAAAAATATTGGCAATTTGCCTGGGAGTAAATTCTGCCTTCAGTCACCATTTTTAATCTACTTGGCTGTTTGGAGTTATCTTCAAGAGTTGCCTGGTTTTAAAAGTTGCCTGGATGCTGAAGTAGTTTCTTTGACATCAGTCCTAAGTGCTCACTTCCCATATATGATGATCAGAGGATCCGACGGCTTGGTGGAAAGGAATATCCATAATAAGGAGGGCACAATCTTGACATTTACAGCTGCTGGCTTTTCTCAATTTAGTCTCTATTAGTTAGCAATGGCTGCATGGTGGTGAAGCAAGGAAACTTGAGGCATACTTCACAAATCCAAGAGAAAAATAAAGAAGAAATGTATGTATACATAAACAGGTTTAAACATAAACAAGTTTAACCTATTAAACATTTCATGATATTTTTTTACCCTGTAAAATAAACGGCATTTGGCTAGGGATACTGAAAGGGGTTGTTCTTCTGCACGGATCAATAACTGGAGCCTTCATACATGCCCAGAGAGAGAGGAAATAACAGCAGCTTGAAAGTTAATGAAAAGCAAGTTTGAAATAAATCCATGTTTTAGTAGGTGATGTGTTAATAAATGTATCACATAAATATGATAGGTAAAGGTATCGGATAAATGGTTCCCTAATCAAATAAAAGAGCTCTGTTGTTTATAATCTTTCTGAAGAAGTAAGGCTGTGATTTACAGCCTTTTCTTAAGGCAGCATTGGTTTATGTAATTTTGCCTCTATTCTGTTTCCTGCAGGCACTGGAGGAAACTGTGCCTGTACAGATCTGTCTGACCACTCTGCACAGGATCAGGTCTAGGTTAAAAATACTGCCCAGCAGACCCCCCCCTTCCCTCCTACCCTTTTTCCAGTTTTATTAACTGTCATCTGTTTTGGGAAAACAGCTCACCATGTGTTTTCATCAGCAGTTGTGCTGTTACAAGTGAACAGTCAATGGGGACAGATATGAATGATGGTGGCAGGAGGGAATGGCGATCATGCCTTCAATTTTATATATCATCATCTTGTGTGCCATGAAATTTTTTCTGTG
This sequence comes from Calypte anna, assembly GCF_003957555.1. Lineage (NCBI taxonomy): Eukaryota > Metazoa > Chordata > Aves > Apodiformes > Trochilidae > Calypte > Calypte anna. The sequence goes on from NC_044244.1 coordinate 158,481,674, forward strand.
CCCTAACTGCAGTGTCCTGAGCCTAGCCTGGGAAGTGACCTGTGGATTAAACAGTGGTTTTAACGCTGGATTTAAAAGGAGGAAACAGAAGGGGAGGGTCAGTGTTAGTGAAGGGAGAGGTAAAGTATTTGAAAAAAAACCATGAATGCAGTGAAAGCCACATTCCTCTTGGAAGTCTGCTTTATTAAATCTTGTCAAGCTGGTCTGCTGTGGGATGCAAAACAAATGCCATCGGTCTTAAGTACAGGGTGATTTCTGCCTTTGGATGCTCTTCCTAATCATGTTCTGGTGGCAGGAGAGCTGAGATGTGGCTGTGCACCATCTTCCATGCCCACCTATATCTTGGCTTGTTCAGGGAGAGGAAACCCCCTTGTTACAAAGCATGCTCTGCTCTGTGTGAGGTACCTCAGTGGAAGAATCCTAATACTGAAATCTAGCCTAAATCTCTGCTGGTGGAGCAAGGTGGAGTAAAACCCCTAAATGATTCTGTTTCTTTCAGAGAACTTTCGTCACTCATACTCGCCTTCTTTGAAACTTCTTTCCTCTGCTGGTGGCATATACATTACTATAGGAAACATCTCCTCTAGTAGGAGTAGGGGTATACAATCTGATCTGCAGGATCTGACAGTATCACTTAGACCTGTGGGTTCTGATACAGTGTAAAATAACTGATTACTATTTTATTGTGAGTACCTAGTTCACAATAGTCCTGCCAAATGTTAATGACAGAAATATTCTGCTTACTATAAGAAAAGCTAGGCCACAGTAACCTATGCACTTTCAATAAACAATGCTGATAGAATTATACTAGTTTGTACTTCTTTAGGAATACTCTATTTTTATTTAGAACAAAAATATCTGTTTTAAACAACCAGTTCATTTCTTCAGCAGCTTTTCTGCAGATGTGGTGAAAATGCGTCTGAAGCTACAAGATCCTTGTTTACAGAAAACCAGTAGGGAAACTAAAAATTTCCCTGGGTAGGCATGGTTTTAGCAAAACTTCACTCTGTTTAAAATGGTCTGATTTCATCGTAAAGTGGGTTCCACTGCGCTAATCCTCTTGGAATGCAGCAATTATCACCTACCGGATAGGTGTTAAGTGCTGAATTTCAAAGGGATTATCACTTTCCTCCTTTAGTGGCTAAGCAAGAAGAGAAAAGTTGTTAGTACTTCTAAAGGGGAGGGAAGAGGAAAGAAAAAGAAATCTCTCTTGTTTACTTTCTGTGATTGCCTTCAGCTTGGCAAAGGATGAGCAAGCTGAGTTTTGCTACAGCTGGTTACTTTGGGTTTGATCTTTAAGAATTCTAAAGGCTTTTATCTCCCCCACCTCCCCCCCTCCACCCCCGAAGTACCCTTCTTTTCTGGAAAGGGGTAAATATAACAGACATTCAAGATAAACCCCAAAAGTTATGTAGGTGAGGAAAATTATATAGTTAAAGCTGTACAGGTTCCCTGTGTCCTTACAGTATGTTTACATCATGTGGAGACTTCTGTCAAGTGAAGTATGTAGCAGTACTTCAGATCTTCAGTAATTTGTAGAAGTTAGTATCTTTTCAATCTAAAAACATAATTGATGGTTTTACTGATGTGCCGAGAGGGTCTTAGGCCTAAGACCATTTTTGTGCATATTCTCATTCCACATACATTTTTCTTTTACTGACGTGCCAATATTTTCTTCTTCTACTAGCACTGTCTACAGTACAGATAGTAATAATTCCACATGGTCGTTCAGTAAGGTGAGATTAATGTCCTTAAATCTTGCTTATTTTTAATCTACTTCTAAGAATATAATCTATGGCTCCTTTTGTAAGTGCAGTCTTTATCTTCAGTGGACAGTTGTCTGAGTACATAATGGCTGATGAAAGCAGGACAGAACCCTGCAAGCGTACCTTGGATACCAGGCAGCAACCACAGGCAATACTACTTCCAGATTTGATTTTCAGATTATGAGTTCAAGTTCTGCCTGGAAATGAGCTCAACATTCCTCGGTGTCATCTAGTAATTAGCAGGCAGTGTCTTCAGCTTCTCTGTCTGCTGTGTTTGTTTCTCAGCTACAAGTATGGAAGCAAGGGGACCCCAGTTGCACAGGGACAAATGTGAGCCCTTGGGCATACCACTGAGGTGCTTTCTGCAGTAAATAGACAAAGTCAGAGGCTTGGGTGCCCAGCAGCTACCAGTTATATGCCTGGCCTTTAGCCTGTTCAAGACTGCCTTTCTTTAGAAACACGTAAGAGTTGGCAGCAAAGTCTTCAGGTTGCTTTTGGGTTTGCTGAAGTGAACTAAATGGGGAATTGTAGTTTGGGGGAGGGTGTTCGCATCTGGAGAGGGATTAAAGGTGTTATAAGAGATAGAGGTAGTTAGTAATGGGCAGGAGAGAACTGCTGTATGGAGAAATCTTTTTTTGTGAGGCTGCAAAATGACCAAAAGGGAATTTTAGAGAAGCCAGCATTTGGAATTGCCTTGATGATGCTCAACAGAAGTTTCATGGAGGAAGGGTTGCAGAATATCAGGTTCTAAGACTGGCTTCTGGCCTGTTAACAAAGAATGATGACTTCTGCTGGAAGTGTTTGGTGTAGAAGTGACTTTCTCAGAACTAAGAATTTAAAGTTTTAGTGCTAGAAAATAGATTTAAAAAAGCCACAGTTTCTTCGCATTCAAACCACTGAAATTCATGAACTGCAGAATTAAGCTGCATCACGTTGTTTAGATAGCATTTTCCAGGAATTGCCCCAGAACATTTCATTAAATGATGAACATTTTTCTCTCTTAAATAAAATATTTTAGATATTGTACATAGTGCTCAAAATATGAGATAGTATATTTTGGTGCTTTTAGGATTAGCTTTTATTATAAGAATTTGTAATATACACGTGATCCACTTTATTGAAAGAAGACATAAAAAATTGCAATTTAGTTTTAAAGCTAACTGTTTTCCTGGGAATAAATATTTCCTTCTTAAATGTAAAACAATTTGGTGGGAGAACATACTCTGCTAAACTTAGGAAGTTACAAAAATGGGCATTCTTAATTTTTAATGACTTTCTGAAATATTAATTCATTTAGTCCATTTTTAATGGTGATAATGGTTTGTAGACTTTATGGGGTATTTTGAACTGTAAGGGGCTAAACTGCTCAACTTTCTGTATCAAGATGGTATTATATGCTACCAAATGTCCACAGTGAAGAGAGGTTACATTGTTTTGTTTGAAGTGGTGTTTATTTAGTTTTGTTGTGCATGCAGAGCAGTTATTTAGGTAGGTAGGGATTCAATATGGGCTCAATGCCAAGAGTCATCCTAATAAACAGATACTTGTTTTGGGAAGTTGGGAGCACCCTCCCATTTTAGGATGTTTGAGTTGAGAATTTGATTTGAGAATTCTGGAATTTTCCCTAATCTGATTTCATCATAATTTGCATACTTTTTTAATGGAAATTTATGCTATAGAAATAACTTTACAACTTCTGGGTGGAAAAAAACCCAAAACACAGCAGGGCAATTTAAAGTATTTCTGCCATTTGTTTTGCTGCCTCTTTAGTGTAATGAACCCAATACCAAGCAACTACAGCTCCTCCTTTGTCAGCAGGATTTATGATAATGACTTGCTGTTTTTGTAAACTATGTAACACTCACTGTTCCTCCTTTGTTATACTGTGAAATGTAATAGGTTGTTTTAATTGTTTGATTGATTTTTTTTTTTCCTTTGGCATTTGTCTACATTGAAATCTAGTGTCTGAGATTTACTAGGAGGACTAGTGAAGAAGAATGTCTTCTGTCTGATTTTTGAAGATGTCAGGAGGTTTAGGAATGTTTATAAGTCTAGAACTGGGTAGACAATGCTGTGTGAAAAGCATAGAGTGTTGTTCTATCTTTAAAATTATCAGCCCGTTTCTTAGCAGAAAGAAATGAATGCCTTTCACATAATACTAAATCTTCAGCAGCTTTTAGTGGTTCATATTTATTGTAGAAATGGTAATAATGTTTGAAACACTTGGCTTTCATGGGACACCTAGAATATGGATTGTGTTGATCATTATGATGCAGTGAACTTGCATGCAATAGCAAGACACCCATAGACTTAACTGAGATGAAGTACAAACTGTGGTGAGGTCAGCAACACCCTAGAGGGAAGGGATGGCATCCAGGCTGAAGAAGTGGACTCGTGCAAACTGCATGAAGGTCAACAAGGCCAAATGCAGGGTTCTGCATCTGAGTCAGGGGAATTCCATGCATGGATACAGGTTGGGAGGAGAAAGGACTGCAGACAGCCCTGAGAAGGACCTGGGGGTGGTGCTGGACCAGAAGCTCAACATGAGCTGTCAAGGTGAGCTTGCAGCCCAGAAAGCCAACTTCGTCCTGGGCATCAAAAGAAGCACAGACAGCTGGTGATTCTCCCCCTCTGCTCTGCTCTTGTGAGACCACACCTGGAGCACTGTGTCCAGTTCTGGAATTCCCAGCGTAAGAAGGACATAGAGCTCCTGGAATGTGTCCAGAGGAGAGCCACTAAAATGATCAGAGGGCTGGAGTACCTCCCCTATGAAGCCAGGCTGAAGAAGTTGGGGTTGTTCAGCCTGGAGAAGAGGAGACTCCAAGGTGACCTTGTAGCAACCTTCCAATATCTGAAGGGGACCTACAGGAAAGCTGGGGTAAGGATTTTTACATGGGTGTGTAGGGAGAGGGGAAATGGTTTCAAACTTGGAGGGGGGAGATTTAGGTTAGACATTAGGAAGAAATTCTTTAATTTGAGGATAGTGAGACACTGGAACAGGTTGCCCAGGAAAGTTATTGTTGCCCCCTACCTGGAAATGCTCAAGGCCAGGTTGGATGGGGCCTTGGGCAACCTGGTCTAGTGGGAGGTGTCCCTGTCCCTGCAGAGGGCTTGGAACTAGATGATCTTTAAGGTCCCTTTCAACCTCTAGCCATTGTATGATTCATGATTACCCTGCTGCCTGGAACAGTTTCCTCACAAAGATGCCAATACCCATATATTGACTCACTTGTATTACTTGTTACACAATAGTAATTGAGAGTATAAAAGAATTAGCAGGTAGAGTCTCAACCTTCCTGTGTTTTCAAACAAAAGTTTATTTTTCATACTTCTTTTTGGTTAGACGGGAGACTCAGCCAAAAATGGCCGAGCCATTCTGGTTCCATTTTGTAAGGAACTTGAGAAATAGATAAATGTAAAGTTGAGAAGTTTTTAGGGCATTTTACAATTTTTTTTTCTGACTTAATTTTGGTTCCTTGCCTAGATAGACTGAACATGCAATTTCTGTAAAATACTCCTATTATTATCTAGCTGCTGGGTGTGGACTTAATTGGGATTTCATGCATGCGACTGAGCAGCTCAGGTCTAAATTTTCTAGGTTTTCTTTTCTGACAAACCAATATTAAAATATTACTCAAAGAACTGCTTCTCAGAAGCTCTCAATGAAATCTATTTTTATGGTAATTTCAACATATCCTGTATTTAAAATTATCAAGTTAACTCATGGGGTAATTGGGCACTGAAATTATTAATTATGTTAATAAAAAGTCCAAATACAGTTGCCAGATTTTTATTTTGTAGACATAAACTACATTTTTACGGCCTTTCCCCTCCCAAAGCTGTATTTTCAAATACTTTGACTCTTCTTACTGATTCAGCATTTGCTAGGACTGTAAGGAAAACTTTGGCTTAAGACAGGGAGAACTGGCCTTTGACTTTCAAGTTAAGCTACATTAGCATAGTTGTTGAGCTATTTAGTTTTTTTTTTTCTGCTTTTTTTTTCAATTAGAGTGCTAGGAAACCCTTTAAGCTCTGTATGTGTAGATAAAGAGAGGGAGTGATATTTAAGTCAATAAAGTTGTCATCATTCTTTTTCAAGTTTGCTGTTATTATTGTGATTATTATTACTATTCTGAGATGAAGAATCATGGTTTGGAAGTGTGACTTTTACAAGGTATTGACTGGGTAAATAGTGAAGACTACCTTTTCTTTCTCTCAATTTCTTCCCAAATTATTGGGAAAAAACTGTCTATCCAGTTTTGTAATGTATTTGGCTTCAAAGTAATTCAGAGAATTATGAAGACAGACATGTTCATGAGATTTACCAGATCTCCACATAAACTGAGTTAAAACATTGTGATAAAAGTAATTCTGCACTTGTTTCTGGCCCAGGTAGTGAGCTCAGATGTACTTGGAAAGCTGAAATGGATGAACTGAGGGAGCATGGATGTTACAGATAAAAATAACGTAGACAGGGTATTTGGCTTAAGCATTTCAGATATCATGGTCTTGTCATAGTAGATGCATAGAATATCAATACAGACAGTTTCTAAAGCTCAAGTATGTTTCAGTCCACATGAATGTTGAAGTTTTCTTATTGACCATTCTATAGTGAACTAATATTTTCAAAGTCCTAGAAGGTTAAAATGGGCTTGGTTTTTCTTATTTAAGATGGCCATCTGGGGTGTGAGAAGTGAAAGCTATAAGAGGCACAGTTATTTCAGATTCCAATTTAAATTATTTTTTTACTGTATTTGTAGCCATTGATCAAAATACATTTCTAAAAAAGATAAATATTAAACCTGAGCTACTGTTTAGTGAATGCTTCTGAAGCTTTATGGTTGAGCTTAGAAATCTAGATAATACTCTGACTGTTGTTTTTAATAAAAAGAATCTTCTTTCACTACTGCACATCTGTTCCCACAGACCTGCTTGTGAAACAACCCACAATCAAATGCTTCTTTTTTGAGCATGATTGTGTTGTATTTTAGTTACTGCTCTGGAAATATCTCATATTTGCAATTCAGTTTCCAGAAGAATAGATTCATGTCAAAGTGGGTTTGTATTTGATGTTTCTACTAGTTTCAAAGGATTTTATTACAGTTGTATCTGTACTGGCTGTTTCTTGTAAGACTTCGAAACGCTTTTGCTTTATCAAGTGCCATTCTCTGCTATCCTTTAAGCCATTTGAAATGGAGCACACGGTTTAGATCAGCTATGATGAATTTCTTTAGATCAGTGAGTGTTCCTGTGAATCTTAAAATATTCTGTACTCTGCCTTTTGTGGTTCTGCTGCCATTTGTTCTCAAGATTATCAGAACATAAATAATTGCTTCCATCCATTCTTAAGGATGTTGGATTTCAAGTGTGAGAGCAGTTCAAAAGGGAATTTATGTATGCACATGCATAATAATTAATATAAAAATATTCCCCATAAAAGTTTGGCAGGGAGCTCCAAATGTTTTTTTACATCTTATTTCAAGTTATGGTATATGTAAACTAAATTAGGATCATTCTTTTCATAAGATAGAAATAATTTTCACTAATATGGTTCTGAACTATGAAAGACTGAATTGATAATTTGTGGGGAATCTTCTATACTTTCTTCTACAGTTTTGGACTTCAGTATCTCCTTTTCACTTTGTGCCTTTTTCCACATAATGTCAGCACACTAAAATCAGTATAACTCTTCTTTTATTCAGGCCAGCTTATTTAGGGCTAGTTCATACACATCTGTATGTTATGTTTTGTTATTCAGTATGGCAGGTAAGAGAGTCACCTTAGTGTAATATGGGAGGTACACATAGGCAAAGACAGTTCTGTGCTATTCCTTGCCCTGTATCACTTTCCAGTTATTTCCACTGTTTCCATGTTCAAAGGCCATTATTTCTGTTTCCTAATTTTGTGTCTCCATATGCATCTCATCCTAGACAGCAACATATCATCAGGACTCTTTTCCACTTTCTGAAGCTAACTCAGGTGTCTTGGTCAGGGAATTTGATAATTGGAGGTGTTTCTTTGGAGGTGGGGTTCCTCTTCAGGAATGGGTAAAACTAGTTTAAAGATGAAAGTGCAAACAGGGCACTAGATGTTCTGCATTCATGGAAAAAAAACAAGGCTCAATATTACTTGTGAATGAATGAGTAAGGTTAGGAGATACAGATTGAGGCACCTTACACCTTTCATGCCTGGAAAGAAAAAAACCTAAGAAACAGGATAAATAAAAGGCTTGTGTATGTATGACATACAGGTTTAAGATTTCTCGTTTAGGTTCAATAAGAATTTGAACTTAAAGACATATTTCAGAATAAAAAAACGTTTCTCAAATTCAGAGTAATGGGGATTCTTCTCATCTCAGTCTTAAATTTGATTAGTATCTAGAATCATAGAATCATAGAATTAGCCGGGTTGGAAGGGACCTCAGAGATCATCTAGTTCAACCCTTGGACTACCTTCTACCTTTTGTTATGTTCTTGGTTGTGTGTTGTTTTTTTTTTTGTTTGTTTTTTTACCTCTACATTTGCTTACTACATGCTTATCAGTTGCTTACATTATTGAAATTTTGTTTCCTGGGTAGATACTTTCAGATCTTCACTCCTTCTCTTTGATAAGTTAAATAGCTTGAGCTCATTAAATCTTTCACTGCATTTTTTTTTTTCCTTTGCCATCCTTTTTTCTTTCAAACGCTTATTATGAGGAACTTTTTATTTTGCCCTTGTTTACAGTTGCACAGCCTGCTTGTTTTTTTGTAAACTATGGGATTTTTTTAGTGGGACTGCATGGATGTAACAGGATAAAAATTTTGGAGGGGGGAATTATTTGTCAATAATCTTGTTGCTGAAGGAACAGGAGTGGGACTTGTGCAGAATGAGCAAAGTCATGCCAGTTTTGCTGGGTTGGCAGAGCAGCAAAAATTGAACTCTAAAGTGAGCAAACTTTTGTCTTAATACTCCCCAAAAGTAGATCTGTTCAGTAGGAAGATGGTATTTTCCGAGTTATTTATTAAGGTGAAACTGTTAAAGAGTTGGTACTTGTTTAAGTAGGGTGCTTTGAAGATGTGTACTATGTAAAGGGACTTTGTGGATTTGAATTCTTCAAAAAAGTCAGGATCCAATGATATCAGTAATTATTAGAACAGCACTTTTAATGAAAATCTATTTTAAGAATATTTTGAGTAGCTCCTTTTCCCCGAGTCAAAAAGGAAGTGATTATAGGTACAGACATTAGATGCAGACAATCCCAAACTTTCCAGGTCGGAGCTTTTAGCTAGTGTAGACTCATGCTCTGAGGTACAATATGTTGTGACTTCAGGATCAAACAGCATTGAAGGACTGGTGTTCAAAAGGAGAAAAAGAAAAAAAAAGAGCTTTTAATCTTGAGTCTGCTAGCAAATAGGTCTATTAAGTGTTAAACAGTGTGGGATAAAATACATGATTAAGGACTATGGACTACAGCTAGAGCAATCCAACAATTAATTCTGGTTGTTGAATCAAGCTCAAGGAAAAGTCCGATAATAGAACATTTTCTGAAATTAATGAGAAAAAATGTAAGAAAGCATCCGACCAGATACAGTCTGTAAACAAATTGCAAGAAAGAGCAGACTTTCCTAAGCAAAATATTTAGGCCATTCATATATTTTTAAGGTGACACGGTTATTTTAAGAGATGCTACTATTATATTTTAAAATCTTATAATGGATTATAGATTTTTAATTTCCTATTAAGTTTTTTTCTGTTTATCTGTCTTCTTACTGGTATGTGTTATTTTTTGAGATATTGTCTTTTATTAAGGACAGCCAAGGATCTCAAGACACTTTTGAGGTGTAGGAACAGAAAACCACAAAAATTTGTATCTTTGAATTTTGGTCTATTAATGGTGTCATTGGAGAGGAGCTGTTTATTCATGGGTATGTAGAGTCTGAGTGGACTTCTTGCAACCATAAAGTTAATACAGAGAGCTTAGGGTTCTTGTAGGTCCTGCCTGGTTTTGTCTGAGCAGGAAATCATCCTCTTCACTTCATGTTCTTTGTGGAATACAAAGCTGGACTGTTCACCTCTGTTCTCTCTGGACTGTTCTGGAATAACTAAAGTGAATTTGCTTAGTATTTCCTTATCACTACCTTGAGTTGCATTGCCATATTGATAGCATATCTTGTGATGAGCAGCAGCAAACCATGTGGGAAACAAGTGTTCTCAGCCCAGGTAGCTGTTTCAGTTCTTGTAGTACAGGTCTTATCCCCAGCAAAACATAATGGTTACTCATTTGCTTACTGAGTGCCTTGGCAGAGTTAATAGTTATTAGAGGCAGTTGTACACTTTGAAGAATGCTATATTGAGGTCTGCACTGGGATTTAGAGAGGAGCTGTAGTTCCCAGGTTCAAGCTTAAAATGGCCACATTTAGTCGAAGAAAAGCAATCTTTTATACATAATAAATATATATATTATAAAAATAAATAAGGTAGTAGAGAAGGGGTTGCTGCTTTTTTTTTTTTTTTCCTTTTTTTTCTCCTACAAGTGGTAGCTTTTTTTGTTGAAGACAAGATTCTTGCAGTCCTTTTATTGGGGAAAAATGAGCAAAATTTCTTCATGCTAGCCGTACAGTTTCAAAAAGAAAAGTAAGTTTAGGAAAGAATTTCTGGGGTTTGAGCAATGTTTTTTTTTTTAACTCTGAAGTTAGGGTCTTGTAATTAATAAAGAGAGCCAATCCCCTAAAGACAATAGGAGAAGCGAGTCAGGTACAGGGCAAGTCTGCTTTTCCAGTCCAGAAAAAGTTTGAGTTTGAGGTCCTTTTAAACCTAAGGCTTTTATACTTTGTGCCTACGGCATCACAAGAATGTGCATTGCAGGGGGTGGGGGTTTGGAACAAGGATCGTGGAGCATGAATTAGTGACAGCATCCAGGAAAAAATTAGCCGCTATTAGGGTATGTTTTCATAGCAGAAGGTAAGTGTGACTCTAGCAGGAGCCAGTAACTTTGGCAGGATGTGTAACAGGCTCAGAGAAGAGCTGGCAGTGTGGTCTAGCAGCTATTGTCCCTTTAAAAGCCTCTACCAAGCATTACAGTTGCCAGCTCCTGATGAAGGCAGTGCAGCAGTGTCTTCACTAATATTCTCACCTATGCGAGCTAAATTAAAAGTGAGATGAATACTCTGATATAACCACATTTTCATTTTATGTAGATCAAGACAGGCTGCAACACATTTCTGCTAGACAAGGTTAAGAACTCTCCGATGTCCCTGAACAACAGTGTTCTAATTAAACAGGAGTATGGTAAGCAGGTTGTTTCCCTGCTCAGACCAGATGAAAATTAATCATTTTTTTTTTTTTCCCTTCTTGGAGGGACTAGTTTCTAAGCCGACTAGTAATCTGAAGTGTCTTGCTATGTGGCACAAATTCCAGTGCCTGTATGGAGGAAGGAGTGGCAGTACATGACTTGGGACGGGAGGAGGGCAACACAGTAAATTGTTGTCCTCAATGTGCGAGAGTTTCAGCTGATGCAGAAACATGTACTTCCATTTAAAAAGTTCTTGGAAGCAATATTTCAGTGGCAGTGCTGACCAGTTATTTCCCATCTGAATAATGGCAAAGTTTCCACTTAACTCTCACCAACATACTGAAGTACAATAGGATCACATGGGGTAGCAAAATGCTTCAAGACATGAAATGGAGGAGGCAGGGTGTGAGACTGCTGATTACGAAGAGTATCAGGAGTTGGTATGTCCAAGAGCACTCTTAAGTTTATACCTCCCACTTAACGCAGTCTTTGATTTTTATACAAATCTTAGCTTCTTGCTTATAGGGAATCGAGTCAGGAGAAGCCACTGTTTATGACCTTATTCCTTAGAATATCTTTTTACTCCTTAAGCTGCTGATAGCTGTAGAATGAAGTTTTTAGTAGTACTAAGATAGCTGTTCATACAATCTGTTTCCTTATTTGCTCACTGGTAAATAATTGCCATTGAGAGGTCAAACCAAACTATGTACTCGAAATGGAACCATGGAATGGTTTGAGTTGGAAGGGACCTTAAAAATCATCTCTTTCCAACCCTCTGCATGGGCAGGGACACCTCCCACTAGACCAGGTTGCTCAAAGCCCCATCCAGCCTGGGCTAGAACACTTCAGGGATGAGGCACCCACACCTTCCCTGGGCATCCTGTTCCAGTGTCTCACTACCCTCATATTAAAGAATTTCTTCCTAATATCTAATCTAAATCCACTTTCTTACAGTTTGAAATCATTACCCCTTTTCCTAAGTGATCCAGTGGCTTATAGACTCAGAAAATTGTAGAAGCATAGAATGTCAGGGTTGAAGGGACCTCAAGGATTATCTGATGCAACCCTTCTAATACCACTGTTATATGATATGTCTCAGCACTTCCCTGGGAAGGCCACTCCAATGTCTAACTGTCCTCAGACAGTGAAAATTTGTGAAAATTTTTCCGCTTGTGTTCAAATGGAATCTCCCCAGGAGCAACTTGTACCCATTGCCCCTTGTGTTGTCCCTGCGACTCCTTGTAAATAGGGAGTCTCCATCTTCTTTGTAGTTGTCCTTTAAGTACTGGAACATTGTAATAAGGTCTCCCCTAAGCCTTCTCTTCTCAAGGCTGAACAGACCCAGTTTTCTCAGCTTCTCCTCATACGGCAGGTGCTCCAGTCCTCTGATCATCCTTGTGGCCCTTCTCTGGACCCTCTCCACCCTGTCTGCAGTCTTTTTGTACAGCGAGGACCAAAGCTGGATGCAGTACTCCAGGTGTGGTCTGAGAATTGCTGACTAGAGTGGGATGATGACTTCAAAATAAAATCTCTTTGTCATGTGTGTCATCGGGTGTATGAATTCTGTCGTCTTTGTGCATAGCAGCCACCAGCCTCCTGGGTGTAAGCCAAACTGCAAGAGCCCATTGTTGATGCCAGCATCTGCTGGTGGCCAGGGCAGAAGTGGCAGGCTCCTGATGTCTTGAATGTTATCAGTGCTTTGGAATTCAACAGGATCACCAGTCTCTGGAGCTTGGGAAACTTTTAAGCTGTGGTCTTTCAGGATGTAGTTTTCCTTTCTTTGGACTGTTATTTTCTGGTAATTATTTCTCCACCTAAAGCTACAGATTTTTATTAAAAACAAAACAAACAAACAAACAAAAAGAGCCATTGTCTGTCTTCATAGTTTGATTTAATTGTCCAGTCAGTTGTGTTCTCTGTGCTAGAAATTCAGTTTTTTCTGAGCATAGTTTTTTCGTATGAACTAGGATAGTAGGCATCCTAATTGCTGTCCATCTGCCAGCCATTTTGAGAGGTTCCCTTCCCTATTCCTGCCAATGTTTCAGTTCTGGGAGTTGCATTTATTTAATTATTTCTTTCACTGTCTTAAGTGGTTGTGTGAAATGATTGTATTAAAAAAAACAAAAACACCACCAAAACAAACAGACCCAAGACCAAGCCAACACTTCTAGATTTGTTTTTTCTCTCCATTAATTTTAAACATTTGATTTTGTAACACAGATAGCCCCATGACTGAAGTAGCATGATTTACAAGGAGGGACAAGAACCTTTAGATGAGAGAGAACTGGAGGTGAAGGGAGGGAATGATGGGGAAAATATATAGAAAACCTCTTATACTTGATCTGGTACTGACAGAATAATGACATATAACAACAGCTTAAATGTCTAAAATACCACAGAAGGTGTGCAGAACAAATTTTTATGACATGATTTCTTATTCCTCACTTTGGAGTGATAACAAATTTGTGGTTACTATCACATTGATGTTTATCATTATGGGGTGTCTGTCATCAGGTGAAAATGGTGTAAAAACCTTAATAGCTCCTAATACTTTAAACCTTTGTGATAATGAGGGAGAAAGCATTAAATGTGCTGTAGTCAAAGAATACCATATTTTATGGAATAACTTAGTCTCTTTTTCTTCACTTCTTTTAGCTATTGAATGACACACTCACCATAATTAATTTTGAGGTTATTTGTCCAAATAAAAATATTACTTCAGGAGCACAGGTGAATACAAATTTATGACTAAAGTTATTATATGGTAGAATAGAAATCTAGGGTCAGGATATGAATAAATAAGGTTCTTTATGTTGACAAAGGGAACATGTTCCAATCACTTATTTCAGACCAACAAGTTGAAGGAGTTGTATGTGGAGAAACTACTTTCAAGGAAGCTAACCTATCATTTTAATACATTAGGTACTCCAAATGAGCTTGCTGTTTTGGAATTGTAGGACATGATTCAATTACATAAACACAGGCATCTAGATGCATTTGAAAGGCCCTAGGGTATCTTCTCTGTTGTACAGCTGCCATCAAGGAGTGCAAGTCTTTCTGAGGTCCTTTGTCAAGTCTGCCAGCTTGTCTGCATGTTTTGGATACTCCAGGGCATCGCAGATGGCACTAGGCTTCTATATTCAGACACCAAATCAAACTCATAGGGAATAATTCAACTCCAGATTCAGACACCTAGGTTTAGTCAATGGTGGTTTAGTCGATACAGTGAAAGGAAGACTCATTATTTTAAAGTAGACACCTACATTAGCTCCACTGAATAGGTTTCTAAACTTCTTTGACTGCATTGACTACGTCTCCTTTGACAGTAATAAGAGCTTAGACAACTGCTTTCTAGATACCTAATTTTAGACACTCCTCAACATACCCTAGATATGAAGCAACATAATGTATTTTTAAAGCAGAATGACTGAGAGTGAAATTTCAGTCCTTTAGCCTCAGATATGTAATTTTTAAAAATTTGAATTACACCCCTCTTTATAGCCAAATAGTGAGGATTGGCATGTCCAGCAGCCATTAATCTATCCTTAAAGTAAGGATATAAGATAGACAAAATGAATTGATTTCTTGAAGTATGAGCCCTTATTCCTTTTACTATAGAAAGGATTTTGATCATCAGTTCAGATTTTGACAGCCACTAGATGTCTTAAGTTAGGTAGGGCCAAATAATCTTAAAATTAAATCTTAAATCTTAAATTTTTCTCTATGTAACTGCCTAAACATAGGCCCCTAGTGCTATTTAAAATGCTCTGTGTGTAGGAGCATCCAGTGTTAGACACCTATAAAGGGCTGGCAGATAGGACAAGTGAGTTTCAGGAGATCTCTTTTTTCTTAGAAATCATCTGGGTACCGCACAGGGATTAAAATAACTTCACATGCCTGTGCAGGCAGTTGAATCCTACCTTACATGACTGTATACAGATTTTGTCCAAAATATGAAATGTGCTGTAAATGCCTACTTTTTTTCAATATTTTCCCTGGATAGGCATAGCCACTTTTATTTTCTTCTGACTCAAAATATAGTACTGTCTATATTGTCCCTTTATTTGAAATGCTTTGAAAGCATTGTGCTTTATAAAGGAAATTACTCTGTCGTTGAAATTACTAGTCGTAAGTAGAATTAAACACAGCATCTACGTGATAGCATGCAGCCACATTCTGAGGAATAACATATACAGAACTCACCTATTTTTTAATCCAGAACACACTGGGTGGAAAATTTTGGATGACTGCAATATAATTTGCCGGTTACTGCTGGGCCAGGTTGTTAGGACTGACATTCAGGCTTTAGTGACAAGTGCTTTAATACAAAAGCACACTCCTGCAGTGTAATCTGAGTGAATCCAGTAGATTATTTTAAGTAGATATAATGTATTTTTGTTACTGTTTTGCATGTGAAAGAGCAAGAAGAGATGTTTCTCTATTTGTTTGAGGTTTTTAATTATTTTTTAAAAATACATTTAAATTAACAGCAAATAGGATGAGGAGTGTTTAAGAGAAATTATTCCTGGCTTTCCTGTTTTGTTCCTTGATTGTCCTTCAAAGGTGGGACTTGTTGGTGGCTATTCATGATGGCAGATTGGGAATGGGTTTTGAAGTTTGTGGAATGAATTGATGATCTCTCCACCCTACCTCCTGCTACACTGCAGTGTAAAGGCCCTTTAAGGACCAGGTTAGAAAGACTAATAAATGAATGGATCAATATGTAAGTTTCTTTACATTAGCAGCTGCTGCTGAGTTTTCATGTTGCAATCTTAAGAATATGCATTTTATTTCCAATCACGTTTTCTGTATCTCTCAGACATTTTGCTTCCTAACCCCTCTTTTATCCAGCAGCCCTTGCTGATTCAGCATTGGTTTTCAGTGTTCACTTCAGAAAATGCCTTGTTACCAAAGAGAGTACTACTTAGAAACATGCAGTAACTATCTATTACTTAGAACAGACTGAAGGAATGATTGAGAAGTGCATGGACTGCCAAACTAACTTTATCCTAAGGGACTTTTCTCCATTTTAATTGATTTTTTTTTCCCTGAGATTTTGTTCATCTTATTAAGCAAGTCCTTAGAGGAGTGAAACAGTAGGTTACCTCCTTGAGAGCAAAGGACAACCTGACTTATTTGCTACAATTATCAATTTGTCCTTATCTTCATGAAGTGAAATACTTTTTTTATCCTCCTGAAACAGCTTACAGTGATGAATAAAACAATAAAGAATAGCTGGTGTTAACTCCAGCCTCTGAGCCTATTTAATTTTTAAATATCAAGTGCAATATTGTGAAGACTGCACATAATTTTATTTTCCTAAAGCAGATATTTTGCAGGTGAGAAAATTGTCAGGTACAGCTGATTGAAATGCTATATTTTTTTGTCTTTACTAGAATATTGAAAAGCTACATTCTCAGTAAAAAATTGTTTTTATGTTCAGCTACCGTCTGTCATACGAAGGAAGTTGTCTGTTGAAGTTTTGTGCATAATTCAGGTGCTTTTTTTATTTACAGCTTTCTAATATTGTTTTAGGTGATTGTTACCTGATTTGTACTTCCACTGAAAATTGTTTTGAACTGCCACTAGCTTGGAGAGGGAAAGGTAGAACCCAATCTACAATCGCTCTCTACAACTACCTGAAAGGAGGGTATAGCCAGGTGGGGGTTGGGCTCTTTTGCCAGACGACTTTCAACAAGACAAGAGGGCATGGTCTTAAGTTGTGCCAGGGGAAGTTTAGGTTAGATATTAGAAAGAATTTCTTTACGGAGAGGGTGATCCGGCATTGGAATGGGCTGCCCAGGGAAGTAGTGGATTCTCCGTCCCTGGAGATACTTAAAAAGAGACTGGATGTGGCACTCAGTGCCATGGTCTAGCAACTGCAATGGTGGTTCAAGGGTTGGACTCGATGATCTCTGAGGTCCCTTCCAACCCAGCCAATTCTATGATTCTATGATTCAGTGGATAATAAGTGGATAATCTGAGCATTAAAACAGAAATCTTACAACATTCAATTCAGTGCAAATTTTGCCTATAATAAATCAAGTTCTACCTATGACCAAACTGAAATTTTTGTTACATCAGATCAGGGGAGGCAGTTTCTGTGACGTGTCCATGTTCCCGGGAATCTGTCCTGTACAGGGTGAGACTCCAAACATTTTACTGAATTCCTCGTGTAGCATGGGCAGTTGAGGGGGAGATGGTGGCTATTACCATCACAAACTTTCACCCGAGGTTATACAGGGATGTCTTGCCCAGGGATCATAGCAAAGTTGCTGTTCGGCTCTAATTAACTTATCTTTAATAATTAATTTTGGAATGTGTAAATCAAATTAAGATTAATTCATTTTAGAAGAAGCACAAAATTATACATACTTTAAGTGCTGTTTGTTTTTAAAATGCTGTGGTTTAAAATGTGCAAGGAATAAGCACTATATGAAGTTAATTTTTTTTTTTTTTTAAATTATGTTGCTAAAAATATTTGTTTGTAGTAAAATTAGCAATACTTTCCATTAGAATGAGTTAAATAAACATACCTCAGACAGCCATTTCCTTTATAAAGTAAGCCTGCTGTAAGAGAGGAAACTTCAAAAATATTTTCATAAAGTGGATTTACTTAATAAACAAGAAAACTGCCTATTTATGTTAGTGTTTGTGAAAGTTACTCTCTTTAGGTTTTCTTGTGCACTGTGTACGTTATCTCTTTCTCTCCTTTTTCCTGCTTAAAAATGCTTTACAGGCATTTCTCAAAACCCTAATTTATACATGAAATATTTTCTGCTTTATCAGTGAATACTCTAGATATTTTGTTCCTGAAATGGAAAAGCATATTTGATAAAGAAATCGTAGTATGCAATGTAGTCAGTAGTAGTTTGGTAAGTGTAGAAGAAACAGTATTATTTCTGTCATTAAGATAGCCAGTTCTCTATTTTCCTATTTAGTTAGCTACTAGCCTATTTAGTTAGGCATCGGTCTAATGAGAAATTCTTAGAATGGTCTGTTTTTTGTCTAAACATCAAATACAGAAATGCTTTCAATAGGAAAAAAAATAAAACCCAACTACCCACAAGAAGTCCGTGCTTAGATAATACATAGCCCCAAAAATCCTTATGTGCTGACAGCTATCCAACAGTGTTGTCACAGCAGGAAGACATCAGTTGAAGAAACAGATAGCGACCTCAAAAAAAAAAAAAAAAAGAGAAAAGAAAGAAAAGAAAAAAAATTAGTCTGGTCAGCAGTGTGGACAGGGTTTCACAAGATTATAAATCACCCCAGGGTCGCTGTGTTCCCACCATAAAGAGAGCATGGTCGTTTTATTGTAATCTAATAAGTGATGGGAGCAAAGGACAGCTCCAGTGTGTGTGTTTGAAAAAAAAAAATCTTGATTACAGTTTCAAAACTATACAGTTTCCCTTGCCATTGAAGTGCAGATTATGGGGGTTAAGGCCATTTTAGGATTGGATTACCTTTTTATAGCTGTATGTTATTCCCTTGTTCATGAATCAGAAAGTACTTAAATTAAACTGAACATTTGGGAGTAATACTAATAGGAGTGTGGTAGTAGAAAATTAATCACTATTTAGTGTTAGATGGCTAGCCAAGTAAGTCTTTGTTTTCAAGTCTTTTTTTCATTGTATGAAATACCCACCATAATGAACTGAGGAGAATTTAAATCTGGTGGTTTCTTTTATTTTGCAAAAAGTTACTTTTTGGTGACTCGTGTGTGAATGCAAGTTGGTAGGAAGGTGTTTTTAATGTCAGATTTAGTCAATTTATTTACTCTTTCATTAGGGAGTTTCTTCTCTGTTGGTTAAGATTAGCCAGAGGAAATTTTTGTTCTTCTTCTCACTTTTTGGGGTTCAACATTTGATATATTGTAAGATGTTGGATAATAGCCTTGGCTTGCAGAGAGAAGGATTGGAAGTGGGATTTCTTTTCTTATCTTTCCAACTTTCTACATCTTAGCCTTACAATTGCTTTCCCCTTACCTGAATAGCCCCTCTGCACCATTTATTTTTTTCCCCTCCAGAATCATCTCAGGTGCTTGAAACTACTTAGTGGAGCACGTGGCTCCAGAAGTGAAGAGGCCGGGCAGGAGTTGCCTGTACAAACAGCTGATGAGATAGGGATGACAGAAGAGGAAAATGGGTACAGGAGCCAGTAAAATGCTCCAGAGCTTCCCTATATTAGTGTTCACAGGCCTGCTTGCTTCCTCAGCACAGTGAAGCTGTCAGTTTTCTTTCCTTAGTATGCTTTAAGTAAAGATGACACCAAGTTTAGTCTCTTTACATCTTGCATCCATAGCTTGGGAGAATAACAGATCTGTTACTTTAAGAGTGTAAAGCAAGGAGGTTCAGGAACTATTTTCTTTATAGTCTCCTTAGGTTCCCCATTTTCTTCACGGCATTTAATTCCACTTGCACAGGTAGGGATACAGATCTATGTTAAAACCAATAGTCCTAATAAAGTCAGGCCTAGATTTTAAGTTTTTCAAATAAACTTTTTTTTTTGTTTACAATTATTTTAATTTACATTTTTTCAGAAGAGTTCAGTGTGGTAGCATTACCAAAGGTCCAGCAGTATTTTTAACATCTTCTTCATTCAGAAACCTCACCCACTTGTGCAACTGTTCCTGCTCGCTTTCTTGAACAAAATGTGAGTATTGATTTTTCCTTGGATATTGGATGATGATGAAGATTATGATTTACGCTTAGACGCATAAAGTAAACCTTTGTCCCACTCCAGCTTATTTGTCCATCATCGTTCCCATGTTACTCCACAGCTCTCCTCAGCTGTTAATACAGGCAACTCTCACCCTGTATCTACTAGGACTGACAGAATCTCCTAACACAGCTACTGGTGTCATTCCTTTAATTGGAAGTGGGACATGATTGATGGCTATGCAGATTCTGCTTCCTGTTGGACATAGAGCTTTGCCTGCTTGACTTTCCAGCACAGTTTTGGTAAAGAAAATAACACCACTGGAGTAATTATTACACCAAACTCAACACGGTGCACAGGGTTATTTGAAGTTTGCATCTTATCATATGAGGTACATGAAACGCTGATGCTGCAACAAAACAGAAAAAATAAAAAAAGGAAAAGGTACTTGTGGATCTAACTTTGCTTCTGCTCTGTATATCCATTGTTTTGTCTAAGATCCTCCAAAGTACCAGTCAAGCTAGTTCAATTTTTGTTTCCTCCAGTTAAGGAGTTTGCAAGATTTCCCCTCCTGCCCTGGATGGCTAAGTTTAAAAAAACCAAAATAAAAAAATTAATTTCTATCGCTGTGTTACAGAGAATTGAGTTGATCATACACACTGTATTTAACCAAAAGCAGGATATCATATCAAAATAGTTTCTGGATTCATGTTCCAGTGGGGAGAAACATCTTCCCATCCTGCTTCAGATAACAACAGTGCTAGTTCCCACATAAGTCAAACTATACTTGTTATTAGAAGAAAGGAATGAGTGAGTTGTTTTACATACAGTGTTTTACTACTTGCAAAATTACTCATGCTCTCAGAATCAACTACGGAGTGCAAATGCCAGGGTGATTTTTTTTGTTGCTGTTGTTGGAGACATAGGGTAGATTGGTTAAGGTAGAGAAACAAATGTAGTTGCTTTGATTTATCACTTGTGACATGAGCATGTACTATACCGTTCTCCTGGAAACAAAATGGTTGCACCTGAGGACAGTGATATAAACACTACTTTGATTATTTGAAACAAACCATTAGGCTTTGATGAAAGAACCATTACTTTAGTAGACCTTGTACAGAGAGCGGGCTTGGAGATAATGGATGAGCAGCCTACAAATTGCTTGCTTAGAATTTAAAGAAGTCACATGTTTGTTTGAACTTCATGGCATAAACAGATCTCTAACATGAGCAAGACAAGCTAATGGTATACTTACAATGTAGTTGAAAAACACTCTTGCAAACTTTACTTACAATGTGTTAAATGCTGCACTTTAGAGTGGGCACTGAAAAAAATCGATTAGCTGCGTAGCTGTAATGTGTACAGTGCTTTTATATAGAGATGCATACAATGTATACATTTGTATACAATGTATTTGTATACTGCATATTTGTATTAAAATAATAAGTGTGCTTTTATTTATTTGCTGCATGTTTCCATAATGAAAACATATATTTTGGGGTATTACACAACTAAAATGGTTGTAAAAAGGTGTCAAATTTGAGTCTATTTAATAAGGAGAGCCCAAGATACATTTAAAATGTTTGTGCTCTTGGGTGGATTTTCTTCACCATCTCTTAAATGATTACGTAAAAAATTGTTTCTTTAATTCTGTGTATGGTGACCTAGATAGAGCTGGTGTCTCTGTTCATCCCTGTGTTGTAAAATAGCTCCCTTTTTTAAATGGGTCTTGATCTCCACACCACCACTTTTTGTGTATTTGTTGGGGATAAGCCAGCATCTTTCCTCTGAAACAAAATGCAAGTGTAGTTCTGGTGATCATCCACTCTTGGAACTGTTTCCTGATGGCACTATGGACAAGACAGCATGAGGTTTGTTTGTACTTCACTCACTCCTCCAGCACTAGCCCAGAAAACTCTGCACTTCTTGTATGCTGCTGTAGTCTCATGCTATTTCTCAGGTACTGCAATACATCACAGATCAGCCATAATTTGGAGGTGAAGAAAATTCCCTAAATGTCCACTGGCAGGACTTGCACTTGTAGTATACAAAATACTTGGATCTGCATTGGTGCAAATTGGTTCATCTCAATTGGAATGTACAGTGTAGATGTACGCCTTCTGAACCAGTAACCAGTGGTCATTGGCTTGATTGTCAAGGAACTTTATTTTAAGGTATTATTCACTTTGTTATGTAGAAGTTCAAACCTGGTCAAATGGAGTAAACTGTAGGAGTTCCTGTGTTGTATCATTGATCATGAAAGAAGTATGTAGAAGAACTGTGCCATATGGGTATTTCTACCTTGGAGATACTCAAATCTAAGTGAAAGGAGAGCACCCCGTTTGTAAATATGGTGTAAGAAAGCTTAAAATTGAACATTAAATTCTTAGGCCCTTGATGTGTACTGTTTGTAATAGTATATGATAGGGGGGGGAGAAGCACTGTACATTTCTGCCAAATAATCTTAATCTGCCCATACCTTTAAAGTAAAGATTATTAGATAATAATTTTATTAGTCACTTACACTAAAACTAAAAGTGCCACACTGGAGTCTTCTCCTTCATATTCTTCCAAATAATAATCTAGCTTTAAATGCTGTTGGAAATGGGAAGTCAAAAAATAAAATTGAGAAGATAACTCTAAACCTGTCTGACAGCCAAGGACATCCAGAGCCTGAATGATTTACCTTTGCCTTATGGTAGTCATGTCCCCGGATCCTGTTTCATGTGACAATCAACAAGCAGTAAAAAATACAACACTTGAATATCTGACTGTTGCCATGTTTAATTTCAGGAACAAAATAAATAGTGGTTACTATAAATAAAACACCATGTAGTCGTTATGGAATACTGAGGGCTGTACTGACTAGTGGGCTGTATTTCCATAGTCCATATACTACTTGATAGGAGACCATGAGGTATCCTTTTTTTAATCAATTTGATATATAGCTTCTTGATTTATTAAAATGTTTCTCCAGGGCATAAGCACAATCTTGATACTATATCCTAAGTCCCTCTGTGTTGTGTACTTCTATATAGTTGTATTATCCTAAAAACCTGTAAAATGGTCAGTATTTAGATACAAACATCCTAAACTGGTTACATTTTGTGAAACAAATATTTGTTCTACTTAACCATTTTGAACTTTTTATAGGCCTGCTAAGTGGCATAAAACCTTTAAATGACTGTCCTTTAACAACTTTCTTGTCTTTTGAACTTAATGTATTTAGCTACCATTCCCTTGCTCAAGCTCTTTGTGCTTGATCTAATAGATTTTATTAGAGGCAATGAATTGAGAGCAAACTTTCATCTGGTATAGATACATCCTCTTAACTGTATAACAACTGTAATACACTCCACAAACTACTTCTGTCCTGATTAAGGACGCATTACCAAGCTGCTGTAGGGCTTTTTAATTGCAGCAAGTACTTCTTTTTGTAGGTTTTGATCATTTTAATATTTATTTTTACAATGCTGTTAAATATACAGCTGGTAAATAAGGAAGCTTTATAAATAGTTTTATAGAAATGCATAGAAAGATGTAAACCAGTAAAATTGGTGGGTAGTTTACTAATCAATAAAATCTGGATATTTTTGAAAAAAAATAATTTCTAAGCCTGAATTCACATTAGCAATTTGTGGTTCGTTGAATTAGTTGTTTTTTTCTTTTATGAACAGCAGAATTATATTCAATGAAATCACTAAATCACCTACATTTTTCTTCATTCTCTGATAAATGATGAATCCAGTATTGATAGCAAGACCCATTTATTCCAAAGCAAAATGCTGTGTACATGAGAAGAAATGACTCCTATTCCTGTTCAGTTTAAATAAGTTAATCACTTGTCTTTTTATGAGATCTTTCATGGCTTGATAGCTCTCAGAAGTTCCATTGCAAGCTTTTAGTATCATTATGTGCATGCTGCTTGGATATCAAGGGGTTTTGTTAACTGATGAAAAGCTTATTTTCAAATTCAGTTTTCATGCAGTGACCCGTAATATTTTTTTCTCATGAAGTTTTCAGACTCATCAAATAAGAATTCTACAGTGGTGATGAATTTAAGCAGGTTTTAAAGGTAAGTTTTGTTTTTACAGCTTGAAAAAGTCATTGCAGAACAAAAAATTTTAGTAATGTTGTGCTCAGAAAATGGGCAAAAGTAAACTAAACATGTAAGTAATGAGGCTAGCTCTTTCTAATGTTTGTAATTTCAATTAATAAGAATATGAATATGTGCAAAGAAATAATTATTTTCACACATAAGGGAGTCTCTGTATGTATGTATATGTGAATTAAAGCAATCCTACAGGTACATGTCTTCTCTACTTGCATCAGAAACTTTCTTATATTTCTATAGGGACTGCAAGGTGAGATAGCAAGATGGGATATTCAATTAAATACTTGATTTTGTTACGATTTTCAGACTGACTTTTAAGACATCTGCTGAGGTGCTCTCACTAGTTCATTTAGATGGTTGTCCTGATCAAACTAGATCTGTGGTTTTGTTGCTTGTTGTCAAATATTGTCTGAGGTAGGGTTCATCTGACCAGAGTGAGTTACCTGCTCTTCAGACACCAATATATGAGCTTTTGCTGCCTTTGTACTGCATGGAAAGAAACTGGCACTTCTCTGACTGTGATTCACCTGGCCTGTTGGAAATGACCACCAGAGGATGAGATGGTTCATGCCTGGAAAATCCAGCAAGGTGGGCTATCATAGAGAGAGATGTCAACAACAGGTCAGGTATTTCCCACTTCTTGGATACAAGGTTAGGCTATATGGTAGCCTCAGTAAGATTAGGGCATTGTTTGGGATAGGTTGTTCATTCTGCAAAGAGAACAAGTACCATTTGGGGTCTTTTATGAAGATATTGTGTCGTCTTCTTGCTTCTGCCTGGAAAATAAGGTTGAAAATAATAATCCAATGTCATCTTGCAAAATCTTGTCATGCCAGCAGACCATTAGCCATTTAATCTCCAGAAAAAGTTTCTCTGAAGGAGCTTCCCCTCTCTCAACTCCAAAGTATGGTGTCTAAAATGACAGGCTAATTTCAGATTCAGCTGTGATTGAGCACATGCCAATTTTTACATGCTTTACATAACTAAAATAGAGCTGTCTTTAGAAATCTGTATATTAGGGAAATGAGCTCTAATCAGTGAAAGCTTTTTTCATAAGTGGATATATTCATATAATTTTAACTTTTTTTTAAACATGTAGCACTTAAAATTATATTAGGAAACTTACAGAATTATTACTACATGGCTCATAGCAGCTTATACGAAGTAATGGAAACTATAATTCTGTTATTTTCCCTAATAGATAACCACTGATATTATATCAGTTGCATAATCATCCTTGGTCTAAAACATCTGCCTTTCATCTGAGTAATATTTTTTAAAGATGAAAGAAAATAAGCTTCCCTAAGGTTTACGGGTATATGATGCTGTTGTTAAGTTTGATGTTTTTCCTTTTCTATTTGTTTAGAGTAAAACAACTAAAAATGACTACCCTAGATTAATTTAAATGGAAATAATAAGCTGAAAGTTAAACTTTGAGATTCTTATTAAAGAATGTCTGTTACTGACATATTTTTCAAGAAAAATGTAGTGGTTTTCATACTAAGAATCTGAAAACCAAAACTGATAAAGGATGCAGAATTTGGAAAATCGAATTTGTTGCAAATCTTACTCTCGGAATAGAATCACACCAATGCCCCTACCCAAAATGTTGTTTAGATAGAAAAACTGAGTAAAGATTTGGACCTATTGCTTCTGGGCTTTTTTAACATCTAACTTTAAAAGATATATTTTTTTAGGTATTATCCATTAAGAAACAGAACTGCCTTTGTACTGTGGTGCTTGAAAATGTAGTAAGAATGAGGATGAAATCTTACTTTAGTTTGAAAATTGGACTGTGTATTTGTGCTGCAGTTTAGAAAAATCTAAACTGAATGAGGAGATCTTTTGGATTTGATAGCTGGGTGAAATGGTATTCAGGAATTATCACTGCAGACCCATTAATTCTTGAGCATTGCATGGGGAATTAATGCAACAGACTTTCACTTTGTTTCTCTGTGATGGTCTCTGCAGCTCTTTGGTTTCTGTGCTGCTCTTTGTAGATGATGGGTGATTCTTTAAAAGGATTTCTAATAAAAGGCATATGTATCCATGGTCATCTGACCACATGCAGTGTTGTGCCATGTAATGGAAGGCAGATAAATACACATTTTTTTAACCATTAATTATAATATGACATGAGCAAGATGTATACAGCATGAAATAATTAGGTGTAAGAGTACATAGAAGGGGATAAATAACTTTACTGACACAGCTTTGATACCATATGAGTCATGAGGGCATTGTTCTCACTCTTGGAACATAAAGATTGAAGTGAATCCTGGAAAACAAAATAAATAGTTGTTTGCATACTAATATCCTTCTTCACACAGAATATCCAGCTGGATGGTCAAGCTCTCATTTACTCTCCTGACTAGTTTTTTTTGTATCCCACACTTAGGTAGCATTTGGGCTTAGTATTTTTCCTGTTGCCTTTGCCTGCTGAGAGGAACTGTTAGATAGATGATGATGAATATGAATGATTGTGGTACACTGAACCTTAAAGTGGCCAAATTTGGCTTCTGTATCAAGAGGTAGAAGCACAAGTGAGTAGCTTTGCTAAGCTAACTCATGTAGACAAGCAACAGATACTTCTTTCCATGACCATTTAGATGCCTTTATAGAATAGTTCTTTGGTAAATCATACTGGAAGCTCAAGGAGGGGATTCATCTACAGCTGACGTATGTGAAAAAGGAATAAACACATCCAAACACTGCTCATCTGCTCCTGATATGAATGTTTAAATAGATGAGATGAATTATGCCTTAAAAGTTCCTGTTCCTCTCAGCTGAGGGTGAGGAATGATTTACTTAGATGGGGAGATGCTTTTGCTCGAGACCTCTGTGTGAGGTCAGGTGAATGGGATCAATACAATTTATGAAGCAAGCTGGCTTCAAAGAATGGAGTAAGGAATTTAGCTTATTAGAATTACATAGTTGGAACAGAGATTGTACAAACCTGTGACTTCATAGAAAAGCAAGTTGTCAGCTCATATAAAACAGGGAGAATAAAACAACTGACAGACAGCTGAGACAAGAAAACCCAACTTCAGTGCTTCATGCAGTTTGAAAAGTTATCCCAGAGAAATGAAGGATCCAGTCCATACAGTGGATCTTCACTGGTGCACTTTGGCAATCATAGCAGTTAACATTCAGTGGAGTTAACATAAAATGTAATAAAAACCTGAATTGGTGGTATTAATAAATAGGTAAAGGGTATTAATAAAGGGTATTAATAAATATATATTTATATAATAAATATATAAAAATATATTTTAGCATTTAAGTTTTTTAGGATGGAAAAAAGCCATTCAAATTTATGTATTTGTAGTATTCCTTCCAATGATTACTTATGTTCCAAGGAGAAAGGGAGATACTACACTTTGTTTACCTCTATAGGCTGTTTTTACTAGCTAAAAGAATTCCTGTTTTCAGGATTGTGTTATTTTTTCTGCAGAAACATGAAACACATAGCCAACAACTTGCGTGTTCCTGTGTAATGCAGGGACCTTTATTTTGAGGAATAAAAGGGAGAGATAAAATTTTTGAAAACACACCTTTGTAATAACACAGTAAGCCTATGGATTTGCTCATATTAATAAGGATTTGCAAACCTGGGACCTGGATGTAACTTCTGATCGAGCATGGCCAACTATATTGTAAAGTGCTAGCTAAATAAAAATGTTTCAGTGCTGTGTCTTACATTTGACTGTGTGATAAGGAAATCAGTTTGGTTTAGAAAAGAGATCAGTGTGTAGCATTGATTCTAGACATCAGTTTGAACATAGAGATTCTTTTAAATGCAGTGTGTCTAGTGCTTCTTTCTTTTATAGATACTGTTAGCACTTTGAAAATGCATTATTTCACGCAGAGGGTGTCTATAAGTGAGTGAATATGGTACAGTGCATCAAGTTAAAGAGTTATTTTAGGTGAGGTGATAATGCTGAATAATTATGTGCAGCATTCCAGCAGTTTTGTTTCAGTTGAAATCCAGATTTAGGAGTGTTTCAAAGTCCAAAAAATCCCCACCTGCCTCTGGCACTTGAAGAGTCTTGCTTTAAGATAGATGTGGACATTAGCATAAAGGTTGCATGTGTTATACAAAGTGTAATTAAAGAAGCTTTGATCCCCCAAATGTCAACTAGCTTGCTAAGTGTCATAACAAAGTGTCAAGCATCTGGTATACAGTTAATTTGTAGTCATTAGCTGCATATTGTTGATGTGACAGTTTGTTAGCAAAGCAAGCTTGACAGTCTGCATTTTGTTATTGATTGACACCTACAGACCTCCCCAACCGTTTAGTTTACATTACTTATGAGGATCCCTTAGGTTGCACTTTTACTTTTAACTAATTAGGTTAGGTAGTTGGTCCAATATATTAAAAAGCAGTGAATGCATACAGGGAGCCCAGGACTCCACAGCAAGAGAGTTTCTTGATTGCATGTATCTTAGTCTGTCTTGATTGGGTTAGCAATCAGTTTTGCAAATGGCCTTTTCTTTGGATATTATCGATAATCTATAGCTTGCATTAACATATATAGTCAAAACCAGCTATTTACATTTACACAAAGCTTAAAATTAAGATTGTCATATCTTCTAATGTGACTTACAAAAGAGCCCAGAACAGTCCCTTTACACTATTTAATTTTGTACTATGCAGCATAACAATAGGACGAGGGGCAGTGGTTATAAACTGGACCATAGGTGGTTCCATATAAATATTAGGAAGAAATTTTTCACTGTGAGGGTGACAGGGCACTGGCACAGGCTGCCCAGGGAGGTTGTGCAGTCTCAAAGCCCACCTGGACACGTTCCGTGTGACCTCTGTGTAGGTGACCCTGCTCTGGCAGGGGGGGTTGGACCAGATGATCTTTTGAGGTCCCTTCCAACCCCTAACTTTCTGTGATTCTGTGATGAATGTATTTTGTATAGCTCATTAAATATTCAATAGCATTCTGCATTATTTTGAAAGCTGGAGTTAATTAAAATAATTAAACTTGGTTTTTTTTGGGTTTGGTTCCAATTTCCTTTTACCCCATATGATATGAAGCCAATCTGTCAACAAACTGAGCATGCTAATGGGCAGCAATAAATATTATGCAACTATTATTATATTCAGAAAGGAATGTGTGTGTTTTTTTTATAATGGGTGATGGAAGTGGGTTATAAAAACAAGTGATATAAGAAATACTGACTTGAAGTAGTTAGGTGTTTTGATGTTTTTCAGGCAGTTGCACAAACTTCTAAATGTTATTTTTAAAATTAATTCAAATTGTACTTCTTGCACTTTCAAAGCCAGTGCTTATGACTAAAGAGAGAGATACTAAGGAAGTCCTTATTTACTGATTTACTTTATTTCTCAGTCTTCAGATATTGAATCTATCACCCACTCTGCAAGAAGTGCACTAGATAAAATTTCTTTCAGGGCCTGCCACCTTTGCTTAGACTCATGCTGAAGTATGAGAAGGCAGATTCAAAGCTTTGCTCAGTTCCCTAAGTTATGAAAACTCCAGCCTATCATCCTGATAGTCCTGATACTCGTATCTTAATGTGTGCCCCTGGCACTTGCTTCTGGAAGTGTGGTAGCTAATAGTAGTTTTCATGTTATATGTCATATGCTCTTGTGAATAGTAGCACATGTTCTTCCATCAATATGCCATTTTTGTGTCATACAAAAAATACAGACAGATTTGTTATCCTAAAGTTTTAGAGTGCCTCAATATCATAATTTTGGATTTCATATGTTACTTACGAATGGTTCTTTTTTTCTTTTTGAACGTTTGTAGATAATGTGGACTGTAGCTTCTAAAGCTCCTTTTTAAAAAAAGTTACTTATTTTAATAAAAAATGTATATACCTGATTACATGATCACCAGTGAAATACCAGATATGGTGCTTGAAAGAGAGATGGCAAACACTTGAGGAAGCAATAAGTATTTCAGTGATAAAACAGAATTTACCTTATTTTTGCATATTAATTATTAAGGAAAGCAGTGTAATTAATAATATGTGTGGGGTAGTTGGATAAATGAGAAAGGAGAAGGAAAAAGAATGAGATTGTTGGTGCTTATGCCTCTCTTTGCAATGAGCTGAAAAGATTCTTCATGCACTGCTGTTGGTGGTGTTGCTTGATACTGAGGGAGAAGCTAAGTGGAGAACACTTTTCTGAATGGAGAAAGTGAGATCTTGGTGATAAAAGCAGCAAGAAAATTCCTATTACCTTCTTCTTGGCCAGCATTTCATGTTTGATGCTGTTTCTAAGCCGAGGGCAGTACTCATAAATCCACTCAGTGGTGCTAAAGTTAGGAGCTGATTTTTTCCTTTTTTATTCTTGCAAAAGAAAGTTATTAAAACTGTATAAGGAACAGTACATTAGTACTCTGTCAATTTAAGACGGATACGTAAAAGCACAAATAATGGAGAGTGTTAGAACATTTTTTCTTACTGACTGCACAATGAGTTCAGAGGACGAGACGATTTGGAACAAAACGTTATTTAAATTTTCTTGGCGAAATAATTTTACTAAAGAAAATCTGAAGTGTTTAGATGAACTTGTTTCCTATTTATCGATTGCTTCATGCTTGACATGCGTAGAGGATTCCCACAACTTAAAGTGGGGAAGTTTAACTGAGATGTGGCTCATTGCTTCCTTGCCATTCAAATAACAACTCTTATATTCTTTGTTTATTCATTAAAGGTCTCAAAAATTTTGATACTTTAGAAAATAAAAATTACTCCGTAAAACAGAACTTCTTAAGATGGATTTAAATTGGCCACTGGTATGTATTCAGCAAATTATATACTGGACTTGACAGAGACTGTATTTTTGCATAGGTTTATCAATCAGGAAGAATTTCTTTATTATGTTAAGCAGAAAGATGCTTTGGGCTCTAACAGCATGAATACTATGAGTACTAAAACTATCCAGTGCTTAAGTGCTTAAACATAAATGCATTTTTATTATGACTTAAACTAATTTAATAAAAAATCTATCAGTTTGCCTGTATAGAAAAAAAATTAGTGCTGCTTTAATCATATTCAGATTTCTGGACAAACCCAGGACCATTAGTGTGCTCTAGTGTGGCTGAAGAAAGCAATTTGAGTATCTGCTCTCAATTACTCTGCTGCTGTTCCTAGGTGGAGGCTGTTCCACTTGCTGCTGCTTCAGCCTCTCTGAAATGCTATCACAGGGGTCAGCAAAACGGCATCCTTGCTGTCTGCCTTTTATCTGAAACAGCAAGGCAGTCCTATCCTGGAAGGTGATCCTCCTTGAGGAGGTTTGACTAAATGAGAAGCTGCACCTTGGAATGCGTTTTAGCTGGGTATTTAACAGAGCATGAGTATATTGCTTGGGGGACAGTTTTGTAGCTGGTATAATTTAATGTAACTTTGCTGCAGGTTGGACCTGTTACAGTTTGCACCAGCAAAAAATCTGCACTAATATTTTTATATAGGGATGCTGAGCAACTCTTTCTGTGGGTGATTACTTTTACTTCATAAAAAATGTTACCCTGTTACTTATTCCTTTATATCTGTAGTAATTTTTTTCACAAACTGACCACTGCTGATGTTTAGGTCAAATACATTAAATAAGTACTTACATTTTTAGACTACATTTGTAGTTAGGTGTTTTGAAACTTCCTGTCCTAGTGAAAGGAAAAATTAAGATTGAGTTTTTTAAAAAAATGGTTGAATGAAAACACTTCTAAAAAGAAACAATGAGTTTGTATATCCATTAGTATCTTAGGAGGAGATGTGACTTTTTTATTTTTTTTTTTTTTCTTAATTTGTGGTGACAATTGATACTGTTAAGAAAGCTTTTTCCTAGGTGCTTTTAGGTTGGTACTTCTTAATCACTATTTAAACACTTCAGTCCATGTATGTTACATTTATTTTTAGCCTGATTTCTTGAAGAAATAAGACCTGTATATTTGCCCATTTCTCCATCAGACCTTGTCTCTCACAAGATGTGTGCTCAAGTGCAAGTCTAGGTACAGTGTTTGGATAGGGTGTTCTTTCCAGTGGAAATACCCAGTGCTGGCTAAATAAAAGGACATGAAAGGATGTAAAAGGAGGAATGACATTGGCTGCCCAACAGCTGCTTTTCTTTTGATTTCCCTATATGCAAATGGAATCCAGAAATGGCCCAAACTCCAGATGTTCACACAGCATTGTTTTCAAACTGATCAGTGAAATAAAAATGTTCACTTTCCTTTCACATTATTTTTCCACTTTAAAAAACAAACAAATGAAAAAGCAAACAAAAAACAAACATGAGGCAGAGGAACTCTTTGTGACCTGCTTCTGGTTTATTAATCCTGAAAACTGTGACAGGCTACACAAAAAAATCTTTTTGGGACTTGCCCAAGATATATCCCATTGTCCAATAAATATAATTAATCCTTCTTCCTGGAGTAAATCGGGTCCCTGCTTGATAAATATGTAGTACTGAAATCCTGCTAGCAGGCATGAAAGATGAGATGTGCACTTTCCTAGATTACTGTACTTTCTAGAAGAGCTGGTTCATGTTACCTGTGATGCGAGACCTACCTGGAAGACAAATGACCTCTCTGGGGAATGCTTCCTTCTGTAGGTACCCCAACAATGAATTGAATAGTGACAGGCAATCAAGAAAGAAAATAATTAGTCAAGTTTGTGTCAGGTTCAGATTCCTTGACACGAGTGTCAACCAAACAGTGGTAACTTTGCCGACAGTAAGCAGGATTGGGCATATATACTGATGTCCCTAAAGCAAATGACTTCATTACAGGTTTGCTGTTTCTTGTTCCAAGATGAGGCTGAAATATCCCATCAAATATAACTCGCAGGGCCAGACACTGGAAAATGCTCATTATGGAGAAGGAGGTGTGGATCCCTCCTTCTCCTTTATTGCTGCTGTAGACAAAGAAGTTGCATTTTAGATTACCTGTCTTGAAAATAGCGGTGAGGACAAAGAATTGGCTTGAGTTTTGTCAGTTTTATCCAAGACTAGAAGCTAAGTTACAAACCTAGGTTTAATTTCAGATTTTGAGTTGTCTAATTCAGAGTAAGCCATTGTTGCCTTTTTTTTTTTTTTGAACAAAATAGGTGCATCCCAAAGCTTCTGCCAAGAAAAAGTTACACTTTTCAAGTCTGATCTGACACTAACAAAGGTGCTGGTGCTTATTACTGGACATTCACCTGCAATAAGATAACGTTTGAAACCTGTTCTTCCCAGCAATGCTTTTGAAACCTTTGAAACTTCTTTTTTCCCAGGGCCACTTCTTGTTTAGTGTTTATTTGACACAAGAAAATTAATATATGATTTTGCCGTTTACATCCTCTTTCATCCCCTCCAAATCCTCTCTTCTACTCCATATTAGGCTGAGATTTTTCTCTTCCCTGGGCCAAGAGAAAAAATATTAAATGATCTCCATTACTGAGTGCTAAGCCTGGGGAGACACAACAGGTAACCTGTATGCAAGGGCTCCATATGCCACCATTATCTCAGATACACCTCTCAATCTTTTGAATCAAGGACATTCTCATGCTGGTTTTAGTTGGACCACCATTACTAGATCCCATGTTTGTAAATATGAATTTTAGTACTGAATTTCAAGGAATTGTCCTTATAATTGATGTAGCTTGTCTAGTCCCTTCACCCGGCTTGTGGACAATGTAAAATCCAAAATTTTTAGGTCCTGTGATTATATCAGTGCACATTTTTATTTGTTCAAAATTATGAGGTGTGATTCCAATCAGGCTTGTGCTGTTTAGCAAGAAAAAGGTAGCTTAGTTGTTTTAGTACTGAATTGATGAAGTTTTCTGTCACTTTCATAAGGAATTGTGAGATGTTTTGAAGTCCATTGAGAAGGTCTGCCTTAAGCCCTAAGATTCATCCCAAAGAAAATTAGTTCAAGGGTATGCCAGCTTATTTCTTGACTGTGCACCATTTTTGTCGGCTTTCCATAACACTTCCTGGAGAAAAGAAGTGCGTCCTGATTGACTGTTCAGCAGACAGCATATCCACCCTATCCACCTCCTAGTATATCCACCTCTGGATGGCAGATAAGGATGAAACACAACTGCTGATGTAGCTGCATAAAGTGTGTACTGGATTCTTTAAGAGGGGTTATAAACTGGATTTTGTAAATAAAAGGCTAGAATTTAATCTGGCATACATTGACATGGACCTGTTGACTCGAAGGAGTCCTATTTATTGATTCATAGAATCACAGAATGATTTGGGTTGGAAGGGACATTAAATATCATCTAGTTCTGACTCCTCTGCGCCCTGCGTAGGCAGGGACACCTCCCACTAGACCAGGTTGCTCCAAGGCCTGTCCCACCTGGCCTCAAACACTTCCAGGGAGGGTAACCCTCCGGTTTTCTGGGAAAGCTGTTCCAGTGTCTCACCCTTCCTTTTTAAAGTAAACCAGATGAGAATCTGGCATAAAATGATGAACACGGTGTTGCAAACTATGTAATTTTTCTTTAAACTACACTCTTATTTTTTCCTTTTGCACATGGTTGATATTTGTGAATATTTTTTTCCAGCTACCTTTTGGTTTGTGTGTTTGAAATGCTATAGCTGAAGTTTCTTGTTTTTTATTTTTTCCTTTAAATTAGAAAGATATTAATTCTGAGCTTGGTTATCAGAAGGTTTTCTGTAAAATAACTTGCTTGAGGAATAAAAAAAAACAAGAACAAAGAAAAT
Source organism: Calypte anna (assembly GCF_003957555.1). Lineage (NCBI taxonomy): Eukaryota > Metazoa > Chordata > Aves > Apodiformes > Trochilidae > Calypte > Calypte anna. The sequence continues at coordinate 158,516,181 of NC_044244.1, forward strand.
CTCTATTTTCTGGTTGCATTTATTTTTTGCCACATTTTTTATTTGCATAGTTACCTTGGAATTATCAGCATCATTTTAGCTGTGTCACTGATCAAATGTGGGTTATCATAAAGTCATTGACAAATGAAAGTGACTAGGAAAGAATTTATATTTTGTTAGAACATGGCTAATATTCCACTTCTTTTTCCTTCTGGCTAAATTTAGAAGGTACAGACTGTATTCATCAGGCTATTCTGAAAAACTGTTCTGCTTGTGTTAGGAAAGCTGATTTGTATGCATGAACTCTCAGTCTTGTGTTTGTGCTAGCTTTAAGTAGCAACACAGCTTTTAATTGTGAGGTTTTAAGTTCTGCAATTAAAATTTACCCTTTCTACTGAGAGGATTGAGTGATAGTTTTTTGATTTACTTTAGACAGTTTAGACAAATTATATTTGAAAGCACATAAAGATGCAAGATGCATTTCCTGACTATAAGAAGGTCATTATGTCTTAGGCACATTTGCTAAAAGTTTAACTTTGAATAGCTAATAATTTTTTTCTACTGTATTGCAGAGAACATGCTAAGATGCTACAAAGAGTTTTCCTGTCTAGCTCCTCCAAGGAATTGGAGGAGTTTTCTTGAAAACCATGGCTAAAAAGACCTTCAGGAGTTTAGTTAATAAATTTTCCTTTGTGTAAAGTTACGTCAGTAGCATTTCTTTTATTAGAAGTCTAAAAGCCAAGTATGTACAAAATACCTTAAATGCCTCAAGGGTATTTTCGTACTTATAAAGTAGATAAATGACATTTAAGAGGCAAGGTTATATGATCAAGGAATCTTGAGATAGACATGGTAGTTCATGCTGCAGAGTTTTGTAAACCATGTATAATGAGAAGAGAAAGGAATGAGTAGAGTGTTAACTTTTTAAACTTTGCAAAGTCTGTGTTAACTGCAACTGTGCAAAAAATAAAGTGCCTCTGAAATGGGTTGTAGAATAGCATTAAGTTCATCCATGTTTATTTGCTTACGATAACACAGGACGTTGGATATCCTTTGATCTATGTCTGCCCTTATTTTTATCTTCTAGAAGCTTCTCCAGCTTTGATTTCTGAAGTTCTTTTAAAAGTATTCACCCAACCTCTGACAATTTTAACACTAATAAAAAAAATTGTTTTATTTGTAGTCTGATTTTTTTTTTTTGCTTTGTTTATTTGTTTGTTTAAAGGAGTGTTAACCTGGTAGCTGGTAAAAGCTGCTATCTTGTTTTTCCTGTGTTTCTGTCCTATTCATATGACCACTTTTTCTAGAAGTCCTCACTGTGGACCATTGAGCTACTCAGTTCAGGCATTCAGTCCCTGCCCCAAGGAGTCCTTGGTCTTAGTATGAGGAAAGACAATAGATTAATGCTGCCATATGGAGTATATGCAAATGAGATAATATTGATCAACATGGTAAGCATGCTGTGACTCTGAAACTACATGTAAACCTTACAGTTTGCAGGCAACTTCTTACATGTTCCAATTTCAAGTCTCATATCGAGGATACTTGCTTCGTGGCTGCAGCTGTAATGATACTGACAAAAAGGTGAATAAAGGACCTTCATGCTGGCAAGAATAATTTAGGTTACTAAAAAAGACAGATAATGCAGTTGTCCTCAAAAGTATATACTTTAAATTGTACAGTATTTCATATGCAGAAGAGTTTACTGTTGTGTATACTGACAATACAATATTAACTTTTTTTTGGCTTAACAGTATACAGTTTTTAAGGCATCAAGTACTTAAAATATTTTTAAAACTGGTAGTACTCTGGCAATCAAAGGACTGAGCACAGATGTGTTGGTGCATATGTTTGCAATATGCATGACCACATTTCATGTTATAAAAATTAAACCATAGTCAAATTTTTAGGTGATGACTGCAAATCAAGAAGAAAATGTCTAAAACAAACAGTAGAGGATTTGACGAATTCAAAATGTGACCTGAAAAATACATGATTTAGATTTTTAGACTAAAAAAATTCCTTTGTTTTAATAAATTAATGAAACCATATGTTTTATATTAGTACTATTTGCTCACATTGTATGTTTGGTTCTAAATATATACAAATTTTATTCTGGTTGGATCCAAGAAGGTGACATGAGTGTGGAAAACAAGGTGAATGCGTATAGAGTTCACTTCTCATTCATCTGGGTTACTCTTATCTTAACTTTTAAATGTGTCCTACTGCAGCAGCAGACAATGTTGCTTTCCATGTTGTGTTCCAGATGGGAGCTTACTATTTTTAGGAAGGTAGTAATCATCCTGAACTTTGCTTACATGCTCGGCATGATGATTTGGCACATCGTTCCTCTCATTAATGTTGTTTTTAAGCAATAACCATGAAAGCTTGTCAATCCTATCAGGATGAGGCAGTTCTGGTCTTGCAGGGCTGGGTGTCTCTTCTCTGTTACAGGTATTCAGTGGCCCATGGGAAATGAGTTGGTAATTTTGGTGCAATATTTAGTAGTTGTCTTGACACCTACACTGCCTCAGTTTCAGAAGTAAATTGAGGAGGGAGTGGTCATGGAATTAAATTCGATTTTATTTCTTAGCAAAGGTAAAAGCAGGATTTGAGCCTTTTTTTCTATGAAGGTTGATGCTGTCCTTGACTTCAGTCTTGCTTTCACAGAATGTAATCCAAAATGATGGGCCTACTTTTGGCATAGTCTTACACTAAGCCAAACCTTCCAGCTTACTTTTATTGTTAAAAACCCAGCTTTTAATAGAATATGCTTTGGTTTGCTTCTTTAGCCAAGGAATGGAAGAGGGTATTTGGGAGAGCAGGGTTGGAAGCGGAATACAAACAGATCAAGGCTTTCTGTGGGATTAGTTCAGTGATGAACTGGTGCCTTCTTTCTTTCTTTCACTAAAAGAAAAGCTGCTTTACAAGTGTTAGGCTAATGTAAGTGTTAATGTTTGCTTAGGAGTCTGGAAGGAAATCTGCTTGAGGCTATCGGAAGAAATAAAGGATCTTCAATAGGAAAAGTAGGGGAAAACATGAAAAATCCAAGTGTATTAAATCAGGAATCAGCACGCAGTAGGAATGTTCATATGTAGTGCTTCTAAATTAAAAAAAACCATCAGTACTAACACCCTTAAATTTTTAGACACACATTCAGGAGGTTTAAAAATGTTCCTTGGATAAGGCAGTTCAGAAACTTAGCAAGGAATTATTTTTCATTATTGTTGTGACTTTAACCTCTGATAAATGGAAGTAATCATCCGTTCTTATTTATTGCATTTCTGAAAATATTAGGTGTGGGTTTTTTAATATGGCAGTTAGGCAATAAAGTTGCTTTACAGGATACCAAAATATCATTCAGTGAAAATACTACACATGGTTTATATTCAAGTTCTTCATTGTTCAAAATTCAATTTTCCTCCACCCTAGCGCATTATGTTGATGGTGTTGACTTTAAGGGGTACATTTTCAAAGTCCTTTCTTCAGGATTTATAGCTAAATAACTCCCATTAATTTTAATGGCAAATGTGTGGCTAAATCCTGTGTACTGTTTTTGAAAAATGTGTCCCTAAGGTTATTGTTTTACACACTTCTGTGTAGATCCAGCTATCAAAGTTTATATTTTTCAGCTGTTTTATATAATGCACACATGAAAGTGTAACATATATAATAATGTTAAACAGATTTTGGTCTAAAGATACTGGCTTTTCAAAAACTCTGTTTATATATTATTCTAAAAGATAAAGCAATAGAAATTGCAGTCAGAAGTTTCACTGTGTATATTTTATGCAAATGAAATTTACTGCTGCTTTGTTTGGTATTCTTATCTTGGTTCTGTAAATATATGTTCAGTTAGGCAGTTCCCTCTTATGCTTACCATTATTTGCAAATTCAACAATAACTAGCCTTTGAAATAACAAATTCTGCTATTTTTCATTAAAATGTGAAGAGTTAATTATGTATTGTATTCAGTTCACAATAATATTTGTAATGTTTCTGTGTAAATCTTAGCTCTCATTATTCACAAATGCCTGTGGCATCTATGAGTTAGTAGGGCCTCTTTCTTTTGTGGTATAAACATGCTTTCCTCCTGCAATGGACATCTGTGTGGCTTGTCCTAATATGAAAATCATTGTCTTATTTTCCTCCACAGAAACAGAAAATGTGCACAAAATATAATATCATCATTTCGTGAAGTTACTGTGTGTGTTTTTTATTTTCTTAATAATAATGACTTTAGTGTTTGGAAGAGTTTGCCAGTAGATAATCAGAAACTAGCCAGGCAAAGAGTGTATGTTGCTTTAGCTGACCATATATTAACTATTTTGTTGCAATTTAAGAAAAAAACCCACAAACTGAAAAGTTCGTTGAACTGATTAAATGGGATAACTGAATTGGCCCAAAGTATACTATAATGATTAAAAAGTATGTTCTCGTAAAAAAAGTGAATTATTTAGAAACTGAATTTCAATTTCTTTTGGAATAAAAAATGATAGCAAATGGGGAGGGGAAAAAATGATGGTAGATATTTACTGAAAACCAGAGACAATATGAAAGGATTAAAATGCTTTAATCAGACAGAAAAAAAGGCTTTGGCTACTTGATTAGGGCTGATTTCCACCATCTGCTTATACTTACTGAGGATCTAGCCCTGACTGAACACTAATTTGTGCACTTCCTAGAAATTGAAATCTCTCAGCAAGCAAATTAACAAGAGCAGGGATTCAGCAATAATGGAGCTCCTCGGCTTTTGTTTCCCTCTGACAGATGGACAGGGTGCGCTCAAATTGAATTCAGCTTTAATTGCATTGTGCCATTTAAAATTTTATCTGCTCCACAGATTTTGTTTACAGGTTTCAGGATTCCAAACCTTTGGAAATTTTTTCAGCCCTGGGTGAAATAAAGAGCACTATAATTCTGTGTGACTAGTAGGTGTTCATTACCACTCTTTGCCCTAAAGGGTGGTGTGCTGAAAAAAGGCAAAGAATTCTATTTTCAGGCCTTAAATTGATGGGTGGAGATGTACAGTTTTTCTCACTGTAAATGCTCTCTTATTGAGTATCTATTAATAAACAGAAATTTTGTTAAAAGCTAGACCAGAAAACAAGATGTATTGGAGCTGCTTTGATTTTCTCTTTTTATTAAGGCATCACAAACTTTTCTCATCTGTGAAGTCTGTTGCCTAGAGTTATAAATTTTTTGTGCTTTAGAGATAAATTTTTACCAAATAAATAATGACATTGTAAAACTTTCTGCCTTTTGCCTGGCTGAAGGCTGGTCTGATTGAAGAGGCTAATGAGAACCTGTTCCTTTTGGGTGAGGTGTGAAATATGACTATTTTACTTGGGTTCTAAACATTCCTGTGATGCCAACTTCGGAGGGATGCTTTTGTAACAAAATTGCTTGTCAGTCTGTGTGCTCTTCTTCATAAATCTGTGGCTTGGTGGATACTGAACTGTGGCTCTTCTGGTTCGTGAACTAGAGATCTGAGAGTTTGAGTCAACTTTTATGGATGCTTTGTGTTTCTGCTTCTGCAAAGGCTGAATACTCAGCACTGCTGCCAGGGATCTGAGCTCCATACTTACACACTTCATGTAAATAATCTTCTAATTTTATTTTTTTCTCAAACATCTGCAGTGAGGATTGCTGAACTGTGATGGGAAGTACTGGAAGCTCATCTTGCTCTTCTGCACAGAAGTGCAAGATTGTTCCATGAAGCTGCAAGCTGGTTATTCCAGAACCAAATTCTTGGTGATGAGAAGTACCACAGTTCCCATATAAACCAGTGGGACACTCTAAAAATGAGTTCTATGAGTCATGGATAAAATTTTGAAGTCTGAGGGGAAGGTAAGAGCTGACTTACCTTTCTTTGCACTGCATTGCAGAACACTTATTTTAGGGCTAACCTAAATTTCTTTTTTAAAAAAAAAAACAGAAGACCCCCAGACAAAAAAATCTTTTAAAATGAGTTGCTTACATTTATGGATGCTAACCAAGCTATAAATGTGTTTAAACAGGTTTCAAGAGTGAAAACTTAAAAAGCAAACTAAAAAAAAAAGTGACAATCATGGCAAAAGGGAAGAACTTGTAAAAACTTCCTATGTGCAATCTCATATATTAGGAGAACAATGCTGTGGTGTTAAGCTTTCTTCCATTAGTCTGGAAGGTCAGATATGAGCAAACCTGATACTGATAGAGATTACCACTTGATGCTGCTTGGTTTGGAAACAGTTACTTGGTGTTGCCAGATCATTTGAGCAGATCTTTGTCAGTATTTTTAAAGAACAGTGTCAAAACTGGAACCCTTGTTGCAGTTGTGACTCTCCCAAGTGTTTTCTTTCAGGGGCCAGACAGACTGTGAGTCCCAGGGAGATTTGGCAGGGAACTGCACTGGCAAATTCAAAAGCAAAATTATGCTGATACCAGTGAAGCCAGGGTTTGGTCTATGAGCTACAGATACCTGTTCTGGATTAGGCATCTGATAAAAATCTCAAATGTATTTTGTGACCCTTCAAAGGCACTGAATTTTCTTATTTAAAAAAATAAGAAAATGCACAACAAAGAGATGGAGTAACAAGCACCTGATGTTGCTTCCCTTGAGCATTTCTGGAGGGTTGAATTGGGAATTAGAAAATTGAGAAATACTCTAAGGGATCAATATCCTTCTCTGGTTTTGACTTGTACTGGAGTCTTCAAGACAGTTTACAGTGGCTTTCCTGGTGCATGATGTTTAGGAAGCATAGTGATGGAATGTTATTATTATTAGTTTTCATCAATATTTTTTACTACAGTAGCACTTAAGAGGATTAGTCAGGTATCAGGACTGTATTTTTAGGTGTTATATAGAAAGGCTGTTGCTCTTTGGAAGAAAATGAAGGTAATGCAAAGCAATAGAAATGGACTTTGAGACTCAGGTGTGTGAAGAAAGCATCTCTGTTAAGTTTATTTTTTATTACTGCTTATGCTCTTAAGTTTCCCAGGATTTCCTCACTCTGCATGACTTCAGTCCATTATACTCTGCTTAGCAAGAAAAATCCAAGTAGGTAAAAGTAAGAAAATATCATCCATCTGAGGGGAGAAAAACCTTAGGGTACATCCAAGTACTTCCTGCTATGCAGTAGTTGGGAGCTGATGTATTCTTTTGCCAAATTCAGGAAAAAAGGAGTCAGCTGTAGTTTTGCCATTGTCACCAGTGGGAACAGGATCGTGCCTATCCTGCCTTTATCAGTTATGATGAGAAGGATTTATAGGTAGGAATTATATACATGACTATTTCCAGCTCAGTGAGTTTACACTTAGAGCTCTGAGATTTCTGGCTAATTCCCTGGAGCCCTCCCATCACATTTCCCCTCTTAGGTCAGCTGCATTACACTCTCTTGGATTTTAAGTAGGAGGACTAAATATCCCCCCTATGGTGACTTACTTGTTCTTAAAACAAGATGGATTTAATTTATTAGCTGAAGTTTTGGAAGGCAACCATGGAAATGCTAGTGCTGGTGTTGGAGTCTACTATATGCTGAAGACCTATATTATCTGTTTTTTGAGACTCACTATTAGGTTTCTCCCATTCCACACAATTAGGATCTGATTGCTGAACTGATTTGATCTCTTGTCCCTGTACACCAAGTAGCTGAGATTTGGTGTTTTCACTGAATAGCTACAGTTTTCAAATTAATATCTACAGTAAGTTGCCTTCTTATACCTTGGTTTATCAAGAAATAGTACAAAATCCTTTTTCTCCCTCAAAGTTTAAGAAAATCCAGCTAAAGAAATACAACTGTGTTGATGTGCATATATTACATCCAAAAAAAACTTTAACTTTAGTTAAGATTAAAGGTTTAGATAAAATATTTAACTTTAGTAAAGGGCTTATTAACAAAAATGTGCTTGACATATGGAGCAACACCCAGAACATAGGTTCCATATGTAATATGTGACAGTGTTTGTTTTACCCTAAAAAAGAATTTAGTAGCTTCAGGCTACTAGTGAAGGCTTGATTCCTGTCACAGATTATTTTTGGGCATAAAATGCTAAATAATTTTGTGTGACATGAATGACTCAGTCTGAATAACAGTCAATTTGTATACTGATTGGTTGTCTGATGTATATATATTCCCGAGAGGTGAGTTGATGTGGGTTTTGAACTTTCTCCAGTGAAGGACCTAAACCTTTTCGTCTCATTGTCTAGACAAATTTCCAGATCTCTGAAACATTCAACAAAAAAGTGGCTTTGAGTGAAAGGAAATCAGGGGTGAGTCTTTAGGATATGTGTATTCAAGAAACTGGTAAAAATAAAATCATAAAACATGGCAACTTCTAAGACTAATTGCTGTTTTAGAGAAGGGATCAGTTTAACACCTTTTGAATTTATGTTGAAATCCTGCCTAAACTGCATCACAAGTTTCAAGTCAAATGACTTGATAGTTTCCTAGCTGCATTTCTTTTCAAGATGAGTACTGTAGTGATTGTTAGAAGCTGGGTTCTATTAAAAATATTCCTGATGTAAGAGTAGTTTTGAAATTATTTTGTTGAGAGTAGTTTTGAAATTATTTTCTTTTCTCATTATACTTTTTCTAAACAGAAATGCAAAGGAATATTCTCTAAATCAGTTAAGCTGATTACAAAATTAAAATTAAGTGTATCTGTGTCTTGTATGTTGGAATTTTTTTTCCCCTGCTCCATTTTTTTTAAAGTAGCATCATGTGTTATTTTCTTTGCCCAAGAATTTTTACATCTTGAAATCAAAGAAGGTAGTTCTAGTGTCACTCATTTTAACCACAAACATTTGCTTTTATCATGTTGTTAGTCTTGGTCACTTGTAGTTAATTAAGATTTCAGACATGAGTTGCCAATCAACATACTAAATGTACATCTCTCTTCTGTTTTCACAAGCAGGCACCAGGAGATTCCACACAGTCGTTGATAGCTGGTATGTGATATCTGTCTCCTGGTTTATAGCCTGGTACAATAATGTCATTGCCCCATGTGGCAAATGGTGTAAGCTATTGTAAAACTGTTTGTCTATGTGATTAAGACATTGCAGCAGCGTGCAGCACCAGCCAATTACTTTTTTAATTTAATTATAGCAGAAAAAAGAGAATAGCATAATAGAAATTCTTGTCATAGGGAATATGTAAAATGTAAATTGAAGAGCCATGAAAATTTCATGCATTGGCAGGCTGATTTGTTCTTATTTTCAACTTGTTATGAAGACTGAGTTTCTTAAATGCAATAAAACAAGACATAGCAGTGTTTAGTAATTACTTAGTTCTACATCAAAATAATTATATACAGTATGTGTTTGCAATCCACTCTGCTGCGTACGAATGTAAAAATGAACACTTCAGGGCCCATATCAATTTTGTCTTTTAGACAGTGTAAATAAAGCTGAATCTTCAACTTTCAAATTAAAACTGATAACCTTGGGCAATCAGGGCTTTTATAAAGAAAGGGAAAAAAACTTTAGCTTGCCTCAGAACAGGTTGTGTCTCTGGAATGCTTCTGGGACTAAAGAGATCAATTAAGTGTGTATAAACAAACAGTTGGAAAAAAGCTACTAAAACAACAGAGGAGAAAGCTCTCTATTGGGCTCCAGGGGCCTGGGGGAGCGAAGTTTCATTAACTGGATCTGAAGTCCTATGGCCTTCTATAAACAGGCATTAATTAAAGAATGTAAAAAATAAAGTTTCAGACCTTGCAATATGTTAATGATCATATGATTCAGGGCCTGGGAAGGAGAGGAGCAGCAGAGGTCATAAAATAAGCATGAAGCATTTAATATGAGTGCTTGGCAGGGATTTCTGCAAATTAGTTGGTTATTTGCTGGTCCAAAGCAAATTAAGGTGATTTTGCTTCACTTGCTAATTTTTTATGTGCATGCTTGGCAAAATGTTTTTCACAAATGGATGAAGGTTATTGTTAATGGCATAATGAGAAATATTAACATATTTAAATAAACCAGTGCATTCTGACATAGGCCACAAGCTCTCACTTTTACATGTGTATTTAAATAGATATTCTTCTGTAGCACAGGAAAAGCATTTTGGATAAAGTTCATAAAAGAGATTATGTTATTTGCAATATCCTGTTTATGTATTGTATTATTTAAATCCATCTAACACCTGAAACTATGTGTTTGGGTAGAAGGACATTAACCTTCTGAAATCTTAAAGGAACACCGAGAAGTTAAAACTTATGGGTGAAATACAATTTTTTTTTTGCAGGTATTTAAGAAAATAATTATAATTTATCAATGAACTATTTTTAATTTCCCATGCTATTTATTTTTATATCACTTCCAGCCTTTTGAAGTGTCTTAAATTCTTCATTATTTCTAGGAAGGCTGAAGTATGTCAAACATGTGGGAGCATATTAGCATATCTACTTCTTCCTTTCCACACAGCTGTAAAATCAAATCAGGACCAAATGTAATCTGTTTCTTCTTTACTATTATGAGTAGAGTGAATGTGGTGGTTGCTCATGTCTCACAGCAGCTACTGTTGAAAAACACAACACAGAACAAAAAGTCCAAGGAAAATGGCAGGAGCTGAATATTCTTAACTCTGGGGAATGGGATTCTAGCTCCAACTTGTTCACATAAGACATTCTTCTTGCAAGCTGTTGGTACTTCCATTTCATCATTTCAGTCATATGCACTACTAGTTTCTTACTTTTGGCATCTGATTACTTCCTTTATCTGCATTTACAAAGATGTTTGTTACCTAGTGGCTTACATAAAGGAAGTACTTCAGGAACTGTTAACATGTAGATGGAAGAAAGTCTGTGTCTTTAAAGTCTCTGGAGTTAGGAGGTGGATGTGGCAAGAATGCATACTAGAGGGAGGTAGGATGAGTAGGAAGCTACTATTGACATTGTTCTGTTGCAGCAATTTTAGATGGACAAATTGCAGTTGAGAAAATTTCATGACTCGGTAAAATGAGCAATGATGACATCTGTGGATGCAGGTCTGTTCATATCTTTGCAGAGCCTTTAGGGAAATAAATATCTCGGAACATTCGGTGAAGTGAAGCTCACTCAATAAATCAACCTGACACAATAACACTTCTGGCACATGAGCTCTACTTCTCCTCAGCACCACCTACCCCTCTGTGTTTCTGTGCTACCAAATGGTGTCTCCCCACAGGCCTCTAAATCAAATCAGAGCACACAAATACAGTGAGAATTTATTGGGAATTGGTTTTGTTCGGCAAAAACATTACTTATTAGATGAACTGAAATGATAAATTTTCACCCTTTAAGCATTGAGGAAGTTCAGCACCTTTCTCAAGTAGAAAAAAGAAGATAAACTTCATGCTAACTTAGAGAAAGTAAATAAATGGGAAGACAAGTTTGCAGTCTGGTTTGTTAAAGGGAATATGTAAGTTCCGCAAATGAAACAAGTTAGCCTTTGAACTTACAAATTAGTTACTTTTCTGGGGAACTACAAGTAATATCTACCAAGTTTTAGCAATAGGAATAATAAATGTACCACCCTGTTGCTCTGGGGCAGTACCACAGGGAGCATCCCAGTCAGTTCACAGGTAAATGCTGTTCTTTTGTAAAAGTATTTGAATATACTGTTTCCATGGACTGAAACCTGAATATGTAGAATAGTGTGGTCTGTCCTTTTATCAGAGTTACTGGAAGCAGATGGCAAAAATGGAAGATGTCAGTGCTGCTTCTCTTATACTGCAGAAATTTTGAACAGAAACATTCAGAATAAATGAAGAGTCCCTGGGTTAAGTAAAGTAAAACAAAATAGGGCTTGGTAAATAGTTTTGATAAAAGTATAACACTTGGCTGGAAAAAAAAAAGTCTGTTAAATCTTTGTTTTATTCTGAAAAGGAAAAGTACTTTTAAAATTACAGATGTTTCCTGGAGAAGTTGCAAAATCACATTTTCATGAACTTAAACCTGCAGATATAAATGCATGCATAGAATTATATGTCAATAAATATTAGGTATCTATGTATAAACACAAAATCATTAGGGAGGATTGCTTTGTCATTGGGAGTACTTTCAATACATAACTTCCATATTTCACTGTGATTAACATTTTAAACTCTCAGTGATTTAAGAAGTAAACTGATGTTTGAGAGAACAGTTACTTAAAATGGCAGAAAAGACAGGGCCTTGTCATGCTGCTGTTTTGCCCTCCATCTAAAAAATCTAATATCCTTTTAGATGATTATCTAATTAATAAGATTTCTTTCTAATTAGGTTGAAATAGTAACATTTCTTGAATGTCCTCTTACTAAGCAAGACACTTCTTAGAATACCTTCACTCTGGGGAAAATGACATCTCTTTTCCTGAGGGAATTGTATCAAACCTAAGATTGTGAAACTGGAACATCTGATGGATTTCTGATTGAAATGCCAAATGCTGCTTTACAGAAGTGGATTTAAATCTGACATGAACCAATCTGAAAATTATTTTACATCCTATCAAGAAAATACAGAGATGGTATAAGTCTAATTTTTTTTTCCTTTTTCTATTTCAGGAAACTAAGTTAATGGACTTGTTCTCTGTATTTTTCTAAAGATGTAAAGTTCTGATAACTTCATTTGTTTAAACTGAGACAAAAGTTTTTTACTACATTAAAAAAAAAAAAGATACATTTCCTTTTCCTCTTTTGTATAGGAAAAGGAAGTTTTAAGGAAAAGAAACATTAAAAACTTTGATCTTATGTTTCAGCAGAGTTCTGGAATGCTCAACACCATACTTTTCTGTATATCAGTTTTCCTGCTTGAAAAGTAATGAAGGAGGAAGAGATGTGCACCAAGAGACGTAAAGGTGTAGTTTGTACTGTTAGAGTTGGTTTCTGTATCTGTCAAAGTACAGTGATAACCAAGGCTCATCTGGGCCAGACAGTTTTCTTACTCCAGGATAATTTTGCAAAGGAAAAAAAAAAAAAAAAAAAAAGAATTTGTTGTGTAGCATGACTGCAGCTGTGTCATTGTGAGGGTGACTAAATGATGGGAGTTTATACTGGAAACAACTCTTCCTTTGTCAGTGTGAATTCCTACACCTCACTGAGACTGGTGTCTTGAATATCCTCCTATTTTGGTGCAAGGTTGAGGTCATAGTAGTTATCTTGCACTATCGTGTAGATAGATTCTTGAGAACCCAGTGAGTTGTGAACTTGTGCTTTTAATAAAAAGTAAGCTTTTAATAAAGCTTTTAATAAAGCTTTTATAAGTAACAGTAGATCACGTGGTTGTAACTTGTTTATGTGAAGCAAACTTTGATGAATTAGCATTTATCTTGAGATTGGTTTGATTATAATTTTTCCTTTTGTTCTGAATGAGAAAAGAGAGGTTGTAGTACTCTAGATGTTTAGAAGTATATAAACAAAACATAATGGTGAAGATTTTTTGGGGGGGAGTAGGGGGTGTATGTAGCATCACTGAGATGGCAGTTTCCAACAGGAGAAAGGGCTGTGATTTGATCCATCATCTTCCTTCAAGTCGCATGATGATACACAGCTCACTGCACCCTGAGTTACTGGTGTTTCTTGGAGCCTCTGGACTTTACTGAGCTCTGTGTAGTTATATTTGATAGACTGGTAGCCCAAAAGCTATCAGGTGAATTTTCTGTGGTTGTTCATCTGCCTGTATGTGTCTGCTGTTCTTTGTTCTAAGTTGGCCCAGTGTAAACTAGCACTTCTGTCAGTAGGGTATTGGACCAGTGGACATCTAGAAGTATTTTCTGATACAAATAATTTACAATTGCATGTTTCTAGGGGGTTTAGGGGGTTTCATTCTTGGTTTGTTGTTTGTTTTGTTTTTTTTTTGCCAGTATGTATGTATGAGCATATATTATTTTTTTTGCCAGTATGTATAATGGGGATAACAATATGATGCCATGAAAAATGGAAATTCCAAAAAATTGGATCACTGTATGATTTCTAAAAGTGCATTCTTTCTTGCTTCCTTTTTTATCATCTTTGAAGTAAATCATCATGCTTCATCTTCATGCTTCATCAGTTATTTTGTTGTATCAGTCATCCCACCAGACTTCCTAGCAACAACTTGGGCTTTTAAACTTAAGTTTTCATTGTTTATAAATGTTTACTACATTTTCTTTCTTGAGTCTTTCATACCCATAGGAAGCAAGTAAGTTGGTTTTGGTTTGTTTTTCTTTTTTCCCTTTGGAAAAATGTCTTAAGCAAGAATCTTTTATAGAATGATGTAGTCATCCTTCCTTCTTATTCCATCTTCAGGATTCCAGAAAAAGTTCTGCTACCATCTGTGCACACTAAGCTTGGTCAGCATCTACCATTTTAAGAAAGGTCTTAAGTATGAAATAAAACTACCTTCACAAATTACTAAAAGGTATAGCCTCAACTAGGAGCTCCATTTGTTTTTCTTTTAGGCTGGTTTAAAAAAAAAAAGAAAAAAAAAAAGGTCTGTTTCAAATCCTATTTGTCCCTTATCTCTGTTTGTTCAGTTGTTTTTAATATCACGTACTGAAAGAATTTCAATAGCTGTTTCACCATGAAGTCATTTGTTATCCTTCAGCAGGCCTTTGCCTGCTGAATTGTAAAGCAGCCTCGTCTATTTGCATCCTCCAGATGGAGCAGCATATAAACACTCCCAGATATTTCTGGTAAGTATGAAAAAATATCTTATTTGTCCTTTCTGTGAATAAATAAGAGAATGTCAAATTTTATAGACTAATAAATTTGTATGCCGGCACTGACATTGAATCTCTCATGGCCTGCAATGTCACAGACCCTGAGAAACACAATTTTTTGTTTTCAAATATATACTAAGTCAAATAGAAGCTCAATAAAAAGCCAGGGAATTTGATTGCATTGTTTATGTCTGCCCAGTAGTCTAATTCAGTTGCAATTTGCTATGAGGAAATACAATTTACATTTTTCCCAGGCTTATTGCATAAGCAATCACTCACATATACATGGATGAGTGTATGTCAAGGAGAACTCAAATAATGGGTTAAAGTGTCATTTAATAATATATTCTAATGTCTGTTTTTCTAACAAACAAAAAACTTTACTGTAGTACAGTTCATTCTCCTCGCTACTAAAAATTAATTCAAATTTTAAGATTGCTAATATATTTATTCCTTTCATTTAAAACATACCCTAAATCTCTCAATTGCTTTGTGATGTATGTATCTAGTATCACCACAGGCAGCAGTTCCAGACATCACTGTAAGACTGCATTTTAAATTCTATTTTAGTTCCGAAATTAATCTCAATGCGAGTTTTAATTTATGTATTTCTAATTTTAAACAGAATACACAATAGAATAACTTATAATACTCATGCTCATCTAAATAATGAAGCCTGACAGTATCCTCTGTGGTTGAGTAATAGGCTTTTTATATTTGCTAGTTTTCATAGTTTGTTTTTTGGTTTCTTTCTAAATTAGATCCAGACTTCTTGAAACAGAATAAAAATATACATAGGACATAAAAGTCAATGAATGTATAAAGTATTAAGAACCGAATTTAATTCAGTGTATTTACACATGATAAAATACTCCTTGATTGAATGCCTACTGATTATTTTCTGAACTGTTTGATTTTCCAAATAAAGTTACAGTAAGTGGTATGTAATATTTATCTCGTTTCATTAGTGCAGTTAAATGGAAATTAGTGCAATTCACTTGCGTTTCCTAGCACCAATCTAATTCCTTGAAAAATAACTTTACTTAGTAGGTTTTTACCTAACTGAAATGAAATGTTTAAAATCAATATTAGAGTGTTTTTTGAAGTACTGCTTAGTAGCAGTGGAGAAGGAGGAGATGCAATCATATGCTAAGAACAAGCATACATTTTCTCTATAATGGTTACTGGCCAGCTTTATCATTCAGGACATGTTACTGCTATTTTATTTCTGGGACAAAGTTGCAGAAGGTTGTATGCATGCATATAAAGCAGGCTTTAATTTGTTTTTTATGTAATTCAGATTTCTTTCATCATAATAACTCATCTGCAGTGATTTAGATCCTAACTGGTTTGTTTCTGTTTTATTTTTTTGATGTAAATAGGAAGTCAACAAGCTATAAAAGATTGGTATTGAAGTATTGTATGGCTTAAAAGGCTTTCACCTGAAGCCAAATCAAACCCTACAGATGTTGCAAGTCTGTTTGCAGATAAAACATCCATTTACTAAAATATTTTTTCCACAGTAACAGCTGCAGTATTTGCTTTATTGTCATTGTAAGATAGCATTATTATTGTTACTGTGATAATGAAAGATACACGATATGGAGCACAGTATTGTCTGGCACTTTTTAAAATTTTCTCCTCCTTTGGTGCTACCTTTTTTTAAAGAAACTTTTTACTTGATAAAAAATAAAGTGATTACAAATAGTAGAAAGGAAGAAACTGTAGGAAACAAAGAAGAGTGGAATTTGACATATTCTGCTGTGCCAAGGCTCTAGCTGAAAAAAACAGGACATTTTGAGAATAAGACTGGGAGAGGAAAAAATCTGTTGATTTGGTGGATTGTTTTCCAATGACATTAGAAGACATATAGATGGAATCTGATTTTAATATTCAAAACAATGTTATCTTCCAGTTTCTATGAAATACACAGCAGA
The DNA here is from genome assembly GCF_003957555.1 of Calypte anna. NCBI lineage: Eukaryota > Metazoa > Chordata > Aves > Apodiformes > Trochilidae > Calypte > Calypte anna. Next base: position 158,532,735 of record NC_044244.1, read on the forward strand.
TAAGGGTAGAGCCCCTGACAATACGGTTCTTGTGAGAGTTACTCTGCTCAGTATCACCCAGAATAGTCTGATAGCTGGATTTGTCTCACCAGCTTTGGTCATTTAGAAATTAGTCAGCTAAGTCTCAGCCAGTCATCTGGATTCTCTGAGGTCATGGACTCTTGTCTTGAATGGAGAGAGACACTCTCAGGGGGTGTTGTAAGACAGTTGTGATGAATTGCTCTCTGGGGATGCTTGTCTCTTGTCTCCTCCCTCTCCTGTTATTTGGTAACTGCAGAAGGAGCTTAGATGACTAACTCAGACCAAATGCTTTGGGTTCTCATGGGTTCTGCCCTAAGCATCTATTGGAAGCTGGCAGTCTGGGCTCCTTCAGTAGAGATATATCATCATCTAGGGATGTCTGTCCATCGAGTTGAAAGAGAGTGCAGGCAGATAACTTAATGTGGTAAAATAAAAGTTTCTCAAAATAGATATAATGACTGGTACGTCATTCATCAGTGAGTGCATTTATCCACAGCTTCAAGTTTCTGATTGAGTCATAACTGAGCAAAGAATTGTTGTGTGTGTTATGGCTAACAAACATCTTCTAACATTTCCCATCACAACAAAATATTTTCCTTTTCCAAGGCTCTTTTTTCACATTACTTCCAGCACATTTGATTCATTTAAGTACTTTTCTTGGAAGCTCCACCTTCCTTTTTTTCTCAACGTTATATCACCATTTTATAATACATGTAGGTCTCAGCAAAATAAATAAGACCTTGCTGACGTTGGTCCTAAAGATTCACTTAAAAACTGTCAAGCCATGCTATGTTCTCGCCATCACTTTCCTGACTTCTTTATCAAGACCTCAGAACCTCAAAAGTTTGAGGGTGGGTTATATGTGTCAGTTTTGAGATACTGAGGAATTATTAACTATTGACCTAATGTAGAGAAGGACTAGTGCTGTGATTAGTGTCCTCTGAGGAAATGGAAGATGGAATTAACAGGGGACTGTGCAGGCCTGCACTGGGATCATATGGGCTGCAGGTTGTATGGTTGTTTCATGCATGTCTTGAAACTCTCTCCATTACCCATGCCATAAATATGGGGTCATTTAAGTGAGGATAAGGATGAAGAAAAATTAAAAGTGTAGAGTGAAAGTAGGGCACAATGCTGCTTTTTGTTGAGATCAGTACTTAAACCTCCCCGACTTCAGCAAGATCAGGAAGAGTTGCATTCATATTAAATACGTGAGATAGCAATTATCATGGTTTTTTGCATTGTGTATTTGAACACATAACTTGCTTGCATGTCTCCCCTGCTAAAATGTCAGTGAGTTAGACTTACATCACTATGCTAGCTGTACTTAAAGATCTTAGTTTTATGTTTCTGAAAATGCCATCTATTTCTTCAATCACTTGTAAGCCCCCTGTAATCTCTTTTTAATGTAAGCGCGCTGGAGTTTTCCCTTTTGTTTGCTGCCCTTGCATTATTTACTTTGATCCGCTGTGAGAAAATCTGAAAGTGTGTTGTCCTAAATGCTAGCATCTCACCAACAAGATTTGAGGCCTTGTACTTCACATTGAAGAAAAAGGCTCTTGTGTGAAGACGCAGGTTTTGTTTAGTTCTCTGTCCCTGGTGGGAGCCTTAATTGCATTTTCTCTCTCACACAGTGGCTGGCTAAGGAGTGCCTGCCTTCCCTGCTGATGCTGGAGTTTTCAAGCTCTATTACTCTGTGACGGAGAAAATTCCTTGGTCCAAGAAGAAAAGACTCAAGATTAAAAAAAAAAGAAAAAAAAGAAGTGTTTAAGTATTGTCAGTTTACCATGTGCGGTAAACAGAACAAACAATAGACTTGCTTAACCTTCCTCCCCACCCTCTGAGACTCCTCCACAAGTTTTGTATGACCTACTTTATAGAAATCACATCATATTTAGCATGTTAAATATTATGGAAAGTATAATTCCCTAGGGCAAATAAATTAGACTTCTTGGGAAAAGTGGTAAACAGAAAATTATAAATGCTTTGTGTTCTCTTAATCTGTGCCAGCCCATTCTAATGCATATTTTATAACCTTTAACTGGAGTTAAAACACAGCAGAAGTCCCCAATTCGTTTTAAAATTCTATTTAATTTACACTGGGAAAATCTTTGAGATTTCAGATGTTGCAAATAAATATTTAATATTTGAGCATGGTTGTGACAGAACTTCTGATAAAATTGGGAGAAGCTTTGCAGCAAATTTTAACTTGCAGTTTGGACTCATTTGCACCGAATGTTTCCTAACACATCGTATGCTGTGCTGTACTGTGCACTGGACAGGGCTCTCTAGAATAGCTGGAAATAATGTGAAGAATTAAGGATTAGGCCATTTTAACTTGTATGAACATGCTGCTGGATTGAAGCATGCTAATATCTAAGCAAGCTTGCATATTTTTGGTAGTTTTATGCATGCGTCTATGACAGCTTGGTGATTTTTGCACTTTGATCTGCGAATACATGGCCCACTTAAAAATTCTGTATTTTGGAAGGGAAAAAAAACCCCAATTCTATTGCAGTGACAAAAAAGCTTCATCCTTTTTTTTTTTGTTTGTTTCCTGAAACTGTGGCATGTTCTTCACAGATCCCTGGTTGCTAATGGTAAAACAATGATGTCATAGGTAGAAGATAATTTTTTTACGTTATATTTCATCTGTAAACCCTTTTTACATGCAAGTATCCTTTGACTCACATGTTCATACACTGCTCCCCCCTCATTTAGAGTCTACAACACTTAAATTCTGGAATGATTAAAATAAGCAGTTATAATCCCAGTTATTCCTTACTAACAATAAATCACAAGACCTTTCAGCAAAACATCAGATTTTGCTTAGCAACTTTGGACTTCGGGTAGCCCAAAATATCCCTCCCTGGTGATGAAGTTTCTGATCTTGTACAGATGACACATTTCACTCTGTACTTTTCACTGATGGGCTTTTGTTTGTCTGATTGTTTTTCCTAGATGTCTAATTCCTAAAAAATGAATTATCTGAAAGAATCATCTCACCTACTGTACATCTTGACGGTAGAGATCACCCAGGATGTTTCTGAGGAACAGCTCTTAGGTGTGAGCCTGAGGCTCTTAAAAGGATTCTGAATTAGGGAGGGAGAAGAAGAGCCAAGCTCCAGAATTCACTTAATCTCACAGAATTTGTTGAGTGCCTTATGAGAGCTGTCTCTTTACAGAAGTTTTCCTGGATAAAGTAAATCTCTCCTGTGATTTGTCAGGACTCTGTTTTGATGTAGAGGTGCATTTTAAAGACATCTTGCTGCAGAGATACTTCGAAGAATCCCAGAAGAATCTAGCTTCAGAAGTAGTTCAGAAAGGTGCAGAATAATTGCACTTTTCTTCACTTGCAAACCTACTTAGAGAGTGGATAAACATGTTTTTCTTCACACAGATATCTGTTGTTACAAAGGTCTCAGTGCAAATATTAACACTTGATAAACATCTTGATGACTTGTGGTTTTTCATGTAGCATTCAGAGGATGCTTATGAAAGTTGTCTGCTCTGTTTACTGAAAATATATTGGAATAGATCTGAAATAGTGTATTTTCGTGGTCTGCTTTATGTTTTCAGAACATCCAGAAAGACCAATTGAAAGGCTTCCCATTACATTAGGAAAAAGAATTATTCTTTTTGTAGCAACTCCAGACATTACTAAATATACACATAGTCGAACAATTACATACTCTTTTGCCCCTCAGTTCTTGGGTCTCAAAGAATACATCTTTCATCTCGTTCTTCAGCCTTCCTCTGCCCCCATCATGTCATGCTTGTATCCATTTCCAGTATAGCAGGCCTTAATCCCTTACCTCAGTGAACATGTAAAGCTGTTAAGTTTTGAAGATTGTGAACATTTTCACCGAGGCTTTAAATCGATTCTCAGATATATAGACAAATAGCTTATTATATGTATCCTTCTGTCTTCATACTAGGAAAAGTATTTCTAATAGTCTAACTTTGGTCTGACTGAATGAAGATGTGTTTCTGTTACATCAAGTATTTCTTAATGACAGTGAAAAGTCCTTTACATCGGTGCTTTTGGAAGGCAATAGATTAATGTTCTTACTCTCTCTTAACTCATTTTGAAATAGAAAAATTAAGAAAACTAGTTTCTTGTTAGTACCAACGTCCTTCGTAGGCACTGTTAATATTTATAAGGTCCCAGAAACGGGCCTTAGGTATATATGAAAAGTGCATTAGATAAAATAAATTCCATTTCTCAGGTGGATGAAGTGCATTTGCAGTAGCTATTTTATGGTTTAGTTTTTTGTTTTTTAAGATAAAAAAATAATCTGAGTGATACAGTTTTTCTGTTACATTAACAAACATTGTATCTTAGATGCTTCTTTATTCATTAGATGGAAATTATACATGATCAGAGTCTAGAATTCTCTCCCACTTCTGTTATGTTGGTGACTTCCATCTTTTTATTTGTTTGGAGCCCATGCATTGAATCAGATATAAACATGTGAACTTTACATTTATTTTTTTTCCCTACTTCCATCTGGTAATATGCTTTCAGCAGTCCTGGTCTAGAAAGACATATTAACTTTGCTCACATTTTAATTCAGTTGTTTCCCTATTACTCCATTTAGATGTGCTTCAGATTTTTATTTATTATTATTTATTACAAATGAGACATTACTAAATGGAATAGCATACTGTAAGCAAAAGGATGGTCAACCACAGGTTTGCAGTGATAGGAGGAAGAATGCTGCATAGGGAACTGCCTTTATACCAATGAGAAGACCTCTCATAATGTGCTGAGACATTTTACAGCTTCTATGTTTTTTTATTCTTTTGTTAAATGTAGATAAGTTGGCAAGTTCCTTACTGTGAGCAAAAGCAACTATACTTCAGATTAACTGAAGTATTCAGATGGAAAGAGCTAATATTTTAGGAAGCAGCTAAAAGCTGAAGACAAGGTAGCTTTCACGAGCAGCTGAGCACTTCAACATAGCTTTAAAATTAACCTCTGATGGAACGCCAAGGATGTATTTTGGGCAATGTAGATCTGGAAACTTTTCTTATTGGTGGCTTTATAACCCACACAATGCTAAGGAAATAGTGCAAGTTCATTTTTTTCTATCCTAGTTTTACAACAAAATCCCTGAACAGTTGGGTTAATCTGGGTATCTGATAAGAGTGTGCTTACAACAGTATTTAAAATAATAGTAATGTCTTAAGTCAGTAACTGTTGCCTGTTTACTTGTAAGCAAGTGACTAACCCAATCTCAGTTTCGCTCTCCCTTTGTATAATTACTTGTTGGAAGGGATATAATTTGGTAAGAAGAAAAAAAAAGACATGACTTGACACCACTTCTTATAAAGGTGGGTGGATCTGAGACTGGGAGCAAATGTCTGTTCCTCTTCTTTTTTTTTTTTTTTTTTCTTTTCTTGTGCTACCTTATTTTGATTCTCATTTTAAGCATTAACCTTTGAAGACTACCTTTGCTGATATCATCTGTTTGTTTCTGCTGAGTCAGTCTACCAGCTTATAAAATTTATGTATACAGAAACTCATGTAACCAAAGGCACTGTTCTGTTCTAATTGAATTCAGTGGCAGATCTCTGCACGATTTTGATTATTTGGTTGAACTGTATAAAACAACATCTTCCACTTTTTGTAGAAGAAATTTTTGCAACCCTTTTCTTTTTCTGCTTGGTTTGGCACCTTGCATCTATCTAAGAGAAGATGGCACATTCACATAGCAGTATGCAATAGGAGTTGATTGTCTATGTCCAGCAGGATATTTTTTTCCCAAGATTATGAGTGGATATAACATCTAGTCATCTTTTTGTATAGGTAGATTGCAAGTCTTTGAGGGGAGAAAGTTTGGCTTAAGTAAGTGAAAGGCCTTTGTAGATGAATTACAGTATCATATTTGAAATGGTGAATCAAAAAAATCCATGGTTTAAAGGACTTAGATTAATGATTTTAGTCTACCCATTGCCCAAATATGTGGCACACGTTTCCAAGTAATTTTTAAATTGTTTGTGTGTGACCTGTTTAATATAAACTGATGCAGCAGAGTGACTTTTAAATATGTGAGATTTCTGGAAGGACACAGATTGTCTTTAAAAAATGACCCACACATAGAAAAATACATCAAAGGAGAATACATAAGTTGACATAAGGTTCAGATTGTAGGAGTGAAAGAGGTATTTTCTCATTCTATTTCTGTGACTTACAATTTGCATTATAAAAAATACTTCAGAATTAATTTCATCTGCTACCTAAAAATGCAGAGGCCTGCCTTAGGTGGAATTATTTGCCTGTAGCTGATTTTGTAGGACACTGGAAAAATTGATGGGATGTGCTTTGTGGTCTTAGAAGTTATTATTACGAAAGAGATGCTCTCTTTTGGTAATTATTTGACCCTGTCTTGACAAAGGCTTCTTGGATAACCATGTGTTTATATCCTGCTATTTTAAATACATCGATAATAATCCTTACGCTAATAGAATCTTACAGTTTTTAGTTAAACCTATCGTGCAGTAAGAAATTTGGCATTAGTTAAATTAAATTCAATTTTCAGTCCATCTTACCACTTCAGTCCAGAGTGGGCTGTCACATAACCTTAGGAAGCTAAAGGAAAATTGCTACAGCAACTGTTTATTGTAGAGACATCACATTAGGTGATTGAGAGGACATTAACTGTAACTAGTGAGAGATATATGTTGTACCAGGGCCTTAAGCTCATGGGTACTACTGATGATATTGTCTTCAGCATGAGAAGTCAGGAATGTATCCTGTGAGATCTTGAATTGTAAGACGCTTGTGCAGAACTCAACAATGTTTACCAGGCTGAGCCTAAACATAAACATGTTTGAAAACAAGGTGACTTAGTTTGCAGTCAAGTAATTATGATTTTTATTGCTATATTTGATGTATTACAGACTGCCTAATTCTCTCTTTTTAAGAAAATCTTGTATAAAGTTGTGAAGAACTTTCTACATTTTGAGTATAGTGGCAGGAATGGGAAAAAGATGGGAAAATTTTTTTTTTTCATTCTGGTATTGACCTCCAGTGTGGGATAGCTAACACAAATGCTTTTGAAACACATTTTCTTTCCCCTTCTTGCTTGTATTCCTTGATAAAATTCTGTCAGCCAGCCAGTGATTTCTTTTGACCATCTCAGTGTAGGGCTTGTAGATAGTCAGGAAGGTGAAGAAAGGTAAAAAAGGATCCTCCTAGCAAATCAAAGTTAGTATGTGGAGTCATAGGTCAAATTGTGCCGACTTTGAGGGGAATCTCCATTGAAAGGAGATACAGGAAGACAGGATGAACAGGATTTTTCGTAGCGTGGATTTGCCAGGCCTAGTATTGTGGCCCTGATAACTCATTTCAGCTCCTACAACCTTTGCTGCTTATTCGAAGGTGTTCAGTAACTTAGTATTTTATGCAGTGATGAAGTCTTTGTAGTGTGAGGAAAGATAGGAATATATGTATATATAATTCAGATGAAAAAAACAAGCCCTGAAAAATCATGAATGCCCATCTTCAATTGCCTATGGAGAATTTTCACTAAGTTGTTTTTATCAGGACACAGTTTCTAATTTATGTATCACATGCTATTTTTTATTTAGCATCCCCATTCTATTTCAGTGCACGGGATGGTTATTTATAGGAACTTTGGCTCGTTTTCTGTAGGAACTGGAGCAAATCAGGGACCACAAAAACAGAGAGGATGCTTTTGTGATTCAGTCAAGAGAAAGACACTGGCAAACCCAGTTTTATCCCTGTTTCTGTCACAGGCCTTCTGTGTTATGCTGAGCAACTCAATTAAAACATTTGGCAGATGGCCACTAACTGCATATAATTCATTTTCAGGGTGCCCAGCTTGAGATATGTGGGCTCTTACTTGCAGCAGTTGTTTTTCTCCTTGCAGCCACAGAAATGAGTGGACATAGTGGATGCTCAGCATGTTTGTTAGCGTAGCAAAGGAACGTGCATGTGGGGAAAGTGAATCCTAGTGCTATTTTTCTCACTGATTCTCACTGCCAAGATAAGGAGTCCTCCCTGTGTTGTTCTACTGATGGTTATTTTATGCTATATGTGAAAAACTATGTATAAGTATATAATGGGAGAAGAATGCCCTTGTTTCAGTCGGTTTCTATGAAGCTGATAAAGGGCGTCTTAGGAGAGATCACCAGAAGCCAAATATTTCTATTTTTCTTGTCTGATAAACTATGAACAAGGTGTAGTCTACTAGCTGGATGGTGCCTACAAGACTGATGAATAATTAAAGTGTCCTTAGTACAGCCTACCCAGAGCATGGACTAAAACATAGGAACTCTGGGAAAAAATACCATTTGATCACATAATTAAGAAATCATTACATAACATAACATCTACAAGGAGGCAGAATTCAGATTACATCAGAAGCCATCTTCTGATATTTCTTAATTTCAAAATGCTTGCTTTGACAACCTGAATATTGTTCTGAGTAATGTAATATATGGCATGGGAAATTAAAGTATGGCTGCACAGCTATAAATACAATTCACAGGTTAAAACCTACTCCTATTAACATTGCAACTGAAAGATATAAATCAGTTCATAAATATGAAATTACTTGCATGCTTGGGTTTTTGCAGAAATGAGGTCTAATTAGTGAAAGGCATGGTCTTGTGAAATACCAGGATGGGAGTTGCAGTTGCACCTTCTAGGACTGGGCCCTACCTTGAAATGATTATAGCTATACATCTATTTATATCTAAGGAGAAATTTAAAAGAAATATTTGTTTTATTTGTGTAGCATTTTCATTAGTTTACCCTAAAGATATATGCTAGATGATAATAAAGTAATAAAAGATTGTTTTCACAGCTGTTTGTCTTTGATTACATATTTCTTTGAAGTATTGCAATAAGACAGACTTTGAACCTGGAAAGAGATCAAATAATGAATTGTTCTGCTTTGTGAAGCTTAAGAAGGGATTTTATTGTTGAAACATATAGTGCAACATAGTTTTTTTCTTCTAACAGTTAAATAATGGTTGAAAGTACTATGAGATCATTACAGATGGACTAGATTAAAGAGCTTGGGGCCAAACATTAGGAACTATGTTAGTACTAACTAAAATAATTTCTTAAGTTCTGTCATTACCAATATATATTTGTTAGTTTTCTTTCTGAATCAAAATAGAATTTCAAAGAAAGAGCTTTAAATCTTTTAATAATCCATTTACTTAAAGATGAGGATAACAGGAAAATTATTAAACATATGAATCCCATGGCATTCTGTTTCTATCATGGATCATTTGGCCACATGTTGTATCCTAGATAATGTATTTTGTGTTAAGCTGGGAAAAAAGTTGTAGAGCTGTGAATTAACTTTGTAGGGTTTTCTTAACCTGAAAGGATTATAGCATTTAAAATGTGTTTGAGAAGGTTCAAATAAAATATTCAATACAAAATATTTCAAAATTTGAAAGCTTTTTGTATTGCTTCTGCTCAAACCAATGTTATATATGACATAAAGTTCACCACCTGCCCCCTTGAAATTCATCTTGAAAGCAAGTCAGTGACAAATACGTAAGTGACATAGAAAGATACTTAGTTTATTTTTTTTCAAGGCTAGTGAACAATAAAATATCAAATAATGCAGGTCAGCATTTCACATGATATATTTGAGTTCTGGCTGGTTATGCTGGAAGAATATGTCTCTCTGCTAGAAATACCAGAAAGTTTATGATCACACTCCTTGGATATACAAAACTGTTAAGGTATATATTTTTAAAATCCCTGGAATGTTTTTGCACTCCGTATCAGTCTACTGAAATTAGTTGTTGTGTTATTTAGAACAGACTTTTGCCTCTGTGGAAGAGAGAAACCTTTCAAATGATAATTTCAATAGAAACATTAGACAAAGGAATATTGTAACTTTAGAGATTTTTATGATGAAGGTGTGTTTAAGAGATGTCACTTTGATATTTTTACATTATGTCCTACATTTGTCAGCTAAAACCAGGATATTGCCTCAATGAGAAAAAGCATGTTCTGCACTTGTCAAAAGGCAGTAAGTAATGATTAAAATAGCAGTGTGAAACGCTGGGAGATTAAAGTGATGCTAATGATAAGTGAGAGAAGAAAAGGGCAAGCTATATTTTAATCCCTGAGAGAATGGTTAATGACTTCTATTGCCTGAGATTAAACTAAACCTGTCTCATCAGCTTTTTCTGCCTGGTGAAAAAAAGCTCTCTGCACTTTAATTTATTAAAGTCTTTTAAGGAAGCACATTGATCCACAGAGGTTAAACTTTAAAAAATTGTGCAAAATACACACTAAAAATGCTTTAACAAAAGTGTGACTTTGTTGCTTTAGGCAAGCTCACAGTTTTATAAAGAATTCATTGTCTATGGCTTGGTGAATTTAATTAAGGAATATTAATTACTTAAACTGGGAGGTTTGTTCCTTTTTAAACCGGAACATTTTTGCAATACTAGTGCAGGAAAGGTAGCTAGCATGGTTTAGAAGATACCAGCAGAAAGGGACAGACTAAGTTATGGTTCAAATTACTGTATGATCTGTTATGAAAGTGATAGTGAAAAGCCATTTTAAAAATACTTTTAAAAATATATGTACTGCTTGCTGTGATGTAATGAGTACATTTGTTTATCCTGAGTTACTGTTAATCCATTTCTTTTAATAATTCTTATGACTGCATGACAGCATTGTAAAAGCATTTTTATATTTAGAAGCTGCGCGGTTCAGCATTGTCTTCTAAAAAAGCATGTACAGTCTTTCTTCACAACATAAAGGGATGGCAGGAGAACTGTTAATTAAACTATTTTTTAAATACAATGTGATGCAATTGTCAAGTCTGAGTTCTTAGGATAAACTGCAGCTTTGCAGCCTGCTTGAGAAAACAAGATTTTCCTCTCAGGCAGCTTTGCAAGCTTTGTCACTTTTTAACCTCTATCCTTTCATTACACTTTATTTCACATAGCATGTCCTATAGGACAAGACAATAGGTTTAGAAATAGGAAGTGGAAAATATTCAAGCAAATAGGCATGGCTTGCTTACGTCTTATTCCAAATCCATTTGCCTTTTTGATGTTTATTTTATTCCTCTGTAGGTAAGAATGATGGGAGTAAACAGTGTGCTTTTGTCCTCTTCTACAAGTACCCACAGTGCCTTTCTGACTCCCTACTAGCAAACTGCAGTGTGCATCCTGTCTCGGGGAATAAATCCCATGCTGGTGGATACCAACAGTTCTGCTCTAGATCCTTTGCCTCCTGCCTCATGGAAAGCATTTTCCCTTTTGAAATCCCTGAACCTCTGTAAATAAGGAGCCCATTTAGTTACTATCTTATGTGATCGTTGTAATCCAGGTTATTTTTTAAAGCTGTTTTTTAAGTATAACTTGTTTGGTAAGTGAGTTTAAACTTGATTCATGCTTTGATGTTAATGAAACACCAATTTATCGGAAGGCCCTGCAGCCCTAATGAGCAGTTTCTTTAAAAAGAACATTTAATCAAGGTTTATTTTTAACTTGTTTAAACAGATCTAATAGTTTGTGCTGATTTCATTTCAGTATAATAATTGCTAGCAATCCTATTAGTAAGTCGTGGTACATGGAAGTTAACACAAATTCCATTCTAATGAGTGCAGTATAACAGCAAAACCCTTGTAGTCAAGAAAAGGTTTGTGTTCGAGAGGAGTGACAGAGGCACTCCGACATTTTGCTGACAGCAGATTATTTTTGTTTTTATACAAATGTCAGGCATGACTTGCCAGTATTTAAGTGGGTTTTGTTATTTTTGAGAGGTGAAGCATTTCTTCTTAACTTTTTAAGGTGAAAGGAGCCAATAATTTCCTGATGTTAGGAAAAGTATTTTATCTACCATAGTTCATATTTGTCTTTATACTCTACCTGTACGTGAGGATTTAGCTGTAAAGTGCTGCTTTATGAGGATAATGTTTCACAATCTAAAAATGCAACTTGTGCTATTTATTTTAATGAATATAAAATCTTGGAGGCAATTTAGTGTGAAAAGCAAATGAAGTTTCAGTGTGCAGTTTATAGTTAAGAAAAATTTCTGAAAGATCAGGGAAGCTGAAAAATGTGTGTTCTTCTGAAATACTATTTTTTCTGATTAGTTTACAGCTGCATCTGTACTTAACTGGAGATTGGGTAGTCACATTTTCATTATGGCTAAGGTCTTAAGTCTAAATTCTGGTTTATTGGCAATAAGTAAAGAAGAAAAATAATTATTCCTTTATTTGAAAATACAAATATCTCATCAGTATTTTTACTCTTACATACTGTGTTCAGGTGTTGAGTCCAGTTATTAGCTTTTAAACTTTTTATTACTTGGTCTGACACCACGACACTTAAAATATGAGGAAGTTTGGAGAGAAATAATACAGAGTGATTTAGGATTTTAAAGCCGTACTAAAAAGCAGTCTGATGCACTGAAGGGCATCTGTAAGTTACACATTGTTTATAGGTTTCTGGGTTTCTGATTAGAGACCAGGAGCCCTGTGTTTTACAAGCTTTGGAGCTGCAGTGGAAATAAATAGCTTGAGAGAACCTTTGGTAATTAGATTTTAGTTGTGCAAGAAGTAGTCTTGGAAGTCTTACACATTTAGAGGTCCACGAAAAGAGGGGTCAGTACTTGAGCCCGTTATTAGGTGAAATAAGTCCTTGTTATTTGCATCAGCATCTTACTGGGGAAATTACTCAGATTCTTCTACCTCTGGGGTCAGTGAGGGAGGAATATCTGTACTCATATCTCATGTTCAGCTTGCTCTTGTGACACTTGTTTACTTGTTTTGAAAGAAGTCAGAGAATAATACTAATGATCTACCTTTCTATATACTTCCCTTTTCTTCCTTTGATTCTCTGGTTATAGAATAAGTAACTTGGTCATCGGACTTCTGTGTGTGACTTCAATTATGTACTGGCCTTAGATGGGCAATATGAGGCAGAGCATCTGACACTGATGTGTAAAGACTTCTGTGCTGATTATCTTCAGGATGCAGTTTTCTTGTGCCCAGCCTCCATTGAGGTGACTGATGTTTGTGCTGGGGAAAAGACACATTCCTGGTTTTCTTGGGGGAAAAATAAGTGTAATATTTACACATCTTACCAGTGTTATCTCCTTGCTAGAAGAAAACATGTGACTATACAATGTGTTTCAAGACTGGCATATCCATGCAGTTCATGGGGAGCTGATGCTTGGGGAACCATGTCAGTGCATCCTGCCCATGGAATCTCTTCATAGACTCACCCTGACTTGGCTCTTCTGGCTCTCCCAGGCCTGGCACCCTGTTGCTCTAAGAGGCAAGACACAGGGTGGACTGTTTTGGTGAGATGCTGCAGGGCAATCTTGATGTGAGAAAAGTTGCCAAATTCTCCTCCCACAACTCTTTGTGGGGAGTAGGAGGCCTGGCTGTGGTCATGGGGAAGTTCTGTTGCTCAAGGATCTCTGGTGTTCAGTACGATAAGGAGCAAATGTCTGTTTCATTGAACAGGTGAGTAAAAGCAGGGCACCTCCACAGTTAAATTTCACAATGGTGTTTTAAAAAGGAAGGAACATTTTAGAATAATTTACTTTTAGAGTTTTATTCTGGGGACCTGTTATGAAAAAAAAAACACAGATGATTGTGGGAGTCAAAGAACAGCATTAGCTCAAAGACTGCTGTGTTAAGCTCATTATTTGCATTGATATTTGATTGTGAATAATTTCATGTCTTGAAATATTTTAAAGGTACATATATTCACAAAAATGAAAATGCTCAATGCTGTGCTTGAAAACTAAGGTGAAAAAGCAATTCTGTCTGGTTTTGGTCCTGAGTTTCTGACAAACCTTTTAAAGGGGATGCCAGTTTACATCTAAATCCTCTTTTCTAATTGAAGTTTGGAGACTTCTTTAAAGAGGAGGGAAAGAAATTGGGACTCATCTGTTCATTGAGCAATGTATGCTCCGATGAATCATGTCATCTGACTTAAGTCCTTTTTTCTGCCTTACTAAAACCAAACTCATGCTATTTGTACTTAATGCTGATACACACTGCACCCTGAATACTAAGTTGGAATGTATTTACAAATGTGAAAGAACCTGTGGTCCTTTCATGCATCAGGTTGTCATAGAAACTAATTAACTTTCATTTCTGTGTCAGGGCAAAGTAGTGTGATGCAGATGTAAATTGTAGTTCAGAAATCACTGTGATGAAACTGTAGAGAAAAAGAAAGCATCAGAATCTTCAGAATTCCTGCAGGACATTGGGAATGCAAAATATGTGATGGGAAGTTACAGTGTTAAATGCCTCATTTCACCAGGTCTTTTTGCATAATCTGCTGCTTCAGAAGTGCTTAGAATATTACTAACTGACAAAACAGTGTGGTTTATGTATATTACATTTGTGTATGGATGTGAAAATGGTTGTGTCCAAGGAGTGTGTATATGTGCACATGGAGTAGTGAAATTCTGATCAGAAATGGTGTCTAAAATATAGAGTAGCAATTACAGACTACTTACTGCTGGAAAAACTTTAAAAACTTATAGTATAACCTTTACTTTCTCAAATGGATTAAGCTGATTTCTCTCCAGTTAATTTCTATCTCTCTGAGTTTTTATAATTTTACATGAAATGTGAATACATTAATATTTCAACTGCAGAGGTATACTTTGACTGGCTTAAGTGGTAAAGGAATGTGATTACAAGATGATTTATTGGAAGTCATTAAAAATGATTTATTAAGAGAAAAATGTTGTGTTACTAAAGCTTTTTTTTTTTTTCCTGTGCTGAAGGCGGGGTTATGCTGTCACGTTGCCTTCTTCGGAAGGGTAAAGCAGCCTGCAAAAAAATGAGGAAAGCATTTTGCTTTGTTGGGTTTAAATGCATTTAAAATGAATGCATTTTGAAGAGAGAAGCCAGCTTGCTTTTACAACAGAGATGTAGTGAACCTCGTCCTCTGTCACAGGTTCTTTCTTAACAGGTCCCTGTCTGAAGGGGCAGAGTGTGTCCATCCAGCCCAAGCAATGGGGCTGGGCAGCAGCTTCACACACACTTCCATAAGCAGTGGCCAGCCTGCTCCATTCCTCTTCCTGTGCTATTTGCTCAATTGTATGTGCTGCTGCTGTTTGTGGGGCTGTGCTGTGAATCAGATGAGTAATTGATCCAGATTAAAAAAAATCTTTCTCCCTCTTCTCTCCCTCTTTCTCCTTCCTCCTTCTCCCCATCAACCCCCAGCCCAATTTCTAGGAGGGCCATAGAAAGAATGAGTTGGAGGGAAGGGATGGGCCTTTCGTGATTTAAAAAGCCCTGGCTTGCTTTAGATGGCATTTCTTAGAAGGGAAGTGGAAGAAGAGAAACGCAGAACTATAGGGGCGCGGGTACGCGATTTAATGAACAGAAGAGTTCTTGCTCTTGCATCTTCTCCCAACTTAGAGTGTGAAGTTGAAACAGTTGATAATATTGCACTTAAAAGAAAGAAAAACATGGAGAAAGATGTGCAATTACGCGATTTTCCTACAGTCTATTCCTTCACACAGGAATAAAGGGGAAAATATTTTTATAAATGAGAATCATGGCAAAGCTAAAGACAGTCATAGAATTTATTTTTCATCGAAGGCAAAAATGGAAGGTATATGAATACCCCACCCCAACAAAAAAAGTAAAGAAAGGGAAGAAAAAGAAAAAAAAGTTGAGGGGTTGTTGATATGTTATTTCCATCGTGCTCACTTTATTTGTGAAGTGAATGTTTTTTGTTTCTTCTTCTGGCTATTCTGCAGTTTCTTGTTCTTATGAATAGCTTCGTTTCATTGTTTTGAAGTCAATGTACATTTTCTTTGAAATATGATGCAGAATGAGCTAGAGGAGAAACAATTTATCTGTAAAGTATGTATTCCCCCTCTCTTATTTCATTGTGTGTATATGTGTTTCTATAGTCAGGAAAGTCATTGGCAACTCTCCAGTTGACTTCAGCAGGACAGGACCTGGCAATCTAATTAGGCATATATTATTAAATGGAGGAGTCAGTGTGTCACAGAAGAGTAATATGTCGTTTGCTGTAGATGTTGTAGAAAAAGTGCAGTATGGAAAGAGACTTAAAGGAACAGTAGGCTAGATCTATTGGAATTTTATCAGCATAATAATCAAATAATTGCTCATGGCAGACATTGCTTCCAATCAAAGTCTTGTTGAACTTGGTCTGATCCCTTCTGTTGTTCCACAAATGAAGTGGCACGTACTCTTGCAGCCCTCAACTTTTTTGTCTGTGTGTATTGGATACAAAATTCCGTCAGCCCTTGTGCTGGGTGATTCCTGAACCCAAGCTGCTATCTGCACCTACTGTATTCCATAGGAAAACTTAACCTTCAAGTCTATTTTTGGGCCTTAGGTTCAAGGTCTGCATCTGCAACATCTTAACAACTTCAGACTACAACTCCAGAATTTAGGCTTACTTAAATATCCAAGAGGAGAAGACCAGAACAAGTTTGCTAGCATAATGAAGCTTTAGGTATGTCCAGTAAAGGCTCACTGTAGCTTTGGACAAAGAGATTCTCTTCCATTAATCTGTTCTGTGCAGAAGGAGCATCTGGGATGGTGGTGATGCAGGACTTAAAAAGCTATCAGACTCAGCAAAAGCTGAGAGAGAGGGAGGAATAAGTTTTACAGGTGAAGAAATCTGCATAGCAAGGTAGCATGACAATTGGGAGGGGAGGGCAGCAGTATTCAACATCTCTGTCACAGCAGTACTGCTTGCCATAAAATCTAACCAGGCAAGGCATTAGTTACAACTCAGAGAATATAAAAGCTGCACAGTCTACTACAGCATCTTTCCTTTTATTATTGTTCAGCAAACTAAGGGGCTCTTCAGTAACCTTTGTTCTCCTTCCTGCTATCCAAAGCAAATTAGATAGTTATGGGCTGACTGGATAACTCCAAGGCATCCACAGGAAATTCACATTACTATCAAACTAAAGATGAATAAAAAAAGTCCTTTGTAAGAACAGTTGTGAGTGAATATGGTTTGATAGTGGGCACAAGCACTCGGTGGTATGTTGAATCTTCCCACAAGGCCATTTTACATAATTTATTAACAAGATCATTTTACTTTCTGATTTAAAAGATTTGTAACTATAAGCTCCTGTGTTTTCCCTGAACAAGTCACACAATGCACACAGTAGGCAAAGTGTTAAAGGGCTAGGAAAATATTATTTCATCACTCCTGTTCCATTAGAATTCACTTGGGTGGCTGAGAAAATGGTTTATGGATTAGAGAGAGAAGAACAAGCTAAAACATTTCATACCTTCATCTCTGATAAATTCCCCAAACTCATTCTTTGCATCTGAGCCATAAATAACAACCATGCTTTTTGCTAAAAAGAGCTTTTTTCCTCTACCAGGTCTTTTGTCTTGGAGATGAATGCTATAATAAATTTGAAGTCTTAGGGGGGGCATTGTTTGAACTATAACATTATGGTTTACAACTGTTGCTTCTATTATGAGGAGGATAAAAAGCGACTATGAAGCTTGATCTCTGTCATAGAAACAGATTAATATTTCAGCTTTCAGCTTGGGTCAAGTGTATGATTTTTCCCAAAAGCACCTTAGCAATTAATTATTATTCTGTTTGCATTTAAAATCTTACCCCTTTAACCACCTTTCAACCTCACGCAAACGTTACTCTTAACTTTAATTCCATATGGAATGATTTTTATTTATTTATTTTTTAAAAGACATTTGAAAATTGTGCCACAGATCAACACATCTGGGAAAATTATGTAGGAAAATGTATTTAGAAAACAAAGATTCATCAAAAGGATTTTTTTTTTTACTTACTCTTTCCTTATAATTGAATGGTATTTGTTTTAAAATTAAGATTACGTAGTAATTTCAGCAGAATTTCTCAGAAGATAAATGTAAACAGCTCAAATGTTTGGATTTATAAGCAAATGAAGCAGGCTTTTAACTATGAATTGGAGTGATGAAAGTTAATGTTCCCATCAGCTCTAGCTTTCAGAGATTTTAGTGAAAGTAAAGGTCCTTAGGAAGAAAATAATGTCTTGTCTTTTTAGTTTGTACTGTGCTTTCCTTGCACAAGCTGAACTGCTTAGGTTTTTTATCTTTGAATAACCTGAGTTTGGTATACCTAGTAATAAAACTGAGATCACATCTTACTTGACTACCTTGCTCAGCTGCTGGCATGAAGTTGTTTGTTTTGTTGTAGTACAAATCTGCTGATCAAATATATCAAGAAATGGTGGAGAAATGGTTTCTCTCAGTACCAACAGACTTTCTTTGCCTGTGTGGTCCTGGTTATTCATAACACCTCAGTTTTATTTTTAGTCTATCAGGTCCACATTTGCTAGTCTGGATCTAACCCTAAGGGTGTGAGCTTGCAAGGTACAAGTTACCCCTCATGGGAAAAGTGGGCTCAGTTTTGATGAAATGGGGGAGTTAGGCCATCCTGAGAGGCTCCACTTGGAACTTCTCAGGTTTAATGAGAGGATGGAGACATACAGACTGGATGAGTGGATGGAGAGATGGAGAATGCTACTTAGTTACATAATGTAATATTTTGATGTGAGGTATTTTTCAGAAGTGTAATCAATTTTAATTGCAGCTTCAAAGACATCAAACCTCGTATCTTTTCCACCTACTTTATTCTGTTGATTGTGTGCAGCTCTGGTATCCCTTGCCCAGCCCTGAACACCCATATTTAAGCACTCATCCTTAAAATACCTCATAATAGATCTAAGAACTTTTTGACTCTATGGAGACACTGATCTTTATCATCAAGTAACTTCTTGTGTATCTCTAAATGGTTTAGTTGAAACATAAAATCAAGTTACTGGAAAGAAAGGAAAGAATACCTTTGACATAACCAAACTTGATACTAATATTATCTAAAGACACATAATCAGAGCTAAAAGTGGAATAAGGGAATAAAACATGAAAAGCTGTACTGATTACATTTTTTAGGAAACAATTACTAGCTATGATACTGTTTTGTGAATCAGAATTTTCAAATGCAATGCAATAACTAGTCCAGTTTATGTTTAAGAGAAGAATTAAACAAAAATGCATTGTTCCAAACAGTTTGTAAGGAATTTAAAAACTGGTGAAGTTATATTAAGAAATTATGGTTAATTTACATTTTATTTTTTTCTCAGTACTCTATATTTTGTTTGGTTTCCTCCTATGTATTTGTTGGTATGTTAAGTTAGTCTATATATATATATATGTAAGCACTATAAGTATGTGGAGCATGACAGTGGAAACTATTCTAGTGGAAAAGTTAATCCATGTTGTTCTTTGGAAGTTATAACATTTTTTATCTAAAATACCCCCATCACAATCATTTGGACAAGACTAGCCAAGTTCAAAATAAAGGGCTAGGCTGGAGATGGTAAGCTGTCCAACTACCTGGATTTTGAGGTTGCAGTTGGTGTTTACCCATCACTTTCCCCACAATCCAGGCTGGAACAGGCTGGATTCGTATGTGTTGCACCTATGTTCCTGAACAGCTTTCTTTTCTACTGGAGCGAGATTTCCATCCCTCTATTTATTGCTGTGTGAAACTAAAATAAATGTGAAATAAATTCTCGTTTGCTTTGTAATATTGCTCACTAAATCTGTTCTTCTTTTTAGACTTCCAATGCATGATAATTTATTATTTTTTAATCAGAAATAGCGTTTTAAATTTACCAGAGAATAACATTTTCTGATTTAAGAAATCTGCATTCTGTACTCAGGAAGCCTAAAACTCAGAAGTCCTTATATAATTTATTTTACTGAAGTGTAAAGGTCTTTGTAAATATCTTGCCATATAATTTTGTTAATTCGAAGAAATTAAAGAAATCTTTACATCAAAGTTCGTAGCAGAAAACCAAATTTTGAGTCATGATAACTTGAAATTACTCAAAGGAGTTATCTGGAAATGTTTTTAGTTCTGTTATAGGTCATAAATTCATTTTCTCTTAGCACAGCTGTTTCAGTCAGCTCTAGGAAAAGCAGTAGGAATAAACTCGTCTTTCTCATTATCCCGTATTTTTTTAACAAATATTACCTTCAGTTGACAAACTGTAGTACTTTTCTCCAGTGAAAATTCTATTTTTATCAGAAAGATCAGCATTTGTTTAAAACAATGTGTCAGGAGTCAAAAACCAAATAAACCATTAAAAATGCCCTTTTTACCTAGACTTGACCTAAGGATTACTATTATGTTTTAATATTCATATTTAAGATAAGGAAATTATGTTAGCACTTTAAAGCATTCAAGATTTATTTTACCATTGATTAGCAAGAGTTGAGGGAACTGTGTCTGGACTCAAATGCGTCTTGATGTAAATCTTGTGATTTATGGGTGTGAAATAACGAACTGGTTTTGTTTATTTTCTTCGCCTCCATTGGAAAAGCTGTATATTTCAGAATCATAGTTAAGTATTGAAGTGCAAATCAAAAGGTGAACAATAGTTTTGAAGGGATAAAAATGTGTGTGGAATAACTGAAGAAATAAAGACAATGCAGTCTTTGAGGAATACTTGTGGTAAATGACTTCTTTAATTCCTGTAGTGCATCCTTACTGATTGACATCTGAATGGCAGTAATTTGGGGTAATGGGTAGCTACTAATTGAGGGTGAGCTTCACTACATTGCAGAAGAACATTCTCAAGACCTTCCAGTATAACACTCAAATCCTGTTTAAGTGCATAAAATTGGTATAGGATTTTATGTTAGCCTTCTCTGTACGGGTTAATTTTATCAGGTCTGCTTATGACAGGCGCTAAAGTGTGCTTGAAAGATGTCAGTATACATATGGTAATTTCTTACTTGTGGCTCTCTTTTCTATATTTATGCAGAGTGGTATCTACCAGCCTCATGTCCAAAGATACGTTTCTATTGTGCTGTTCTATCAGTGTTTCTCTGACTAGGTCTTAGAGTTCTAGATGGGTGTTCTGTTTTCTTTACATGTAGAATTGCATTCTTGCAACCAGCTATGTTTATCCTTGTATAAACTGAGCTAACAGAGGTTTACTAGAATCTTATTGGGAGAGAAATAATTGCTTTTTTACAAAATGGTTTTCAAACAGTTGACTTACAAAAACTTCCAAACTTCGAAATTGCTTCCTTGACCTGGGATCTCTCAAATACTTTAAGTGGGTTTTTTGGGTTTTGGGTTTTTTTTGTGTGTGTGCGGTTTTGGGGTTTTTTTCAGTTGATTTTAGGTGATGATGTATTAGGCAGAAATCAGCTACTTTGGTTCCTAGTGTGTTGATTTTAGGTGATGATGTATGAGGCAGAAATCAGCTAGTTTGATTCCTAGTGTGTTGCTGAGTTCGCAGGACAACTGCACAAAACTCAGAATAGTGCCTTGTAGCGTTATTTTTAGCATTAAACTATGGATGACATGGGAATGTGAGCAGGACCTAAGGAGACTGCTTGGTGAACATTTACTCTAGGGAGTTTTAAGTTTTACATGCTATCCTATAGCTCTTTGCTCTGAGATCTCAGTATTTCTTGTGTTTCTCAGAGAGGCTCTGAGTATCTCCTCCCTGAACAGCTGATGTAAGAAAAGCCCACTTCATTTGTGTCAGAAAGAGAGAGAATGACAAAGAATGTCCCCCCTCCCATCTCGCCAGTTGAATGGCAAGGGGGAAGAAAAGGAGTAGTAAAGTGGGAAAGTTCTCCTGGATGAGGGCAGGAGGAAGAGGACATCATTAAAAATTTTCTGAAGAGACACAAGGCATAAACTTAGACTAGTCTTGGTCCTGTTGTAAAAATTGTGAATAAAAAAGCCTGGCTACTTTAGAGCTAACCCGAGTTAATCAAAGTTTATAGATGGAATTTTATGATGTACTTGCTTAAAATAGCAGGGAGGAACAGTGCTGCTGTTTTACCTGCAAAGTGTGTTTTTTACCTATACCTCATCTGAACTGGGTAAAGGTTTGGGGTAGTGAAAGAACTGCTGCACAGAATACCTTTACCTATCATTGTCTATATCAAGGGTTAATGCTGACATCTTGCCATATAGGTGTTCAGCAGAAATATTAAGTGCAAGACTAGAAAAATATAGTGGGAGGGCTTTGGTACTTCAGAAACTTATTTTATTTTTTCCTAATAGTAACATTTATATTAAAAAAGTGTTGAGGAAACTGCTAAGTCTCAGTCTAGAAAGATGCCAGGGAGCCCCGGCGAGATGATTAATTTTAATGGGAGCTGTGAACATTTACTGTCCCTCAATTCCCAGCAATTGCCAGGATCGAGCCCAGTGCACAAGGAATAATCAATAAGAAAATGAAGGTGTTTTGGGGATTGAAGAATATTTGGAAAGACAAAAAAGGTCAAAGTTAGTTATAATAACAACAATACTAATAGTAAAAAATCTTCTCGTGAATCTGCTCGGAAACTTTTTTTTTTTTTTTCTTTTTTTTTTTTTTTTTTAAGCGTTATTAGCAGACAGGCCTGTGTCCTTTCCTTTGATGATGGTAACAAGTTCTATGACATTGCCACTTTGAGTTCTTGCTTCATTAGATTGGGTGACTGTTTATTTGAAATTGTAATGAAATATTTACTTTATAGAGCTATAAGGATTAGCGGCGATAATTGAGTGAGGCTGATCCGGAGCTTTCAGTGTAATAGGGCCCCCTTGTTTGAATACAGAGCGCGGGGAGAATGGCGGGGCGAGGCAGCGTGTTTCTGCCTGTCACTTTCTCTCTACGTGTTGCTTTTTCTCCCGGAGATAAGTGGGCCTAACGCTGAACAAATACTGGAAATCAGAAGCCACTGAGAATCATTCGCCTCTCGCTTTCCCATGGCAGCGTGATCGACGCCGGCTCAAAAGAGCCCTCCCCAGCCTCCCCCTACGCCCCCCCCTTCACACCCTCCCCCCCTCCTTTTTTTCCCTCGTCCTCTCCGTCCGGCGACAATTTTGTCACCGCCAGCAAATCCAATTGAGGAGTCCCCGGGACGGCGGGGCGAGCCGGGGCTGTCAGCGGCCGCCACCCGCCTGAAAGGCGGCGGGATTTGGGGAGGGGGTGGGGGGTCGGGCGGAGGGAAGGGAAGGGAGGGAGATTGAGGGGGGGGGCGGGGGGGTGGGGGAGCGGGGCAGCTGCCGCCGCTGCCGCCGCTGCCGCCGGCCCTCATCGGCCTCCGCATTGTGCCGGGGAGACATGCGGCCATTTGCAGATATAATGGGAGAAATTAATGCAAATGAGTGAATGGAACGAAAGGTATTTTCATGCAGATCGGAGGGGCTCGCGCGGGCTGCTTGATAACAAGTCGCGGGGAGAAAAGGCCGACATTGTGAGGACTCATTTTTTCCCCATTTCTTCTCACTAGTGCCTCATAAGGGCCCTTTGTTCTCTAAGTAAACTCTTTCTAAACTATTGACATTGCTCATTTATGTGAATTTCAGTTTTTTTTTTTCTTTTTTTTTTCTTTTTTTTTTTTCCCCCTCCCTTCTCCCCCCCACCCCCAGAGTAGCCTTGGGTGATCTGGGAAAGCGTTAATTGCAAGAGGACAAGGAAACTGGCTGAAACAAGAAATGCAATCATTAAGCGTAATGTTGCAGTTGTCCATGCCTCATTATAACACGCATACAAGGCAATAAAATGCGTGTTTCACAAACAAATCTTTTAACAAGTGTCGTTCAAGAGCCTCCAGCTGTCCGCGTTTACACCTATTTCTTTTTTTTCCCTTTTTGCAATCATTATTGAGAATAAACTTTACGCTGTTTTTAGAAGATGCATTTCTACAACAACAAACTTCCCGCATTCAGAAACAACTTCTCACTGCTTTCCCATTAAAGAAAAAAAAAGAAAAGAAAAAAAAAAAAAAAAAAAAAAAAAAAAAAAAAAAAAAAAAAAAAAAAAGAAAAAAAAGAGGGGTGTGGTCTTTCAGTTTTCCCAAAGAAACACATTTGCTCTACAGAAAATGACCTCTCTCCAGGCCCTTCTAGAAACACATCCCATGTCTTTAGCTTGGAGCTTCATCTGTCGAATATGCCTTTTAGATTTGGAGTAATTAAATCTCTGTTTTCTTCAACCTAGCGCAACTTTTAAAAGATGGAAACCGCTGTTGCTGACATCGTGCAGTTGTTTATTTTTGGAGTCCTTAAAAAAAAAAAAAAAAAAAAAGGAAGAGTAGCTAAATAATCATATGTAAAGGTCATCGAGTGTAAGTACAGCTTGGAACCGGTGAACTATCGGACCCAAGAGTAAAGCAGCCAGAAAGAAAAAAAAAATAATAAAAGGTAACAGATTCAGCATTGTCCAAAAGTTCCAGACCAGTGATTAATGTGTAAGATAATGGACTTGGGAAATGAGTAAACACTCCCGTGCTCCCTGCTTTGTGCTTGAATGACTTGATGACAAGGGCAGAGCAAGGTGAGAATTTAAACAGGACTACAGGAAAAGAGACAAAAGACTTGAGACAGCAGCCTGGGAGGGGGAGTTCGCCTCGCAGCAGCGCAGGGGAGCCGCTCCTCGGGACGGGGCACCCCCAGTCTGATAATTTCAATTTTCTGGGTTTTGTTTTGTTTTTTAAGAGCCGCAATAAGTCAGTTTTGAAGAAGTTGAGTTTGAGCTAAACCAAAAATTTTGTACTAATTAGAGGTAACACTTTTTCTAAAACTTAAACTAGAACTAGGCACGGCTTCTCTGGATTCTGCCCTTTGATGCATTTCCCCTTGGATTTACGTATTGCTAAAGAACTCCTGAAGGATGTGTTAATTTAGTCTATATGATCACCCATTATTAGACATTTTGGTGGAAAATACACTTTGAGTTGATATATTCAATGAACTTTTCTAAATATCTTACGTATTCTTCTACAGAAATGTTGTTTTACTAATCTGTGATGTACAGATAAGGTGCCTCTGTCTGTTTAGGAATCACCAGCACGAAGATGATTCACAACAAAAGGATACTTAATAGCAATTACAGTATATAACAAATCTTGGGCAGTTACCTCAAATTGGGTTTACTACAACTGGTGAAAGTTAAGTCTTATATATTGTATTATTATGTTTCTTATTATTTTTCACTGGTACATTTTAGGTCCTCATTCATTTAAGTGATTTAGGATTTAGATCTCATAATGCTTATCTATGTTCATCTTATTAATAATCCCGTGGACTTTTTTAGAATTATAGCTACTTTAAAAAAGTTAGGTTTAAGAAAGTGGGGTTTTTTTGCTTGTTTTTTATAATTCTGTTAGATAATTATATTTCAGAAATGTTGGGAGTGTTTTAGGAAAAAATGCTTTATGAAATATTGTATGAATGTTGTTGTAATTTAGTCTTCACAAGTGTGTCAGTTAAATTCCCTCAAATTCATTAAATAGTGACCTGTCATCAGAGCACCACAAAGCCATAGTCGTAGGTCTCATTGTACTACAGGCTGTACAGAACCTACACAGCTTATTGTATAAGGGTAAAATCCCAATTAACTCAAGGTTTTTTCCTTAATAATATTTGACACTATGTTTCAGCTGGTGTTTTATAGAATCTTCAAGTCTTCCATGGAGTATGTCTTGTTTTGAATTGTCTGTCTTAGCATACATACTGTTCTTAATCAGCTTAATCAAGATAATGACAGTGAAAAAGTTCTTAACATTTATTATAAATAGGTTTTATGGCATTTTGAACAGTGTAGAACAAAGGAAACTAAACCCGTAAGGTTCTTTTACAGTAGCTCAGGGTCCATAAAGCTGCAAAACTAACACAATACACATTTAAGTGGTTTGGTATTTTCCTAAATGCACTAGAAAATCCTCAGCTAGTACTGGAGGTTTTGCAACTATGTATATAAATAATACCACTCTGGATTTTTCACTCAGTTTCTTCAGTTTTAGAACTTAGTATGTCTGCAATTGATATTAGAATGGTTAAATGGAAAACCTGTGCTCAGCATTAAAAGCTTCTTTCTCTTAAGGAGTTTATTCCACTTTCTTTACAGAGTTATTCACTAACATGGGTTTAACTTAGAAGTGAACAAATGACAATTTTTGTTGTGAGATTGTGGAACACACAACATCATTATTGTGTCCCTTCCTCATTGTAGAGTATTTACTGAGTTAAATCACAACTCACTAATTTCTGTGTGTGAATATAACTTCTAGCAGTCTTGTCAAGTTAAATGGACTTATATCTATGTATATTTAAAAAGTTCCAGCTCAGTTGATCATCTTGCATTCTCTTCATCTTCTGTATGCCAGCTCCACATCTTTCTCCTTCAAGACGAACCTTTCTGTTCAGCAGCACCCAGAATCTGGGCAGTGCTGTACTGTAAAACAGAAAGAATAACCATATAATTAGGGCTTCAGTTCCATGAATGGATCCCAGTCAAACACAAGTTGGTATGACATCAGGTGGCTGCTCATACATAATCAAATAATCTCTTTTCAATGACAGTGCATCTACTCATTGGTATACTTTGATATTACATGCACATGCAGTTAATTTCTTAATGTGAGTTCAAATCATGTTGCTTTATGCATTCTACTGATTATTTCTTTTGTCCTACATTTTCATGTTTAAGGTTTCCATTTAGAGCTTTAAAATGTTGTTTCTTCCCCCTTTAAGTGATGTATACACAAAGTACATACAGACTTAGAGAACCTGAGTTCCTAATTTGTCATCATCCCCTGATTTAGACTTCTAGAAGGTTAATGAAAGAATGGACCAGCACTGTAAAAAGTGTCATAGGTGCTTTGAATCACATCAGCAGAGACCAGAATGAAGGCCAAGAAATAATTTCTACCATTTTTTTTTTTCTGTTTGTGTATGAATTTTGATTGAAATCCTTTTCCATGAAGTTGACTTGCAGGAACTTCTGCTACAGTTTGTATCCTCCTGTCCTGGAGAGACGGCTGAGAAATTTGACTCCAGAAACTCAAATTTTTTGTTATTTCTGAATTGCAGACAACCTAGTCCATCTGGATTTGGTTCAGTTTCACATGACAGTTAAATTTGTGATACCTTCCTATAAGGAACTCTGCCACTTGATACTGTTTGTCACAATTAATGCCCTCTAAGCCAGCAGTAGAGTTAACAGTTTAGCCTTGTTTTTTCTTGCTTTAATAAAATGCTCAGATTCTCTTCCAGCTTAGCATACCACAGCTAATTTTCAAAAAATCCTTTTAACTACTCTTTAGAAATTATGTGGTATTAACTATATGCATCAGTGTTTTTAAAAAATAATTTTACATTATGTAGTAATTTCTACCTGTATTGCCAAACACTCTGCATCCTTTAAGCATGGTACCTCTGAAAAAAATAATCCAGAGAGAAAAAAGAGAAAGCAGAAAAGATGTAAAAAGTGTCAAATAACCTGTAGCTGTTCTTGAATGTAAGCGAAGTTTAAAGCAGTCTAAATTTTTACCTCTATAGTTTATACTGGAAAACAGAACAATCAACAGGAATTAAAGACAGTTGTCAAACAACAGAATTGATTCACTTGATCATTTGTGCTATCTTCCACATTCTCTGAGGTAAAAATAGCTGTATTATTTTACTTGTCCAACTGGTCCCGTGGGATAATGTACAAGACAGGCATTTATGGAATAATCAAAGTGAAGTAAGGGCCAATATAATTATTTAGACCAGAGAATTTTTTTTTGCTTTTTTTCCCTGTTAGTTTTACTCCAGAAAATACTGGGGAAGATGGAAAGCAAATGCATATTCCGATAATGTCTATTTTATCGTTTCTTTTTGCTAGCCTTAAATATATTATTTTTACCAAGGCATCATATTTGTTTTCTATTTTGAAAGCTACAGTAGTTGCTATAAAAAGGTTAAATTTGCAAGCACTTATCACACAGCAGTAACTGAGATCTCCCACTCATTTCCTATTTGAAGTACAGGGAAGAAAAAAAAAACCCAAAAAACTTGTGATTGCTGTTGGCAAATGAAGACTTTTAAAGCAGTACCCGCTGCAGCTTTAGTTAGAAGCGTTCCTGTGTCTTCTCAGAAAAAGGGGGGAGAAGGGACACGCTGACTTGCTAAGAAATGTTTGATTAATATGTAAAGTAATTTGTTCCTGAAGAAAGCTCTTCCTGAAGGAACTGTGCAGCATACATAAATCCTGCTACTTTTCTGTCTGCAGATATGTTTGTCATTGCATTTGTGGTACACATAGGTAGATTAATAGAAACACACACAGAATCATGTGTACTTACTGCTTTAAGGTATTGCATGTTCAAACAGATGTTGAAGTCAAGATTAGCCTTTTTTTTTTTTTTTTTTTTTTTTTTTTTTTTGCATGTGCTAGTAGTGTGCAAACCCTTTAAAGGCATCTATGAATTATTGCTTTGGTTCAGCATGAGTGCAGTATGAAGAAATGTACCTCATCTGTAATACACTGTGTAGACTAATATCAGCTTCTTTTTTTCTTATATTGCAGTGAGATATTGATCTGGTAAAATGGTACCATATTGGAGCTGTCTGTTGTGGTATTCATCATGCTGTCACATCTCCAGTGCCTTGAAGTTATTGAAAAGCGGAATTGAGGGAGTTCTGTCACTGTGTGTTGCAATCCATTCATAAGAAAGTTCACTAAAACATCAGAAGTAGTATTCTGGCTTATTTATTTATTTACCTCTAGTGAGAGCTGTTTCACCTCTCTGGAGAAGCAGAACCCTCCTGTTTTGGGCACAGGGCTGTTTATAGGCTCAGTTACCTCTTCTCAGGCATCTTTCTCCAGTATAACATTTGTTCTTTAGTCAAAGCTCGCACCTGCTGCCTTTACTGGTGCTGATGCATTTGGGTTCAGTCCTTTGGGAGTAATATATCTGAGAGCTGTGGCTTCATTGCCCTTATGCTTTTATCTGATAGCTGTGAGAAGGTAAACGATGAACTTTTATATGTAGAAAGCTTTTAGTTTCTTCCCACACTAAAGTATCAGCTAATGTTAAAAGAGCTTTCAAAAATATATAAAGATACTGTCAATCTGCACTGAGTAGATTAAACAGTTTGAATGAATTATTTTTGTTTTTGAGTCTGCCTGGCAACCTGATGATGAATTTAGAAGGATGTCATGTTTTCTTTAAGGCCATGATGAAAGAGGGATTCATTTATACGTATAAGCAACAATCTGACTATTTAACCCAGCTACAGTAAAGGTCTGCTCTGCAGCTACAACCCCCTGGCTCCCGTAGTTTATACAGGTACTATAAGTAGTCACCCCAAATCTAAATTTGGTATTTAAGAGATCAGCACAAGAGCAATTAAGTTGTCATTTGCTGATTTTTAAAAGTTACAAAGAGAATGAAGAATAAGCATAGAAATTAAACGCTGGCTTAGTCTTGCAAGGTAGTAAGGGCATCTTGTGACTCCCCTGAGGGCTGGGAACTCCAGTCAGCTACACAGGGGACTGGGAATGTTGGTCAGTTTTCTGAATTAGTCCCCAGATTCTTCAGAGCTACATGAAGTGTGTTCATTCTTTATATTAAAAGTTTGTAAGAAAGAAGCAGCAGAATATCTTTGTCAATGTTGCAATTCCCTCAGCTATAAAATTACATTGATGTTACCTGGAATTCAAATAGGCATTGGGGCTTTAATATTTTAATAAGAATTTATAAAGTTTTGATATTGTTGCAAAACTCACTGTATCGTGGGTCTCTAATAGCCAAATGTGCAGTATTTTTAATACACAGCCACAGCATGCTCTAAAATTGCTGAGAAGGAGCCTTCTGTGCTGTTAGATTGTAAGACATGAATGCATATTAAGATTTATCCATGTTCTGTGTAATATTCCTAAGAAGTCCAATAACTTGACAGAAGGTAACGGGAGGCATAGACATTCAAGGCACATCACTATTACTTACTAATTTATTTATCCTTTTTTTCTCTGTTAAAAAATGGCTCTTTAGATTTGTAAACCAAAACAAAAACTTACCTTAAATACCCAAAATGAAATTAAATTTAGTGCTGAAATTACACTTTTAAGGCAGATTGTCTCTGGATGGGTGCCACTTCTGAATAGGTGACTTTTATTTGTGGCTTTGTTGGTTGTAGATTTAGAACTGATTGGGCTCATGTGCACTACTATATTATCTTCCCTTAGAATGTGTGTGGGATTTCTTTATATTTGGTTTATTTCACCTCTGTGCAGCCACTGGAGAGAGAAATGTTTTAAGGTTGTAATATTTTTGTAGCACCTCTTTTAATCGGTATTACTTAGTAGTCTTTTCTTTTGAAAACTCCTTATTGGGTTGCATGACCTGTGTCACATCTGCCTCTTCCATCTATTTCTTGCTGCTTCTTGTACCTTAGAGTATTTCTTGTGCACTATTCAGGCAAATGCTATAGCAAGAGACTTCTGTTTCACTACATTTATTTTCATGGGGCAGCACAATGTCAACATTTTTAGTAATTTACATACAGTTGAAGCAATTCTTGCTGCAGTTCTTAGAAAAGTCTGGTTTGTTCCGTATTTCAGAATATGGCAAAATTTCAGAATATGTTGGTCAGATACGACCATGTTAGTCTTCTCTTTGAACCTCCCAACCCACCCAGTGTATCAAGCTGATCTTTTTTGAAATTTCTTTTAAGGTTCTACCTTGACTCCATATCTCTCTACAACTTTTATCCTACCATCTCCTGTCTTTTTAGTTTTCAAGAACTGTCTCTCGTAGCAGTCTTCACACTTCTCCATGCCTACTAAACACCGTTTCCTGGATGGTCTTCAAAGCCCAGTGCTGGCTCCTGTGAAGCCTTCTTCACTACAGTCCTGTGAAGGCATGCTTGTGGTTCTCCAGAACCTTTCTCTTAATTTCAGGGGTCTGTGTGAAGAATTAGTTGTCTTTAGGGGAAGGGGGTGACTGAATACTGGCTGTGAGGAGAAGAAAGGACAGTTCAGCATCACCTGTAAGCTGAATTAAAAAGAAAGACTGAATGTGGGAGGATAAACTGAAGGGAGCTCAGCTATATAAAACCTCAAGGTAATGCTAAAGCACCTCTCCGTCAAAATAAAAATAGTCAGGATAATAAGACCTGTGCTTCTCTATATTGCAGCCTTTTTGTGGACATCTTATTCTTCCCCCCCCCCCCCCCCCCCTCCCCTGCTTCATCTGTCATTGTCTTTTTATACGTACGCTGCCCGGAAATGTGTCTTCATTTCTGTTTGGAAAACATCTAGCATACTGTGGGGTGTTATCACAGTGTAAAAAATAACTCCCAAGACAAGATTCTATTGCTGTATTTATAACCGATTTCAGGAGAAGGAGGATCAGGTTCATTCTTTATGGCTTTTTCACCATGCCTGTATATTAAAGACATTTGATTTACTTAACATATGGCCAAGCGAACTGTTTGGCATATTGGGAAAAATATGTGAAACTACTTTGAAATGTTGCAAATGTGTTTGGAGACCTTTGTGCCACACTGAGTGTTTCTGTTGTTATTCAATTACTCTAGTTTATTTTTTTTCTTCCCTTTCCTTTTAAACACTGGATAATTACAGTATATATCAAATCTTGCAAAATATATTTGTACACTAACAAAATATTTCTCTACTTCCTTGAGTGATACCAATTCCAGTCTCTCTATCTCATCTACCCGTCCTCTCAGTTCTCTCTCTTCACCAGTGAAAATGTGTGTGCTCTGGTAATGAAATCATTTCCATGTCCTATAGAGTATTTAGATCAACAAGACCTTCACTTATTAGAAAGGGCAGAGTAGTAATGCTTTTGGCAAAGCCATTATTGTGGTATTGGTATTCACTAGAAAGGACAGAAATAGAACAACACTGTCCTCCATAAACAATTCCAATTTGATCTGTGTACATGATAAAATCTTGGCTTCTCAATGCATTTAGGTGCTGTCATAGCTGTTGTTGCCAAATAAGAATGCAGTGTGATGTTATTATAGTAAACAGCACTTAAGCACAGCTGGCAGAATTGATCAGGGCCACATTAGAGTGAACTTCAGCAGATGACTGACGCAGCAGAAACAATAACTGAATATGCAAACAGTTCTTGCAATGAATGCTCTGGGGATCAGGCACCATTATTTTTGACTTTGAACGGGGAAAAGGGGCAGATCTGTAACCTCCTTACACACAAAAGGGTTCTGGGTATTCTGTAAACATCTGAATGCCATTTATAATAGTAGCTAGTTACAAAGCAAAACTCTGGATTCCCCTGACTATTTACATTTCATTAATTATTAAAGAAAAAAACATAAATATCAGATAAGTTTGTTTAATGTTTCACACAGGATTCTTTCTTTCTTCTTTTTCTTTTCTTTTTTTTTTTCTTGTCTAGAAAAGCCTTTTCTCAATTAATGTTAATCATCGAGGACTTCCTGTTTAAATTGCACAGAAATGTGTGTTTGTCTCAGTGAGGGCTTTTTCCCCCTTCTAATTATTGTAAGAGCTAATTATGTGACCACATATTGCTATTCTTTTATTGTAATAATTTAGATTAGTAAAAATAAACAGAGGATAAATAGTGTATGAACCTCATTCTTGCACAATGTAAATAAGAACTTCTCTTCATATCTTGGTAATTTGCACACTGCACATTACCAAAATATTTAAAGTCCTTGTAAACAGCTATTCATGATTGTACTTCTGCATTGTACAGTGTCATCTTTTGATTTATTTGACCATTAATGCAAAACAAAAGCTCAAGTATCCAAACCAGAACAATAGAAAACTTCTTTTTTTTTTTAATCTTTCTAGCTGAGCTTGTCTACTCATGTAATGATTTTTTTTTCTTCAAACAAGATGTGCTTTAAAAATGAGTGTAATTGAAGTGGAAGGAAACAGAAGGTGGAGGAAAAGAAAAAAATAGAATGAGGCTGTATGAAACGAATACTTGAATCTGCCTTATGCTAGGCCTTGTGAAACATTTCAAGTTTCTTACTGGATCTCTTTGAGGCATGTGGGTAGAAGCTGTGCTGAGGATTTCATTCAAGTGTTGTGTGATGTGGAAAAGGCTGATGATGGAGACTCTGATGAATCCAGCTTCATAGCCTGGTGGCATAAAGTCCTGTTCTGCGAGGCACCAAGAGGTTGCCATCACTATGTCATTGCCAGAATTAGTCTAAGACACATCCTGGGGCCTCACAAAGTGCCTCTGAAGCTCTTGGAACAGTTGTTAAGTTATCCTGCTTACTTTATTAATCTCTTATTATCTCCAGACTTACGCCTTCCCTCCTGGACACCCTTCCCACCTCCATTCTAGGAGCAGAAATTAGTAGCTTCCAAAATGTAGATATGTAATCTTTCCTATTAATTTTACTTCAATTTTTTATTTTATTTGTAGTCCTCTGACTTTTGCAGAATAATCATAGCGACTCAGAGAAACCTGAGTTTCTCTTCCAGTTTCTCATGTCAAAGATAAAAATGCACTATAAATCATAGAAAGTTTGCCCCAGAATAAGTGCTCACAACTTTATGGTCATTTTATGGCTTCCTCCTAAGAAAACTAATTTCAAACATCCCCCCCAAAGCAGTTTTACACCAATACAATATTCTTATTAATCATGAGTAAACATTTGAGCCAACCTCCCAACCACTGTTGCATTTTACATTTTGTTTTCTAATAACTTGGTTATTGAAAGATGAGGGGCATAAAGATGAGTTACAAACTTGTAAGAAATGGTTGCGTGGTGCTGTGATAGAACAATTGAAGCCTTCTCTCTTGGTGCACATAAAGAAGCCATGTCCCATCCCTCTCATACCCATTGCTAAAGACTAAGCTTTAGCATGCAAGTCTTCCAGTCCCATGCCCACTTTACAGCCCAAGAAGCAATGCTATCCCTGAAATAGTTACACATCCATCTAACTTAAAGCCAACTTAAAGGATGAGACAACAGGAATGATTTAAGATTTCGGACTATTTTTTGTTGGGTTTCTTTTGGGTGTATGAAGTGGTCAAAATCCTGACTAGAGCCAGCCAGTCAAATTGAAACGACTGCAGTAGGTCTACAGATCTACTAGGACTGTGATTCACCAAATAGTTTCCTTAAGAACTGCATGTTGTGCAATATTATGTGAAAATAGGGTAATGGATTGGAAAGTTGTAATCTAGATTGAAAGGGAGGGAGAAGTGCTTCAGAAAAAGGCTGGTTAGTGTGTGCCTCCTGGTCCTGATGTAAATAGTAGTATAATGCTAAAATTTTTCACCAGGCTCTTGACCAGAATTCATGAAGCACTGAAATGGAAACTTTTTAATGAGTATTCATCATACAGGTACTCCCAGGTTGTTTGCTTAGGCCTGTTATAGTTTAGAGACATATTGTCATTGGGGTAAAGGCATCTTTGTGATGCTGTGTGGAATGAAGTGTCTGCAGTTTCTGTTGTATGCCAATTTTTTCAGCATATTTCAGTTTCACATTAAATTAATTAAATCACTAGAAAAACAAGTCTTTTGGTAAGTAGAGTGTGACTCTACACACACATATCTGTGGCTGTGTGTGCACACACATATCTGTATATATGTGTGCACATGCTCTATACTTGAAACATGTTCTTTCCACACTGAAGAAACCTTTAATTTGCAAAATCCTATGCACTAACTTGTTTTTTCATGTACAGGATTTTTGTCAGCACAAGGAAGGTTACCCAGTCCCTGAGAAAGCAGCTGTAATCTTCTGGAGTTTTCACTGACAGGAGCAATGCACACATTTTTGTTTATGCTGGGCTCCCTTTTATTAGTTGAAGCAAGTATCATTCAACAGGTACAAAATTATAGCATCATGTTCTACAGATCTTTGTTTCATGAAAAAGTGGCTGAAAGCCTTTTCCTTGGCTTCCAGTTCTTTATTGGAACCAAATGTGCAGCTCTGGGCATTAAAAAAAAAAATAAAATAAAAATCATATATTTGATCATCAGTTTTTATTCTCATTTGGCTAATAGTCCTATGCTAACCTTCTGTATTAATTGCCTATTTATTTTGCCTATTTATTTATCAAGGATTATGGACTGCTTCACCACCTGAAATTGTAAGCCCTTGTTGGATGAAAATACCCAGAATTGTGCATTTCCACTAATAATAGAAGAAATGGGTTCAAACTGTGTGGTAGTGGTATGGACACCCCAGCTACCACCAGTAGCAATGAAATGATGTTGAACTTAAGAGCTACTGTCATCAGTCTGTTGGTTTTAAGACTGCTTAATCATCAGAAAAATTTTCTCTTTGTCTGATGACCATGCATGTTGCCAGTCCTATAAAGCTGACAGAAGCACGATGGCTTTTTTTCTTTTTTTTTTTTTAAATGTGAGGGAGGTGGAGAATGCCCAAATTTCATATGTTTTGGGTTCCTTTCAAAAATCTCAGCTGAGTATTTTTACTTCCTACTGGCATTTGTCAACACTTTCCAGTGACATTTCATACAGAGAAACCGAAGCTGATCTATCCTTGCAAAAGGTAATTTATTACGACTGGATCAGGACATTGATTTGTCCTTAATGTAAAGCCAGGAAGCAATACATTTTCCTGGTTTAACTTGCATGTTTTGTTTCTCGCTAAAAGGGTCCAGTGCTCATGTTACAAGTTCAACATTGGTATCATTTGCTTTTTTTGGCAGGTCCTGTAATGACAGCTGACAGTTGGAAGCTTAACTGGGTAAAAGTACTAATCTCTTCAGTAGTTCAAGTTCCCATAAATATTAAGTTAGTCAATTTTGTCTGCCTTTCCTTCATTATTGGATCTATGATCAAATTAAAGTAATAAAATCCATGTCCATTATGCTATTTTGTGGTCTGATTTTGATTGCCAGTAGAGATACAACTCACATAGACAAGCATTTATGAAAGTCACAGTGAAATGCTTGCTTTGTTTTTTCTGAAATATGTTGCTTTTATTTCCTCCCCCAGCTTTGGATGGCTTGTATTTTAGAAAACAAAGCAAAACAAAGCAAAAACCTATCCATATGTTTTTTTAGTAATCATGCCAACCCTGATGCCAGTGAAGTGAACAGTTGCCTTAGGCTTCAACAGAAGAAAAATGAACTGAATGAGTGTATTGTTATGATCAATGGAAATATCTATCACTGATCTGATGATAGATGATTGCTGATCAGCTGTGTTATGCACTTGAAGATACCTCTTTAGGATCTAGGCATAAGCATCTCCTGTTTTCAAAAATCCAGCATGATACATGAATGGCTTCAACTTTTCAGTGAAATGTCTCTTTTTTAGGGAGTGAAACACCTCACATGAATTTGTTACAGTTCTGCTCTCCTTTACCTCCCTTGAATATTGATGATGACATTATTACTGTCCATGCAATTCTGAAAGTTCAATGAAAGATGTTTTATAACACCAGTGGAAAGGCTGTCTGGAAAAAACACATATTTTAGAAACATGGATGTGACTCTTTTCTGTGGTGCAACATTTTCACACAAGCAGTTTTTGCACGGAGCTAATGTGTATGTTATATATGGACGTAATGATTCTGAGACTAGATAATATAACATTTAATAATTTCAGAAATGCATATTTAGGTAATAGAATATGACAGCTGGTGTTACTATGGACTCTTTTGTCAGTCTTCTAAATACCTGGATGTATTAAAGAGATGTTTTGGGTTTATTTTTGTTTTAAATTTCAACAGAGATCAATAATAAGGCAGTTCAGTTCCCATTAATAAATAAACACTTCGCATGTGTTTTTAATTTCTGTGAACATTATTGTTCTATATACATATGTTAGACCATTATAATATATTGTTATGCTAGTGAACAACAAATCACATTTCCATGTAATACAGTGACAAAGACTGTTTTTTTCCTGTCAGTTTTTGATGAAGGAAATTCCCTGTTTATATAGGCCAGTGTATCAGACTTTTACATTTTTTTCCATTATATGAATCATCATATATTTTTTAATATCTGGATTTAAAACACTTGTCTTTGTTCTAGAATAGGCCGCACCACTACGTTTTAATTTTGTGTGGTAACAAAATTAAAAGAACTGTTTGTTTAACAGCGTTCATCTTCATTTGAAGATGTAGGAAGTACATATAGGTGGATGAGAATTTCTGCTTACAAATGTTAATAAACCTTTAACTCATTCATCAAATTAGCAGATGGTAATATAAAATTAAACTATGGCATTATACAGATTAACCTTGTGCAAGCTAAATCTGGAAATATGCATGCCTAGTAAACTTAGTAAAACTGCTTCCCTGTGTCCTTACAGTGCCTCATGCACTCACAGAGAAAACTTTTCTGACTTAAAAATCCAGTAGTTCTTTTAGGTGGAAATGAAGCAATTTTTGATTGAACAACCAAGTGTTTGCCACAGCAGCTCCTTCCTGTCTTGCATTATCATCTTGTAAAAGAAAGGACAGAGATTTGTCTGATCCATTGCCCTTTCTGCAGTTTTTGCCAGTAGAGGCTTCTTAGGACCCAGGTACTTTCAATGTTTGCACACACTATATACAAGAAATTAGTGATTTACAAGTTTCCAGGCCTAAATTGTATCCTGACTCTCTTTCTTAGCTGCATTTAAAAAATTGTCTCTTCTCTTTGCAAGCCAAATTAGAGTTTGACTATCAGAGCATCCTCCATCATTGACTTTCGTAGGGGTTCTGAAAGGAATGCTTCCTTAATTTGTTCTAAACCTGGTATTTGGAATGTTGCCTGATGTTTTCAGTATGTTCTCTCAAGTTCTAGTGGAAAATTTTGAAATAATACGTTTCTTTGTAATCCTTTCCATTTTACTCATGCTTTTATGACCTCTTCTCTGTCATCACTCAGGCCTCTCTGAATCCTGGTTGCTGTTTTTCATATCTTCTGCAGTTCTATCATATGCTTTAAGGGTGGGATACCCAGAACTGCATAATGTGGATGAATAGCCTTGTTATCTGCTCTCTCTGCTTATATCATAAGTACCACAATATGGCTTTGACAGTCCTGTTTTTCAGTAGCATGGATTGTGGAAGGTTTTTTTTTCATATAAAAACCCAATAATTCTCTCCAGCATACCTTCCCCAGTGAACTTGTAAACATGAAATGAGTACACAGCGAATCATTTTCGCAGATGAGATTTTCGGGGATGAGCAGAAAGACCCCAAATACATTTTTTCTTAGTAGAGTTTACTGAACTCATTTGAAAGTAGGGTTTGCTGATGTTGTCAAGATCAGATGTCTGGATGAGAGAGACTTGTTGCTACCCAATGGACAGTTCTTGTCCCAGCACAGAAGTGGAAAGTGAACCTGCCCTTTGGGAAGAAAAAAACTTTCTTGTACCACGGAACAGTTTCACAATTTCTGCTCCATCAATGTCAGTCTTATAGGCAAGAAAAATTACTTGAAAAGTTGAGGTTGCAAATAAAACGAGTCTGGCAACCAGAACAATTCAAGTTTTTTTAGTTTCAAATCTTCTATGTTGGAGATTTCCTGTTGATTAAATGAGTGGTTGGTGGCACCAGTGATTGGTTCAAGGTGGTTGGTGGCACTAGGTTCAGTTCCATCTAGCTCTCAGTTGTTTTACTTACTTTATTAAGAATTCTGAAATTCTTCCCTCAGACTTGGGTCAGACCTTTGCATTTTGAATTAAACTTAAAATTTTAAAAAATGAGTTTCCTATATTTAATAGTCAGAAGAATCCATAGCTGAAATTCCCAAGAACTGAGGAGAAACTAAGAAAATTCAAAAGGCTGCAGCAGTTCCAAAATTAAAAATAATTTTAAACTGTCTAATGTTAGAGTGCAATTCAGCTAAGCTGATGCATGTGCACAACTCTATGCACATTCTTAAATCCAGTGGGACCTCAGCATATGGCCAAGTGATTTGCTAAATTGGGACCTAATTAAGGACAATTGTAAAAGTAGCTGCTATTTAAGCAATTATGGAATCTTCAGTTAGGTTTTGACTGGAACTCTGAAGCTAACAGTGAAATCTTCTAAAATCAACATTTAATCTGTATCTCTTTTAATTTAAAACAAAACGTAAGTAAATAAACCAGAACACATTAATATTAGTTCAACACCACTTTCCATAATTTGCAATAATGTGCATTTAAGTTCATATCAAGAGTAATACTTTCCACCAATGAAATGCAAAAAAACCCAACAACCCAGGGACAATTTACATTGATGTATGCTTTTTTGGATTAGTAGTGCAAATTTGTGGTACTTCAAACTGCTGCCATTTTAAAGGTTTAATGTTGGACAGTTCTCTGAAGTATTTGCAGTGTGGTATTGTCACTTACCCATCATTTAAGAAATGATACACTATACATTTAAGAAACTGCATTAGAATTTAAGCAAAAACTCAATTTTGTAAGATGATATGACTGAAAGAAATAGTGCTTTATAACTTTTAGGCTAGAATTTTTAGAATTTAGAGTTTTAAGCTTGGTACTTCTTATAATAAATTTTTCAAATTTTAGTTTTCAGAATACTTTGGTATCCAAGCTTTTCTTTATGTATTTTTTTTAATAAAGCATTTTCAATAGATTTGTCTCATATTCTGAAGGTTTGAAGCAATTACTTGCTGTGAAATGCAGATGAAAGTGAGGCTTTTCTCTGCTTACCATAAGGGGGTATATTAAATTGAAGTATAATATCTGGACTGCTTGTCCCAGTTTTTCAAAACTGGAAACAAGCCTTGCAATCAGCACATC
Source organism: Calypte anna (assembly GCF_003957555.1). Lineage (NCBI taxonomy): Eukaryota > Metazoa > Chordata > Aves > Apodiformes > Trochilidae > Calypte > Calypte anna. The sequence continues at coordinate 158,572,307 of NC_044244.1, forward strand.
CCCTTAGTAGCTCTTTCTACATGCTTTCTACAAATGTCTTTTACTTGAACTACTACATCTTTTAACTTAGGAAATCATTCACAGACCATTTTTGCAAGCATAACATAAAGTCAGAACAGGTAACAGAGAAATCATAATAAAAGGAAATACTGATCTGTGCTGTTCTTTTTGAGTTTTTATTTTTGACTTCTTTAGTACTATACCTAAAAGCTAGGTATATCACCATCAAGACCTTCCCTGATGCTTCCTTAATTGCCCATTCTGTGGGAACTCTGCATTGTAGCCCTTCCACAATGAATTTTTTTTTTCATAAATCTATAGGTTAATCTGTAGTTCCTTTTCATTTTTTTTTCCTGTGCATGGACATGTAGCACCAATAATTTTATGAGAGCTGGCAGAGAACTGATTGGATCAGTAGATTTCATTCACTATTGCAACTGGTTCAAGACACTGTGACTCAGAGCAACCTGCATCTTCCTTCCATGTCTGAATCTTCCCATATAAATTTATCAGACCTTGCCTGTGGTTTTGAAAGAGAAGAATTATACCCCATACCAGCCTTTGCTTTTGTAACATTAGGAAAATCGAGCACTTTCAGCCTTGTCTTGGAGGCCTCCCACTCTCTAGTCACTGTTTGCTGCAGTCTTTCTCCATGTTTCCTGTTTCTCCATGAATCTCTCCTTTCTGAAGATGGTTAGATAAGGTAATACAGGCAAAATCTCTTACTGATCCCTCATGTCAGCCATAGTTTCTGGAATGTACCTGGAGTACACTGCCAGATGTGTTTAGGAGCAGTATTTTTCCGTTTTATTGTTGTGTCCCATTGGTGTTTCATAATCATCCAGGGATCAGCTCATAAACCCAGATTTTGTTCTCCTTGGTTATTCTCAACTTCAGAGTTCATGGCTTACAGCAGCTACTCTTATTTCTGGTCCCTGAGTGAGTGACCGTGCACTTTGCTCCATTAAAATTCATCAACATTCCTCAAGACCATCCAGTTTTTTCAGTGTGATGCTCAATCCTCTTCCAACTTTGTGTCATCAGCATGTGTTGGATATTAGTTAAATTATTCAACAAGACTGATCCAAGAATTGAGTCCTGCTGAACTCTGCTATTCATTACTCTTCACTCTGACATTTCCTCTTTCCAAGAAAATACTTCTCATTCTTTGTTTACTTACCTTTAAACTTAATATCTTTATATTTTACCACTGAATACATATCTGTTGCATACTTATTAGAATGCAAGCTGACCTTTCGGATCTGGCAGCTTAGGAATGAATAATTTTTTAAAAACAGATAATTTTGAAAAAGCCATTACTGCTTTGTTACCTTTGTTGTATGTGCACTCAAAATTATTTTTATCAACTATGGCCATGGTTTTGACATTATATGCATTCTTTTGTGCCGATCTAACATTTTCAGTTAAGTTATAGAGCATGCTTACTCTTTATTACTTGCTAAGGGATATCACAAATGATTCCAGTGCTCATGAAACAGAAACATTGATGAATGTCAGCATTTGTTAAGATACTAAGAAAAATCACAAAGCTTTATGTGTTTTGTAGGCAGGCAAGACTAATCATTACTAGAGAGAATCTGGCCTAGCATGTTAGCTAATAAAGAATGGATCTACTTAAAAAAGGTGAAGGGCTGAATGCACATTAGTGGGACTTCAAATCAGAAGTCAAGATAATTCATGACATGCCATAAGGCCAAGATTAATAGACAATCTCTATCTCTGTCTGTTCTCAAGACAGCCTTAAGATGTCTCGAGTGGTTGAAGACCTAGCTGAAAAAATCCTACCCTTGTGTTTTGGTATGGGAATTATTCTGTGAAAATTATAGTTCTGTTTACTGGGAGATATTTTTGGTTTTTTAAAGTATTTTATATCTGTATTGCGTGTTTTTACAGAGAGTACAATCTAAAGTACTGCAATGACCTTCTGTCCTTAAGAGTGTCTCATTCCAGTTCTTGTTTTATGTTTGGTAGGTCTTTTTTGTTAGGTCAAAAATAAACCAAGTTTAGCCAAAAGGAATTTTGTTTGCTTACTGGAATCTGTAAAAAACAAAAGACAGTTAATTTAGAGCAACATTTGGTTAACTAACCTTGACCCTGAGATTTCTGCAGTTGTGCTAGCTGGAAGCTCTGCAAATGATGTTTTAAGAGACTTCAAAACTTGACACTAGCTTCACCCTTCAAGTGCTCCTATAAACTGTTGGGTTTTTTCCTGTGTTTTGCCTGGGAGATTTTTAAAAGATTTTTAGGCCTGTAAACAAATTCTAAGAGGTGATATTCCATCATTGTCCCATGTTGCAGACTGTGTTGTGGTTCTCTCTGGGTAGCAGCTGTCTGGTTTTACATTACTTTGTAAATTACTTATTTAAAAATATACTCTGAATTATGATAATTTATTAAAAAAATGAAAATATATGAAAATTATCTGTATTTTCGGATAATTTTCATATAATATGGCCCCCAATCAAGTTAAAAACTTTCTTCTGTATCACATTTCATGACTGCAAGTCAAAACACATAAAATAAAAAAAAAATGGCAGGAGAAAAGAGGAGTGCATGTCTACATCTGTGCATAACCGATCATGTCTGACAGAAGCATAGATGATGTTAAACTTCCCAAGAGCAGAATCTACTGACAGAGATGTGTGAAAAATAGAAGTGTCTGCCTTATTCTCTTTGAGTGAGATGTGAAAATACACCAGGCTTTTGAGGTGAAGGTTGCATATTTCTTAGTGTGCAAGTGATTCAGAGTTGCAGATAATTTTAAATATACTGATAAACTTGCTTACCTTTCTATCATATTCTCTGTATGCTTCACTGAACTCTCCTGGAGCTATTTATACTCATTGTATATAAATTGATACTGTTGCCCTTGTGAAAAGCTGGAGGTTGATTTTTAAAAAAACCTTAGATTTGCTTTAATTTAACATGCAGCAATTTTTGGGTTTTCTTCCGCCTTTTGCAATTTAAGTTGGAACAGATTCAAAGCTGCTTTAAAGTAAATACATAATGGAATGATATTTACTCCAGGAACTTTGCCTCCTCAGAAGAAGAATTAGTAATTTGTAAGATTGAGAGGCTACTGTGTGCAAAGCAAAGCAGCTCGGAGTACAGATTTCACCACTTTAGGCTCCCCCTTGACTTAAGGCTAAAGTACAATCAGCAAATTCAATTTTTAGAGAGCAAGGGTGAGACTGAGCTTGCTTAATCTCTGTAGTGTACAGTGTGAATGTCTGCATCTGAGCTCGTCATCGAGACTCCACATATATTCAGGGGAGAGAAATTCTACAGAGCTGTTAATATCATCCTCAGGCATAGAAAATAAGTCAAGTGAATTGTGACATAGAAGTGCTTATTTCTCAACACGGATTACAAAAAGATCATAGAGTGACAAACTCAAATGGCAACATCTGCATTTTAAGTCTCTACACGTAGGGAAGATAAGAGGTCTGTATCTGGATACTGTATGTTTATTAAAAAGAATGTAAACTTTTTTCCATATCTTGAAAATGTGAAGTCAGACTTTTTGACTGTATTTAAAGCATTATCCATGCTGACTATTATCTGTGTATTGTAAACCACTATAAAATAATTAATCTTCACTTCAAAAACCAAAAACTTTTTCTAAAGCATTTGGAGGATTTTTTTTTATTTGTCAGTGGTTCAGTTGGTAGGTGGTTTTCAGGTGTATTTTGGTTTAAGCAATTTTTATTGGTTTATGTCTCCTTCTGGCTCTCAAACACAAAGCTTGTTCCTCATTTCATTACTTGAAATTACAGTAATTCATTCTCTCATTCAGAATATTTTATTTAGAAAAGCATTACCTGAAGAACAGTTGTTTTTGCAAAAGGATTAGTGTTTCAGTAGGGAACTGGAGTATTTTTTTCATGGCAGATTAACTTAGGCAAAGAGCTGAAGTTTTACGTGAGCTATATTGATAAAATTTCTGTGATCAGTGAAAGATACACAGATCTTGCTTTTCACCAAGGGGCTCACTGCTGATTAGAGGTGCGCTCTAGGCTTGAGGCAAGTAGGCAGCAATACCACTTCAGGAGAAACCTGAGGCTCAAAACCCTGTTAGTTGTAAAAATAAATGACTAGTGAAGGTAAAAATTTATGTTCAAGCATAGAAATGCCTATATGCTCCCTTTTCTGCTTGCTGCTAGAGGGAAGAAAGGCTTGAGGTTGAAGAAAGTAGCTTGAAAACAATTAACACCTTAAGTTAGATCAGCCAGAGGTGATCAGTCTTAAAGTCTCAGACAGTGCCACCACTAATGCTTTCCTTCAAGTAAATCTGTTTTGTGGCAGAATGAGTCAAAGACATAGTCTTCTTTCCTGTTCTCTGCAAGTGTGCTTCCTTTCTCATGGGGAAAATTAGAGTTTGACTCTACTTACTCACTCCTAATACTCTATGAATTAATGAAAAACAGTGCAGATACAGCACCGAGTGCTTTAGGCTAAAGAAAATGGCTGAAGTCATTCATGTGTTGTGTGTCACTGCTTCTTGAGTGTGTATGCACAGTCTGAATCTCTACTACAATGCTCTCTGTCCTGCTGGGTGGTATTTTGACTGTTTCTGAAACTATGTGTTGCGGAAGTTACATATTACTATTTAAGTTACGTTATTCTTTTAAAGTCTAGAAGTATACTTTACTAGATACTTCAGTGAAGTATAGACCTTTGTAGCCATTAGCATTAGCAGTTTTGAAAGTTGATTGACTTAACAGAGACAGGTTTAAAGCTGTGAGTGAAAAGATATTTGAGACAGTAAGGACAGTAGGGCAAAGTCTGTAGATCTTTGATGGGATGAACAGAAGAATTCAAGGTGGTGGATCAAGAATCTCTTTTTTTTTTCTCACAGCATTTTTTTCAAGATGTTATGTTCAAGATATTACTTTTATGAAATTGCTTTTCTTGTGCACTGTATGTTGTGCTGTGTTTGAAGTCCCTACAGGGCCTTCAGTTTAATAACTGCTGTAGATCTTGTTCAATTTGTTGTAACTAAATTCATTCAAATATTTGGGACTGTTGCTTTGGTGGTTGCTGTACTCAGTTTTGACTCATGCATGCGGAATTCAGAAGTTTAAATAGTTCATATGTCTGTATTTGTGGAATGTGTTTGTATGCTAAGAGGATACAGTTTAATGCTCTTTGGGCCTTTTCAGGTCCCTTGTGTTTCTTGCTGTCTTTGCTTGCTAAGATTTCTCCAGAGATAGGCAGCTTCCTCTTGGATGCGGTGATTGCTGACATTCCATAGGTAGGCATGATGAAACCTTCGGTGCTGTATAGTGTACTATGTTAGACTGTTACCTGGCACAGAGTTTTTCTCTGCAGATGATGTATATCATCATAGCCTCAGTTATAATTTAAAAATTCAAGCAGTCATTGTCATCACCCCAAAGGTAACCTGAATGAATGATGTCTGCCATCTTTGGTAATGACGATTACAACTATTGCTCTAAGCTTTGTGAGCCTTGTGTGAGTCATTGATACCAAAGTTTTTTTTTCCACAACCTGTTTAACTTCTGTGGTTTTAAGAAGACAGACAAGAAGGTAATTTGTCTTTTCAAGATAGTTTTGGCTTGCTGTTATTTTACCAGCAGTGGTAATCCTATAACATGCTTTCATAGAGTGTGCTTATGGTATCACATTGCATAAATACACAAACATGGCACCTACATGTGCCCATGTATTTTCAAGAGACATGCAGCAGCAGTTGTTTCATTTTCTATTTAATACAACTCAGCATTGCTGCAGCTGCAAATAAGGTCTTGGGTGAGTTTAATTAATACTTGATAAGGGAGAAAAGGATCAATAAGAAGTTTTTTTGGGGAAGGAATCTGATTTTACTTTACTTGATACTTCATCCAATTTATTACTAACAGATATAGTGTGAATCAGTTAGGATTTAGTTGTGATGCATTAATACCTAAGTAGCTGTGTAGCACTTGCATCATAGTTTGACAGTAGATGTTATTCTTTGAAGAACCCAATCAAATGTAGTTTTCTTATTCTTTAGGAAAAATAACCATCCCCAAAGACAGTTTTACAAAGTAGCAAACTTCCTTTACCCCAGTAGCCCACTTACCTAAAATTCAAGTTCAGAATCGCCCGTGTTCATGTATATTGACGTAAACTGTAAAGCAGATAGTTCATTTATCCACTAAAAAATGATACTTCACTACCGCTGTATTCTTCCTTGCTTTAAATATCCTAACAATTTCTGGTGAAACTCCATAACTTTGTAAGTAACAATTGATACTGAGAGAATCTTTTTTACTAATAACATGTAATGAAGAATTAATGTCTGCATGTAGTTTGATTTCCTGTTTAATTTCCATTTAGTTAAAGCTTCAGCAGTGTAAGAACAGCAGAAACAGCTGTGAAAAGACACGAGAGTAGGAAAATGGCTGAGGTGGAATTGCCTATGATTTTGCACTTCCCTAAAGCGTGTTACAAAAAATAATTCTCATGAAAGATGCATCAAGTCAGCCTTGGGCTCTTTAAGCTGCAAAGGAAGTATTATTATTATTTTTTTTTTAATTTTCACCATAAATTTAGGATCATAATTTAGTATAATTCCTTTAAATCTGGTAATTGGAAAAAAATGTAGTGTTAGTTATTCTGAATTATGTCTTTTTGCAGATGACTATGATAGCATGGAGGAATAATTTACAAATAAAGATGAAATTATTCTTCCAGTGAGGTACAGGATTCCAGATATCTTAGGTTCATATGAGTATACAGAGAAGCATTCAACTTGTATTTTTAATTTTAGTTAAGATGGTGGCTCTGTGAATAATGACTTCATATGTACTGTAACTGAACCTGTGTAAATAGATGCCTTCAAAAGGGAAACACGATTACATAATCCCTGAAGAAATTTTTAGCTTTGTATATATGTTTTTGAAACTCTGAGGATTATATTCGGAGTACATGTAAATTGTAATAGAAATAAATAGTTAAACAATATGTGGCACCAATTACCAGCAGTCCAATCTGTTTCTTAATTTCCAGCTTTTTAATTAGAGTAGGCAGAGTTTTTGCGAGGAAATTATAATGTTTTGGGGAGGCACTCCCATGAAATATACTTTCAATACTAACTTGTTTTACAAAAGATTTTATCGGAAAATTTCATAGGTGTTTGAACCAGCTCCAGCATTTAAATCTCCCTGGCAATGTATTGGCATCCACAGGAGGGGTTTTGTGCTTCAGCAGGTATTATCAGACCAGAACTTCTGTCTTGCAGACATTCATGAGCTAATGAAGAGGAAGGAAGAAGGTGTTATATCTGAACAGATTTGAAAATAATTTAACAGGAAAGGAGAAAGGGAAAGCTTTTTTTTTTTATAATATTAGCAGTTAAGGTGCCTACAAATCCTAAGTCTAGTGCCTTTCTGTGGAACATGAAAAGATCAGCTGTTTTTCTTTGTTACTTTATCTGGATGTATCAATAGGAATAATTTCCTCTTTTCCATATACTTAGTGCTGTGTTTACCCTTACCAGCCTCCTTCCCTGAAATTTACAGAAATGGGGGAGAGAAGAGAGACAGATAAATTTAACACTGAAATACGATGAAGAGACACAAAGCAAAAGATCTATTTATTTACAAACATTTGCAACCATGTATACCTACAGATTTCTTATTTCTCTTTTTTAGATTCATAGTCTCTATAAGAAATTGAACCTTACCTCGGTCAAGTCTTAATAATAATTCGGGTATCTGATACATGTTTTTTTAAAGCTTGCTCTAATCATAGAGATACTTAGACTGAGTGTGTGGGTAGGCTGATGCCTCTTCCCAAAAATTTCCAAAGAGAGCTGAATAAGGCTTTTCCTTAATCAAAAAATCATACCAACTTTTGAATTTTGAGGTGTGCATTTAAATAATGCATAGAAAAATTTTAAAATATAAAGGGGAAATTCTTAAAAACAAAAAACCTGGATTAATGTTAAATGGCTTCTTTTTTATTCCATTGCCCTCATTCCACTGAATTTAAGCCACATTTGAACTGTGACAATGTAAAATGTAAAATTTAAAAAAGGTTTGGGAAGACGATATGGTTTTTTGTGGTAGACAAAGTCCAATATTAAGTTTGCAGCAATGCTTGGTCCAGGACACATTTGCATGTCTTTTGGGTCTTTTTGGAATGTAGCTTTTCAGATGAGCTATTCCTTATCACTGAGATAGGTGCTTGCCTAGTCAGGCAAGTACTATAATAAGTGGGTTTGTTCTAGATTCTTACTTTCAGACTCAGATAAAGTTACTACACTTAATTTTAACAATTACAAAGATTGGAGTTTTCAAAATAAAAGGTCTGTAATGATGAATTGCTGTTACCACTCTCTATCTCCAAATCTCCAGCAGAACTGATTTAGATATATTTTGAGTAGATTTCACATAAGTAAGAAAGTCACTTGTAAGATCTGTTGAGAATTTTATGAAGTGAACCCTATCTGACCCCGGGGCGAAGACGCAGCTCCATAGGTGATGCCTTTTATTGGACGGAGTTTAAAGAAGTTGCAGCTTGGTTCTGACTGCCTTTCATTTCAGCACAAATGGACTGAGGTAGTGGGTTGCCTTGGAAAGCTTTAAATAGAAAAAATGAACAGGTGGTTTGGGTTCAGGAAGTAAAATAAGCTATATTATTGTAGACAGGGAAAATTCTTTTCTCATTACACACTGCTTGGATAGAATTAAGCAGACAGCTCATGCTGAGAAATTCGAAACTCGGAGAATGCAACAGTTAAAAAGACAGACAAAAGATGCAGTAGTAAGTCAGAGATGGACCTAAACAGTCTACAGTAGAGCAGCTAACTCAAAATAAACAAACCAAAACAACAAAAAACTCAAAGCGTGTTATGTTATCTTTGACAGTGGAAACCTATTTTATAAACCAAGCATAATGATGACTTCATTTCTCTGATTAAAGTTAGTCATCTGTTTATTTTTCCAGGGTTAGTTAACTTTATTCGCATGGGATTATGTTAGCAATTATGTTTAGAATGAAATCTCTCTTCATTTTTTAAACAGATTTGGGGGAGGAGAGAAGAGAAAAAATATTTGTTTGCCACTAGTAATCCAGTCCAAATGTTCAACAGTCCCTCTGTGGCAAGAAGCAGCATATGACTTCTAGCTAGATTTGGTGCTGAACACATTTGAACAATAAAACCTTAGATCACGAATATTTGAAATATTTATTTCTAATTTGCTCACCATCTGCTCTTTGGCTTATGTTACATATATATTTAAAGGCCTCAATAATTTTTATATTGAAATTAAAAAAAAATAAATTGTTAACTTTGTCTAGGAGGTAGCACTACAAAGTGTTACATGTGCTTGCTTACGAAGTTCAGTAATGTTTTGTGTTGGATTTTTATTACTTCATAGCATATCATAAACATAACATTTTTTGGAGAAAATGGCAACTTTATTGTGGTATTTTTATGTTTTTTTTCTTAGGGAATTAACAAAATATAATAAGCCAATAAATTTATAGAGGGCCTGAAGAGTTGTTTTAGACAATGCTGACAACATTTGTATATTTTAATTTAGAAACTCCCAGACATGAATGAGTGCTGCATATTAAAATCAGCACCTGATCACATGCATGTTGGAAGGTATCCAGAGACTGGGTGAGCAAAGACTGCTACTTCCTAGTTGTGCCACTGAAATTAAGATGAACTCCCTAGAGTAGACAATTGAATTAACACAACATGCTTTATGTGCAACAAAAACAAACTTAACCTGTATCGCTACTTTGCCTGCAACTTTCAGAAGTGCAGTCAGGTACACACTATGACTGCGGTGAATAAGCTGATTTTTCACGTTAAACATTTGTTGTCTCTTCTTAATTATATTTTAATGTTAAATTTTAATGGTTTAATTATGTGCACATTACCATTACGCTCTAAGAGAAATTTTCTGACTTAATACTGATGGCTGTTTTAAATTATAGATTTATAATTCAGTATTTTTTTTCTCACCGCTTCCTTTTTTATTAAGCTCAGCTAAGCAAATTAGTGATATTAAACAAAAACAAAACAAAACCTGAAAATACTAATCATTTTATTTTAACGCCAGTGTGGGAATTATGCGTTTATATAAAGAAAACATTCATGCCATATCATTAGCAAACAAATAATAATCAGTCAGACATGAAGTATTGTTAAAAGACAAGAAGATTTTATGACGAAGACAGGAGAAATAATAGAAATTTGCAGAAGGGCTGTTGTTGTATCTTGTAAGGAATAGCTAGAAAATTAGATTAATCAAGGAGCAGACATTTGGAAGAAAGTTTGTATGAATGCCTGACAGTCTTGCTCTTTCCCTCATTTCAAATGTTGGCAGGGTAGCATGCAGCTCCAAGGGAAATGTGCTCCTTTCATACTTGAGTAATTGATGAATTGTATGCAATATGCAAATGAGAATCCATAAATCTTATGAATGACAGCTTAATTTATGTGAGCCTTAATGAATGCAGGATTAGATTTTAATTAAATATCCTCAAAGGCACCCTGAGTAGTAGGTTTTTTTAGGCCTTGTTTTTTTGAAGACTTGTTTCACATGCAGTGCATTTTCTGAAAGAAGAAAATCAGGCAAAGAACTTAGTAGAAATGTTCTTATGTTTTAATGATAAGCATTGTTCTGCTTTGTGAAGCAAACAGTACTTCAGCTGATAATAAGCATTTAACAAAATATCTACAGATCTGTTTTGTACTTCCTACACAATTTCCCAAATTTGATTACTTTTAATTGCTGCTGGCTTCTGATATTGTATGCTATTTTTAATTACAGGAAAAGTTATTAAAACTTTTCCAAAAATAAACAGTACTGCAGAAGACTTCATTAAAGTTTGATTTGATACATGAATGTTTTAAATGCAAAATCTAATTTCACTAAAATAGGGTGTTCCCACCCCATTTTGAAAATTGCATCTCTAGACAATACCTAATGAGATAAAATGATAAATGACACAGAAGGTTGTAAATAAGAGTTAGCAAGCAGAATGCTAAGATAAAAGTGTTTTGCAACAGTGCCCATTATTCCCAGCTGTCTTTGAAATAAGTGGAATGATCTTGGTCCTCTCATACCTGTTTTAGAATTCCTGGTGTAATGCTACCAGGAATGTGGCTGGAGTCTGCTTGAGCTGGAAGAGAAAACTGAGAAAACTTCAGAAATGCAGGCATTGAAGTTGTGGAAGATGGGGCTCCTCAGCCGTATTTCATCGATAGAGTTTTTCTGTGTCACTTGATAGTGCTTACATGGCCAAACCATCTGTGCCTTCAGGTACATTTTCCCCTGTCCTCAATGTGCTTCGTGCCTTTTCATTAGAATAAAGGCAAAGACCTCAATTTATTGTCAAGATCTGATCATTTTTGGTGGTATTTACAGCTGTAAACTGTGAAAATTGTTGTCACTTTCAGCTGACAATTATAATCTTCCCTGTGAAATTCAACAGCTTTCAGAAATTATAAACTTATCATTTACAACTTTCCTTTCCTTCCAACTTCGGCAGCTTATCAGTAACTCCTTTTCCAGCTCTGAGTAGTCAAGATTCTTCTTCCTTATTATTTCGGGGGTGCTGATCTTCAAGGCTTTTGCCTGCATTCCAGCTACAGTAATGGCAACTGGGGTGATCCTAGCAAGGAAGTGGAGAAGCCAAAGGAAGATTTAGTCCTCTCTCATTAGTAAGTAGGTATAAAGGAGTCTCTTCATCCCCTCACCTCCAACACAGACTTGTAAGTGTGGAGAACCCCTCAGAGAAGTAGGCTTTGCTGCACTACTTATTGGAAGCACAAATAAAAAGGTTCACAAAAATGTCAGTAAAAGAAGAAATGGGACAATTTGACAAGACAAATCCCAAGATCCCAATGGTGTTCTGGTTTAAAGGGAGGTCAGATATGAAATAGCTGAACAGTTCATGCAAACCTGCTTAAAACTGCATTGATTTTGGTGGAATGGTGGCAACTACGATGTTTAAAAAAGGTCCTAGATGGTGTCCAGATAACTGGTGACAAAAAAGCCTGGATCTATATGTCACAAAAAGTAGAAAGAATAATGCTGATGGGCACTGGATAAATGGGATATCCCAGGGAAGAGTCAACACTGCTTCTGTAAATGTAAATTCTAATAGGAATAATGATTATGCAAGAAAAGGCTATCCAGTTGAAAAATCTAATTCTTTTTGCATGGGTTTTCTTCAGGGAATTATGCTGCCTTGAGCTATTTAGAAAATATCTTCTTAAAATGTAGGAAACTAACAAATTTTCAGTTTGTTTGCTAGTTGAGAAAGATCACTGCTGATGTCTCATGGTGGTCTTTGGGTAAGACCTATATTTTTTAGTATTTTATAAACAATATGGTAACACAAGGGAAACAATAGTGCATGAAAAATTCAGCATTAGAAGTTTTTCTAACAAAAACAGATCTGAGGAGCAGAGAGAGCGAGGGAGGAAGGGTAACAGAGGTCTGTAAAATTGGGAGTGGAGTAAGAAGGTCAGAAGGAGACATTCTTCTAAGAGAACTAGAGGTCATGAAATTAACAGATGGTAGAATTAACAAAAAAAAAATATAGGTCAACGCTTTACACAAATGATACTTAAATTACCACATAATAACTGCCACAGGATACTGTACATGCCAAAAATTGATAGAGGTTCAGTCAATTATAATTAAGGTTTAGGTAAGCAAATCTAACAAAAACAGTAAAACATGACTGCAGCAGGTACATGAAATCTCTGGGATGCAAATTACCGGAGGCTGGGAACATACCCTGGTATTGTATCACTATAGGGTTTTCTTTTCCTACAAATCTTCCTTAAGCAGCTGGTACTGGTCATCATTAGAGACAGGAGACATGGGCAGATAAATCTTTGGTTTCACCCAGTATGGACATTCTTTGGTTACTGTGATACGTAGTACAGCCCTTGTGCAGCCCTAGACACATGGATAAGGAGAAGGTGTGGAGCACTTCTAATTGAGCATGCACTCTCAAAATTCTAGCAAGCAGGTGTATTCACAAATGTTTTGATGGGGAAAAGAAAGGAGAAAGTGGGACTGGCAGGAAGATCAGCCTATTTGGAAAAGAATAAATTTGTTGACCACTATCCAAGTATAGATGGTTGCTGTTGGTCATTACCAAGACACAGTTAACAGGTCTGGCAGATGCTTAAGTCGGATAGGATGTTTGAATGGGTATTTGATACAAAACTGCAGTGTTCTGTTCTCTTACTCTATTAAAATGGAGCCTAGGTATGCATCCTTTTCAAAACTATGTAATCTGCAGCACTTTTACATTTTAAAGTCAGGTGTCAGAAGACATCTTTTTTCAGTTATTTTATCTGAATGCTGACATTTTCACAAACTTCAGATGGTGACTATGTCAACAAAAGGGTATATGAGTCCCTTTGGCTCCATGAAGAACTTAACTAAGGAGCTCCAGTGCTGACTCCATATGTGGTAATAGTTTATTAGTTAACGAACTAGCAAAAGAGGAGGAAGGAAAGACGATCCCTTTTCTATGAGCATAGCTCTTCACAGGAAGAACATTTAATCCAGCAGTGTCAGTGTTACACAGCCTGTGTGAGCTATTTCAGACATGACTTTGTGTTCACAGTACAGACTTTTATAATGTCAGCTATGCTGGTCTTTACAAATGAGCTTTGAATGGTTGCTTGCTGTTATTTGCCTAGAGACTCCGTTCTGGTTAGTGACTTCCATTTGTGAAATACAAGTGTTAAGGAGAAAGGGGAAAAAAAAAAGTCCCAACTTTTATATTGAGTTAGTTAACATAGGCTTAGATTGTTTTTATTTGTGGATTCATGTTAAGTAGAAGGCCCAGTAGCCTCCCTAGAGAACTAAGCAAATAAAGTAGCTACAGAAAGCTCTAATTTCTTCTTGTGTGAAGATCTATATCTATGCATCTATACACAGATGTGTGTGTATTGCTTTGCATATATTTATCCATTTCTTAATCTGTCTGTCTTCCTATATTTCTTCCTAGGGATATTGTGGAAATTCATACAAGAATTTTTATGCCTTTAGGTAGAACATATGCATATATGGCACATGAATTTTAGTCCTTGTAGTCCTTGTATACTGATTTTATTTACTTGCTCTTTCTGTGCTACATATGAGCACTAATTTTGATCTTAAAAGGATGTATGAAGGTGAAAGAAAAGAGTCTTTTAATTCACAACTATGAAATCCAAATGGAGTTCCAGAAGATAAAATGTCTCTGTAATCATATTTAACAAACTGTAATTCACAACTCGTCTGTGTGCTACAATTTGCATCATATTCACTGCCTACAATGCATAGGTTTTTTTCAAGAAGACCTACATGAAGTTTATAAAAAATACATTTTACTAAGTGGAAATATGTATGGATTCTCATCAAAGCATTAATTTCAAATTGTGATAGGCTCAATACATCTGCTGTAATTGTGAGAGGTAATTATAAGATCTCCTTGAAAAGGACTTTTTTTGCAGATCTCGATGTGGCTTTTAGCATTTATGAATTTGAATTGACATCCTCAGCACAGTGCCAATTCCACATGACTACTTTCATCCCACAAATGGAGTTTAAATGGCTGCCTATGTACTGCTGAGCACACCGGGGCAGGTTTTTGTGCAAGCATCACATTGCTAACCTGGTGTGGTTTTGGGAAGAAGGTGCTTTTAGATTTGTGGTGCCATTTGGCATCCTGACCACAGAAACAAAATGGTCTGGTTTATTCACTGATAAGACAAAGCCAGGTCTTTTTAGACTAGGTTAAGCTTCTTGCCAGCTGGATCTGGGGAAGGAGAATGACCACCCTAGTGTGTGTGGAATGAGGAATCACCAGTTTTTCCAGTGTCACAGGAGCAGAATCATTCTGCTGCACCTGTCCTTGGTTGTGGAGGGAGCAGAAAAGTCTTCACACAGCTTGAATCCCTCAGCCTCTAGATGATACTTCTGGGCCTGTTTACCATGTGACTGAATTTACACTATAATGAGAGATCTTTCAGTCCACTCCTGATATGTTTTTTTTCAAAATCCATCTTCTTCCCACTCGGAAGAATTTTTTTTTTTTTTTTTTTTTTTTTTTAAAGACAAATATTAAACCTCCACCTTGTTATTTCAGTTTTACTGATTTCATAGATAGGAAGCCTGAGAACTAGGTTGAATTAAGTCAATGGCCAACATGAGTGTGCTCTTGTAGTGAAGATGTCAACTTGGTAGCAGGGTGGCAAGTGTGTAGCCAGCATGTCAAGAGAACTAAATGTCTCACTGCTTGTGAGACTGTATCTGGAGTGCTGAGTGCATTGTTGGCTCCCTGGTACAAGAGAGATGTTCAAGGAGTGAGTGCCAGGGAGACCACCAGGGTGATGGGGGACTGGAGCACATGGGCTGTGCAGATGGGCTGTGGTAGCTGGGACTGTTCAGTGATAAAATCACGAGGCAAAGGAAAGATTTTGTTGAGATCTTCAGCTACCTAAAGGGAGCATATAGAGATGAGAGAGCCTGACTTTCACCATGAGAGTGATTAAACACTGGGACAGATTGCCCAGAGTAATTTTGGGTTCTCCAACCTTGGAGATGCTGAAAGCACACCTAGACAAGGCTGTGAGTATCGTGTTCTTGTTTATTTTTTTCTAGAACTAGAATGATTTCCAGAGGTCCCTTTAAAGTAAAAATATTTAATGGTTTTAAGTTAGGACTAGATCTACCTTGTGCCTCCTAGATTTGTCTTTCATCGTATCTACAGTATTTACAGATAATCTCTGTTCAGATTCACTTTTGATTTTACTTCTGTATTTTAGCAATACAGAAAGGTAATACTGGTGAGATATAAGTGTAATGTAGTATTTTGTAATCAGCAGAGTTAAAAAGCCTCCTTTTATCCACCTTGTGGGTCCATCCTGTTTCATCTTTATTTATAATGAATAATGTTATGGCAAGCAAAAACTGAATTTAGTTTTGTTGAACTTCTCAATTTTTAATGTACTCAGCTTTTAGCTGGGGAACAATAAACAATTATATTTTGGAACATACTATTCCAAAAGTTTGGAAAGAGTGTCTTGATTTACGTACATTATCTGATTGATTACTTTTGCTCTAGGCCTCAGTACGTTCACCTCTAAAGAGGTAAGTACTACTGAGCTGTTTGATTTAGCATTTGATTTTGCCTTGATGGGATTGCAAACACGGAATGCATTCTTGCATACAACACTAATATTGACAGCCTATAACATATGCATGGCACGTAAAGGATTTTTAAAAGTTATTGCAGGTGGTACTATCTGTGGTAAAGTGTCATAAGCCAGCTAATAATCTGATCATAACTGACATGGGAGATGCTTTTATATTTACAAAAGCATGATAAGGTAGATAAATATGGTAGTTGTATTTTAAGCATCTTGCTGAAATCTCTCTGTACAACTGTTAGCTGTGATGGTTGATTAAAGGCGACTCAATGGCAATTGTAGAAGAACCCTGAAATTAAAAGAAGTGTGAAGTTATTATAACAATTTTTGACAAGTCTTTGCAGTGATTATGTTTTTTCATGGATAAGTCGTAGTGTCCTATGTCTTTACATAGCTATGAATTTTAATTTAGGAGAAAACAGAGCCTGTGACTTAAGTTGTACTTGCTTTATGCTATCACTACACATGTCAGTGGATAACTGTGTTTCTATACATCTTTTGTAAACGAAAATTTGTTGACTTGTTTTCCCTGGTTTTTTTCACACACTAATATTAGACTTGGGCTTTCACTTTCCTAGTTAACTGTGTTGTGATGCTTGAATGTCCTTCCAGTGCTGGCATCTAATCAGCATTATTTTAATCTGTTACTTAATGCCAGGTTGATATTTTCAACTGGTGTTTGTACTGTAAAACCAAGTGTTATATTACTATTATTGTCAAAACTGAGTATCAATCCTAAGCAGTGCTAGAGACACCAAAGGAGCCTGAAAATATATAATTAGCTCTAGGTTTGTATCCATCACATCTCAAATGCATAGCAAGTTACGTTACTTTTCATCAGCTCTCTCTTTCTCCTTTGTTCCTCTCCAAGCTGCATAAGCAGATGTGATGAAGATGAGGGAAAAGCTGTCCTTTGTACAGAGCTTTTCTAAGTATCTGTTTGCAGACACATTGTATCTCATGCTATAGCTATAACCTTCCAGCTGTTTAGTCAGTGCAAATACTCTCATCAGTAAAAGCAGAGTTACTAGACCTTATTGGTGTAGAAAATATTCCATGAATTAGTACAAAATGTAATCAGAACAAGAACAAATGTAATCGAGTCCAAACATATATCAAAAACAAGTCAGCTAGTGATCCTCATTTTTTTTTTCATAGAAAAATATAAATAAGCTGTAACTATGTTAAACACAAATAAATAAAACACATACCGCAGAAATGGATCCAACTAACAAAACCAAAGCCCTCAGTCTTAATAAAGATTCAGGAAATTCTCCATTCTACAGCACTGGTAACAATTCCAGGTGCTGGCTAAAAAGGAGACCAGCACCTGGAGTGTGCTGCCTAGAATAAAAAGGTTTGTGAAAGTCCAATACATACCTTTGTTTTCAGTAATGCCAACAAACAGCACATATGTAGAAGTGTTAGGTCAAAAGGTTTGAAGCCTTTGTTGAATAATCAAAATGTAGTAATTAAACATGCAATTTTGGTGTTACTAACAGCTCTTGACTTGCCTACATCATATAGGACTTGGTTGGCGCCAGGTAGACTTGGCAACAGGTCTGAAAGGTGTGAGTCATGGGAATAGTTGGCAGATCACAGAGATACTAGTATGTAGCTGAGGAGAAAAAAGTTCTTGACCTCTTTAAAACAAAGCAAAGGAAACATAAAGATCAGAAGTTCTAACAGTTCCAGCCCCCTAGCTATCCAGGTTTGGTAAATTTTCAGTTTCACGGCATCATGGATTACCTGGTTGTTCCATGGTCATCAAAATTGGAAGTAAAGATTATTAAAAATCAGAATACATTGCTGACATTACTAAGGTAGCTGTTGTCTCACCATGTCATGGTGGATACACATTGTGGATAACTCTAGCTAGTACAATATAACAATTTTGTTTTGGGATTCACTTTAAAAGGAAGATTTACAACTATTGTGGAGCAGATTGATGTACAGAGACTGGAAGCTGCTATGCAACAGCCATTGGCAATAGACAGAAAATTTTTGTCACCACACTGTGGCTCATCTGTATTTCTCACCTGTATTGCTGCTCTAGGCAATATAGGGATACCTGCTATGAATCACTTAGAAAATGTTATGAAACATAACCTTAGAAGGTCTGTTCACAGATTCTTATAAATGAAGTTACAAGGCTGTGAAATGGCTGTTTTTGTCCTCTTGTAACTTGTTTGAAAGCATATGAAACAATAATTGAGCAAAAGAGATTTAAAATAATCTATATACTGAATGCTTGGATACAAAATTAAAATGTAGTCCTGCTTACCTCATCTGTTTCTAATTTAAGTTTATACAACTATTTTCTAAACTTGCCCTAATATTGTGTCAGATGCTTCCTTGAACCTACTGCTGTGTTAATTAACTCATTAAGAATTTGATACGTGATTTGTGCACTGTTCTTTTACAGTCATTGCCTCACAACCAGTGATGAAAAGATGAAGTATCAGAGACTTGATTTTTAAAATATTTTATCCATGGTACAGAGTATGGTCAGCCAGGCTGTGTATAAAATTTTGAATACAAATCATTACTATTTGAAGAAAGCTTGATTTCAGAGTTCTGGAAAAACACATTTATTACCAGAATGAGTAGAACAAAAGATGTGAGCTGTAGTCTTACAGTACTATTAATGGACTAAAGTTCTGTTAGTTTTTTGTACTTTCTTCTAATATTCAATTTGTATTTTTGGATCATGGTTGCTTCAATTTGCCTCCATCCATATTAATTTCTTAAATAATAATATAAACAGAAGATAATATCTGTTAAATAATGCTTGAGTTAGGGGCAGATTTCTTATGATTGAATTGAAGCATTAAAAAAGCTATTGTATGCAAATATTTATGAAGATATTGTGCCCTCAAGTTTTTAAACAGAGACCCCTTTGGGTAATGGGGACTTTGCCTTAGAGTTATTGATGTAATATAGCTCACCCAGGTCCACTTAATCGATTTGGCCATGATGACTGAACTTTTCTTTTTTCCATGAATTTTCTTTATTGTTTTGAAAAATGTATGAAGAATGCATTTGGTGCTTTGCATATGTGGTACTTTCTATATATACTGCAAAATGCTGACATGGTAAAGATAAATTCTTTCTGTCATTAAAGGGCTGTATCTTGAGGTGACTTTTCTTCTTTGGTTCTTTATTTACCTAATCCATTAGTATTGTTTGTTACAATGTAGGATATTTATAACAGGAAACATCTGTGGAGCAGTAATAAAGAATAGTTTTCATAAAGCAGTTTTACATTATCCTTCTACCAGTATCTGATAACAGTCACATTTATCTGGGTGTAGGAACGTTCTGACAGGTGTAAGGGATAACTGATTGATATAAACTCACTACTGCATGAAAATGAACCTTTTGATAAAGACATCTTAGTTAGAACTGATAAGTAAAGTACAGAGAACATAACTGTCTGCTATTATGTATCATTTTATTACCTTTATGTTGATCTTGATCTTTTAAATGGATAGTAAAGCATTGACAAAAGATGACTGAATATAGACATTTGTATAATGTTCCTTTAGCAGGAGCATAATCTTTAGATCAAGGACAACTTAACAGGCAAAGGGCTCATAATTCATTAAAATAGAGACACTATCTAGTTCATAATATGGCAAACTTAAACAATGCGGTATTTTAAAGATTCAAAATTAATATTATTTCTGTTTCTTTAAAATAGAACTCTATTTAGACTTTGATGGATTAAGAAGCAGATGAAAGCGTTGGCTAAAAATTAAAAATAGTTAAGAATTTTTTTTTCATATTTCGTCAGCTCCCACTGTTTTTATGTGCATATCCACGTTAACATCTTTGATATTAAGTTTTGAGCAGATGAATGCCATGAAAATTATTACTTCATTTAATAAGGTAGAAATAAAAGTGTTTCTCTACTTACGTGTTTTCTGTGAACATGTTCTGACTCTTTAAGTATTTTTAATCCAGTATTCTGGTATTTTAAAGAAGTAAATGAATGGAAATGTGTAATAATATGAAATTCTGTAGAATCCAGAGATCATTTTCTTGATTATGCAATAGTATCTTGCATCAGCAAGTTGTTGGAGTCATGGAATAAACATCAGGAACTTTACTACTTTGACATGCATTGATTTAATTTCATGTAGAAACAAGGTCAATAAAAATAGCTAAGAAAATTCTAATTAATATGAAAAAGTAATAGATCAAAGCACAAAAAAAGTAGGTAGACACCCATAGTATTTTATCGTATGTTAGATGTTATTTCAAAAGGTTTTCAAAAGGTAAATGTGTGTAGTCAGACAATATTAATCCTTATTTAGTAAAAAATATAGGAAACCCAGTCCTGTATGCTTTCAGTAGAGTCATCTTGGTGTTCAATATTTCTGATTTACTGAATGGTATTTTAAACATTTTTTTTGTGTGTGTGTCTGAGACAGTACTGCCAAGGTAGAAAAGATACTAATTGAATGTAAGAATTAGTGATAAGCTGTGCTGCTTTTTAACAACTTTTGATAGTGATCTCAAGTTTATTTTTTAGAAAGTAAACTTGAGAGTAAAAAATATATTTGCCATTATGAACTTTACATCTTTATCTTAAAATAGAAAAAGTTGGATGCTACATATACATGGGTGGATGTGCATGTGACCATGGTGTTTCTTGGTAGCTCATCAGAACCTGCTAAGCTGCATTAGAGATGGTAATCTGATTCTTTAATTTACTTTGGTTTTATTTAAAATAAAAATAAGGGGAGATTAGTTTTATGGAAACAATTGATTCACTCTTTCAACTGTAAAGTGAAAGCAGCCTCTTGAATCATTGGTGGAACTTTGACATTTTACTTTTAATCAAAGAGATTTTATGTCTTAAATTTAAAGGAATCTATGCACATGATTAAGCAATTTCTTGAATGAAGGCCTTCATTTTTACCAGGAGGATACTTCATATGAACAGTAGCCTGTGCTGTGTAATTAAAACACGTTATCAGATTTAGCTTAATTAATGTTAAAACAAAGCAAATGCTTGATACCTCCTTCAAGGGCGGGCAAGAAAAATGCTTTCTTGCTATTCTTGATCTGCATTTTGTGCCAACGTTGAAAATGAGTGAATTATGTAACTTGCCATAGTGACAGATTCTTTTACCTGAAATCTTGTTCTACATCTAGCACTTGTCTGAAATCAGTTGTTCATATGCAGGAGAAGTCTGTGTACATCTTGTATGTAAATTATTATCTTTTAATCTGTTTATGAATACAGCAAGGTTAAGGTAACAGAGGTGTGAAAAAATTAACATTGCATGATCTTCAGTTTTGTGGTGTTAAAACTTTCAGAGCATGCTAATATTCATTGTGGATAATTTTCCATATTTTTAAAGCAAGTGAAAAAATAAAAGGGAGACATGGAGTTCCTTCTTCAAAAATATACCATCTCTGTCCAAGACGATGCATATGTGTATCAGTGAAATTTTGATATTTAAGAAATTACTCTATGATCTCTTGTCTCTTCCAGAGGCCAGTGGTAAAGTTTAACTGGCATCAAATAGGTGTACTATATGAATGTTTATATAGGTGGTTCAGCAATCTTTGAAAACATGGGAGCATATGCGTAATTCACATTTCTTCTCTGCAATCCAGATCCTTCTGACACATGTTTAGTATTTGTGTTTTGTTTTAGTTTTTGTATTCTTAGCCCCCCATTACTGGAAACATAATGTTTTATTTTTTTTTTTAATTTTTTTTTTTTAAATTCAAAGGGAACTATATCAATAAATTCAGTTTTTCACATCATAGAAAGTGTAGGTGGTACATGCAGACTTGATAAAGAGGCTGAAGTCTATGTAAACAGAGCAGCTGAATTTCTGTTGCACTTGAAATCATCATCCCGTTAGTTAAGGAATGAGATTTTTACCAGATAATGGGGATAAAGGACTTTGTCATACATAGCTGTTAATCTGGTATCCTCCATGAAAACCAACATTTTCTTCTAAAAATTAAAGTTTAAAACACAAAGCAGAAAAAATCTAAATAAATCTAAATTAACTTTACTGGAGGCAGTATTTTTTAATTTTCAAAATGGAATTCAGCTTTTTGAAATGATTTCTTGTAAAAAGACATACAAAATCCTGGTTTCAAACAGTACTGGTCCACACCTCTGTATCATGTCTTATCATTAGAGTGCTAGCATATTTAAAAAGTGAAGCCTACTGGGAAAAAAGAAAGAAAAAGGTAAATCCTAGGGAAGTGTAAATGAGAAGCAAACCAAAGCCACACCACACAGCTGACATTTGAGAATTGTTTAGTGGAATTGCATCCTGGCACAGGCTGATTGGAATAAATGAACCCTTCCTGACCATTGACTCTTAGTGTCTTAGAAACTGAATTCTGAAAGCACAACATGTATTAGCTTTGGTGCATTTTTTTCTATTTTTTATATTTACAGGTCTTGGCAATATCTGAGAGACCTTGTTTTCATTTCTGGTCACCACCTCAGCAAACTAATCAATGAGGCATGAACTGCTATCTGCAGAGAAAGAAATGAAAAATAAACCAGAGATAATCCTTCAGTTAAAAGGTTATTCTGTGCGATAAAAGCTATTTTGTTAATTTATTTACTTACTGGTACAGTGAGATAAAGTGAGGGAACAATTAGGGAATTCTAGTTGAAAGGATTTAAAAGGGCAATGACGACTTAATATTTTAGGTTATTTGATTGACAATATAGTTACACAGATTTCTTAAACTAAAAAAAGAAATAGTTTTCAGTGAGCAGAAATTCTGTTCAATAAGTATTTTCTGCTATTAATGTTTTCTCTATCAATCATGTCTTCATCCTCACAAATCCTTGTTTTAAACTATATTTTATTTTATATGGTAATGTAGTGAAACTAGGATAGTAAATTGTTTATGTAAAGTAACTGCACTAACAATTACATCAATTTTTCATATTTTTCCTATTTCCTGTTTTTCATAATATACTAAGATGCATAAAATCATTCCTGGTTTTGGCCTATATGTAATCTGGCAGAGGGTATTTGTAGTTTGTAGACTATTATGTATTATTTAGTTTATTGAAACAAATTAAAAATCGGTTTTAGATAGTTTCTTCTGAATATAAATACTGAATATAAGAAAATTATTAGTAAAACCCATATGTAACATGTTGCAGTTTTATTTTTTTCCCATTGATTTTAATTTTTTTAGTTTATTGACTGATGAAATTTTCCCATGTGCAAGTCTGTATTGTGGGATGTAATTCAATTTAGTTTAAAACTATATTATAATAAAATATATATTTTTCATATGATCTCTACTGGTTCTCATAAGGATGTCTGCCTTTCTTCAGGGCTTATCAGAAGGATTTGATCTGTGCTTGGTAAAAAGTAAAACAGTGAGCAGCCCCTTTGCCTTTTGGAAGTGGACAAGGCTTTGTAGCATCATGTACATGCAGAATAATCTACCTTTAAGAGATAAAATTAGTAGTTGTAGATAGTTTACAATGTCTGTCATTTTACAGGAATGAAGAGTATAATTGCCAGTAAAGTTTTTGTTTATCTTTTTAATCTTCATCTTTTCATCTGCATGAGGATTGCATTTTCCTTTTTCTACTCGCAGAGCTGTTTTTCACTCTACTGCTGTTCTCTCTCCCACTTCCATTTTCACAAAGCCTATTTTTTTCCAGATCTATGAAAATCACACTTTTTTTACTAGTATGGGAAGAGAAAATACAAAGCACTATGTGCAGCTCATTCTGTTCTTTCAAATTTCATTTAAATGTCAGAGGTGTTAACCAAGGTCTTGTAAATTAGACACACTTTTTTGTGGATATGGGTTGATTGAATCTTCTGTGAGCTATCAAGGGTGTGGTACAGTTCCCCCCAAAAATCAGAGAGTCTTTCCTTTGACGATAGAGAAAAGGACTCATGACCATTGTTGCCAAATGCAGCACAATAATGATGCTGGAAGATTATCAAGTCCTCTTTCATGCCAAACCCAGGCACTGGAGATTCTAATACATTCCTATGCAACCATTGCTCCATACTACAACACAGAGGCTCTTTCATGGTCCTGAGCTTGTGTTTCCAAAGGAAGCATTTTGGGTTTTTTCCTCTCTTTGCTCACTGCCTCCATCTTGTGGAACTGGCTTACCTGCCACACAGCCCCTTAAGAGTTTTCCAAAGAAGTGATAAACTCCGAAGAGGTGGATCAAAGGTAGAGGCTAGCTAGATGTAGAAAAGAATTATCACAAATTGGCATAGCTAGTTTAAAATTGCTGAAGAAAAAAGTGCAAAACTGTGCTTGGAGGAAGAGGGTTATTATAGATGGGGAACGAGACAGGCAGCTAGCTGCCAACCTAGTAGTCATTGCCTGTATTTCACCAAGCATTCTTTTCACTCCTCCATAAAGCATCTTTGTTTCCTATTTAAAACCTGTGTTTTTTGTAGCGTAAGGACACATATTTATGTTGGCATCACTGTGTGCATGAAGGTGCTTTCCTAACACACTAGACCAGAAGCTGTTCTGAAGGGCTACTGTCCAATGTGACCAGACAAACTGGACACTAAAAGGAAGATAGTGCTGGGATGCGTGTATGCTCAAGATACTAACATTTAACATTCACATTCAAGTTATAAACTACCAAATTTGGGTCTCGATTTGTTAGGTTTTGCCCCTGCACACTGTGACTTTAGTAAAGGAAAACTCAAATGCACATGGAGAGTAGAGAGCAATTTAAGTCTAATTTGACTTAAGTGTTTTCACTAATGTGATTGCTGCTGTTGCAAGCCAGCATGAGCTTTAACAGGTTCTTGAACAAGTTTAAGCAAATATAAGAAACTTTTTGCCTGGAGTTTGCATTTTTCTTGTACTAGGAGTAGTCACATACTGAACTTGATCGTAACAAAAAGAAAATTAAGTCCCTATGTGCAATTATTGTGAATGAGGTGGTGTATGACCAGAGCATGTGTACTGGGTGTCTGCAGCCTAAGTGTAGTGATCACTGTTTTAGAAACAGGGTTACAGAAAAAGGAGAAGTATGAGAATCATAGAGTCATGGAAGTTGGAAAAGTTCCCCAAGATCGTAGAATTGAACCAGGAATGTAACACTGCCAAGTCCACCACTAAACTATATCCCTAAGCACCACATCAGTGCATTCTCTCCAGGGTATACCTCAACCACATTGCTGGGGAGTGTGTTCTGGGTTCTTGGTAACAGTGAAGAGGTAGAGATGGAGATCCTCCACTCTCCCATTGCAACAGCTTAGTGGTCAGAGTGGGATGTGGGGGACCCACTGAGTAGCAGTAAAGTTGTCTGTCTGAGAAGAGGCAAGTAAGTTGTTCATCAAGAAGATTGATATCACAAATACACCACACTTACTTCAGGGTAGAACTCTCTATCCCTGTTGAAGCTATTCAAGTACATCTACAAGAGTGAAAGTTTTCTTGGATAAGAGGAAAAAAAAAAAAAGAGCCTGAGTCTGTGTCATGATGATTAGAGCATTCATCTAAAAGACAAAAATGTTGAGTGCTAATCTATGCTTAAATACTATATGCTTAAATACTAAGTGATATGTGTAGAGTATGTATTTCACATTTCACAGACTGGAAGCAGTCTATACTTCAGACTCTGGTACACAACTTAAAGACTTGATGTTATTACTCTGCAGCTGTGTTAAAGATGTGAGCTGTAGCTGCCTAATATTCATGTGACTATGGTTTGTGTATAGCCACAGTAGCCTCTAACACATCCCCCAAATTATTATGTTAATATAGGTGACTTAAAAGAGAAGGGGATGAATTGATTTTGGGGGGTGTCTCTCACATTCCAGAGAAATATTATAAATTACTAACCTTGGCTGAATACTGACTTCTGGAAAATTTGGGCTAGTTTAAATTACTATTCCCCTTTTTATTTTTTTTTAATCTATGCCTGTAAACTTAAAAATTGTGAAATCACTAGAATATATTGTAATGAAGTGTTTATTATTTAGAGTTTGACTTCTCCATAAGTATAAAATACATTTTACTCATGTTTAGCCTGGACACTCAAGTTTAGAAGTGCCCTATTCAGTTAAAAAAAAAATCCCAGTATAAATTTGAAACATCATCACAGTCTTTTCAGAACTGATGGGAAAGGGTGTCACATCTAATACTTTTTTTTTATCAAGCTACGATTGCAGGAATAACAAATATCTTAATTAGTGGACTTATCATTTATGCCTTCATACATTAGTTGCCTGTAGTGCTCTGTAAGAAAAAGAAAAGTTTCTTCTGTTATTCTACCTTTTAAAACTGTGGTTCTCATGCTCTCCTTCTTTCAAGCATTTAGAACAAAGTCCTGATAATTTAATTACATGTCTCATTCAAATGCAGGACCATATGAACCTGTAATGGCTCAAATCATCTGTTTACTAATAATTCATCCAGTAGTGCATTTTTTTTAAGAGAGAAGGGAAGGGAGAACCTTATCTGCAATTTCACTTTGGTACAGTATTATAATTATAAAAGAATAACAATATAGTTGTACAGTCTGCCATTTAGTTCATGTTTTTGGGTGCATTTAAGCTATTGAATTAATCTCACTTTTAAACAATAGAATATAATACTTTAATAGCTTGCCTTTGCACTGGCTTTGTGGGATGCTGAAATTAGTATTATAATGTGCTGTGTATAGTTTCTGTTCAATCTGATTGCTTTAGCAGCAGTCAGTTTGATAGTATCAGGTTCCAGCTTGCATTGCTGGGTCAACATGGACCCAGGCCGTTAAAGGAGAAAGGTTCAGGGAAAGTTCATTTCTATTGTTTTACCATGGTTACAAAACAGAAAAAAAAAACCAGGAGAAATCCTGCATTTGTAACATATTGCTTCCTTGGGCCCTGAAGGTAGTATGATCATTTTTTCCTTTTGAATTGAACACAGAAATATAAACCTCCTGATTATCTGTAATGTAAACAAAGGAATATTTTCTGATCACTTTTAAAGTAAAACACAGATGTTCCGCATTGACTGCTGATGTCATTAAACAAAATGTTTGTATTCATTTAATTTGATCTCCCAAACTGTTAGCATTTAAATTTGTTACTATGTCAGTAGAAAAATTAAAACTTCATACCGGCTGTTATAATACTGACTTTTGTTTACATAATTGTCACTTTAATTAACTCACAATAAGCCTGTTGAAATAAGTATGTTTGCTTTTCTTTAAAATATAACCTGTCCATTGAAGGATTTTTTTTTATTGTGGTTATAAAATAAAGAAACATGTTCATGAAAAAGTGTGATCTTAAATATCATCATATGTGTTTAGCATTTATGGCAAACCACTTGTGAGGCACCATTACAAAAAGGTTTAAATCTTAAGATAAAGGTGTTCATTACATATGTAAGGAAAAAGACAGAAAGGATAAAAGACTTTTCACAACATTAGTATGTTTTACATGTGAACTGATGAAGTACATGTAATTCTACAGCAATGAGTACTTCATTTAAAGCAGCAAATCATGTAATGGTTGTAATGTAGAATAGAATTTGCTATCTCTACAAAAGTGAAGAAATTCTGTAAAGTAAAAGGTTGCACAAACGTTCTCTTAAGGGAAAGATTTGCATGAAATTTGACTGAACTGGGAAGGTTGTGACACAGCATAATCTTCAAGAATATGTTTTTATTTCTAAAGTCCTTTATGTATTATTCCCATAAGCCACTTTTTAGATAACTGAAGCTATTTGTAGATCTGACTATTGCAGAAGTTAGAGATAATGGCATTCAAGATAATGTTAGTTATAGCTTACAGGGGTGAGTGTATAGTTATTATTTTCCAAAGTTGCTTGCCTCTATTATTATTAAATGTCTTTTCATTAAAAAAAGCAAATTTCACACATGCTAAGGTGGGCCATCATGTATGTGTATTTTAATTTAAGATCTTTGGGGAACATAGAGATAATATTGTTGACTTAGCTTGTGTCATTAATCTTCCAGGACAGTGGTGTAAGGCATGTGCTCTTAGGGTCTGTCTACCTGAAGAGGTTTACAAGAGAGGTCTGTGGTCACTTGAAAAAGAGTTATCTCACTATACCATTGCTATTGACTAAATTGACATTTGAGTCTTAACAGTAACATGTTTTAAAGGGAAAAAAAAAAAAAAAAGAAAGGAAAAGACTTGGTTGTTTGGCATATGTGAGAATTAGAAAACTTCATAGGGTACAAATGAATATTAAGTAAACTCTATTACCCTTTGTTTGCCCTTGACTACACTTCTAGGTTTGATGTCCATTAGGAAATGACATCTGTTTTTTCAATTGACTGTGGTGCTCATTGACTTTCTTAAATGATTGTGTTAATGTTACTGTGCCCTGCTAATCACCTGCAGGGATTGCAGGCTCTGGATACACATACTGCACACACAGATGCAGGCATACACAGGTATATTTGTGTTTGCATATGTAGACATTAGAGTGATCTATCACAATGAGGAGAGTGGAGTTACTCATCTCTCACTATGTAATATGTGGGGAAAGAGTCACAGAAGTCTGACCTGTTGGCATACTATGCATTTCTCTACCTCCCATGAGTGGTTCCTAGACTTACAAGCCAGTGGGAGAGAATATGGCAATCAGTACTGAGTAAAGATGATGAAGTGTAGATTGATTCCTTCTTTGCTTTAAGGTGTTTTGGGACCACAACACGCATTGCTTTGGGAATATCAGCCTAGAGACTGCCATATGTGGAGGATGTGCCACACTGGATAGACTGTATAAACGCACACATGCACACACGTACTTCTCACAGAGTAACTCTGTGAGACAGAGAGCAAGGACTAAGTCTCCTATCCCAGGAGTCCAAGGAATCTCTTGTCATCATTTTTTTCATAAGAAATTGAATAAATGGATAAATTGGAACACATGACCCTTTTACTGTTCTGCTTGCCAAACTGCTTTTGTGTATCAGAGACTCTGTACTTGGAAGATGCTGCTTATAAACTGTAAAGCTTTTTTATCTCTTCTAAAAGACAGTATAATGAAAAAGCATCATTACAAGCATATTATACTTTGCCACTTCATTCAGTTCTCTTAAAACAGATTATATCTGATATCCAAGTCAAGAAAGTCTTGAGGACATCACACAGACCTCCAGCCAAGCACGTAATCAAACATGTTTCTCAACTGGATAATGTCTAATTTGTTTTCTGTTCTGTAAAAGGGGTAGTCTTCTGGTGATTTTTGCTTGTTTGTTTGTTTTTTGTTTTGTTTTGTTTGTTTTTTCCTAAAACCTTGACCCATTGCCAGAGAAATCTGACCAGTTCTGCCAGAGATATTGATTCATAGCATAAAAAGCCTCTTGTATGGTCAGTAGATGTTTCTTCGGTATCATGTTTAGTACAAACCTGAAAGCTGCCAAAGCTGATACAAAGTGTCGAGCAAACAGATCCCATATTGGGGAAAATGTTAGCATTGGGAAAACCATCCCTTTTAGTTTGCCCCCATGATACTTTGATCAGTGTTTTCAACATCTATCATTCAGAGGTCATCAGCAAGAACAAAATCTTTTAGATTAGGTTATTTGATGATTTTTAATGATCTTTTATTTGTAAGGCCTGTAGCATAAAATTTTCAGAGCTTTTTATGCATGTGAGCAAGACAGTGATAGAAAAGTAATTTTTTATTGGTAAGAAAATAGATCAGAAACTGAGGTAGTGATTTTTTTAAGCGAAGGATTTCAGAAAAGTAGAAAATACGAAGAGTCAAAATCTAATTGTGAGTTGACCCCTGCTCTGACTCTTGCCTACCGTGACTCTGGACATGGAATTATTAGTAATTATTAGGAATAATTGGTACTTAGTTATCATCTTAATGCTCAGTCAGGATTTGAGTTTTTTGTGCAATGAGCTATATGGATATCAAAAGACATGTACATATTATATGCAGCGGTGTTCCAGGCATGGAGCATGCCTATTGAACATGATATGGGTATATATACACCTGACAGCTGTAGTATCCCTTAGGAGATCATGCTGAGGTGCATTTAAAGCAATATGGGAGTTGAGCTCATATAAGGAATTCTCTTGAATGAAATGCTGTCATACATATCCTATGGTGCTGAAGTTCATAAAAGGAAAGTGAATTGAACGGAAGGTCTTTCAACCAGAGTTCACACTGAGAATTCATTTAAACCCATAAAAATTACAAAACAAGTTTCGTCTTATATTTTGGGGCTTCTTTATTTTGGGTAGAATCATAGAATCGTAGAATCAGATTTGCAAGGGAATTATCAGGATCATCAAGATAAACTCCTGGCCCTGTGTAGGGCACGCCAAGAGTCCCACCACATGCCTGAGATCAAAGTGTGAGATGTTTCTGAGAAACACACATAGATCTTTTCACACCAAGTGCAGCAGTAATTTAAATTAATTTCAAAGTGTAATATCTTTCTCTCCTATTGTACTGTGGAGATGGGAAGGGATTAAAGCAAATGTAAGTCATCTCATCACAGAGTACATACAGTACATACATCTGTGATTACGGATACTAGATTACATATTACAAGAAACTTCTCAGGAACTGACTTCTGTATAAGATCCATAGATATCTTCCTATGTATCTTGATTGTATGATGCTTCACCTGAATTGACAGAGTTACACAGAAATACAAATATCAACAAAATCTTTGAGTTAGATTTGTCAGCTCTGTTATCTAAAAACATACTCCTTATACTAGCCTACAGATAGGGCTGATTAATGTTTCAGTGTTTCCCTAGGATAACACAGTAGTAGTAGCAGACTTATTTCTGGTAGGGTAAACTTTACATAAGATAGTTATGGGACAGCTTTGAGCAGATCAGCAAAAAATATATCTGCAAGCACTGACTAAAGGATTATGGGGCTAAATTTTACTATCAGCAGATCTGATCCTCTGTAACTTGATTGCAGTGACTTTTAGGTTGTTGAAATATAATAAATAAAAGTATTTTTGGTTGAATCACATTAATATTTCCATTTGGACCTATAGTACTGTCAATTTTTTTTTAATTATTAAAGTTTTATATTTTTTTTAGGACTTGGGAGTCTTGCATTGGTGTTCTGTATAATCTGAATCACTTGTTGCACTGATTTCAATGAGGGAAAACTGCTTGTATTCGTGTGGTTGTAGGTGCTGCTCTGCAAAGAAAAGGGGAGGTTGAATTTGAGTAATTGTTTCTGTTCCTTGCGTCACACAAGGAAAATGAAATAGAAATCTATTTTACGATGTTCCATGGTAGAATACAAAGGTCAAGCAAGGCTGTGTCTAGACTTACAAGGCTGGAGCAATCTAACACACCTACTATCTCAATTCACAAACAGGTGATTTTGAGGTCTGGGTACACAGATCAGAGATTTTTCCTGGAATATACCTTCTTTACCCCCGTCTCCAACTTCGTATTTTGCTGTGTTTTGGAAGTTAACTACAACTAGGCTACACAGAAGGATTAAAAGATACCTACAAGGGTAGTTAGATCTCTTGTATCTCTTGGTCCACATGGAATTTTAAGTTTAGTATTTGCTCATTGATAACAAATAGAAGTGAATTCAATCAGGGAGTAGACTCTTTTCATGAGTGTTACTTAGACAGTACTACCTGGCACAAACATCTCATGGTGGCCATAGATAGTGGCTGGTCAAAGAAACCTGTCATTTTGATGCTCAGTACTCATCTAGTAGATTAATTCATAAGTTTGTATTTATACATATATGCAGATACAGAACACCATAGTTAAAGGTTTGAATTCTTGATTTTAGTGAATATTGTGTTGTTGCCATCAATTATGCTATAGCATCTATGCTGTTACAGCTATATAGCTGGAGAGTCTTTTCTCTCTTTATGGAGACTCTCTTTATGGAGACTCTCTTTATGGAGAGTCTTTTCAGTATTTCATACCACCACTGTTACTTTCACATGTACACATGTACACCTAAGCTTTTACTTAGGTGGTTCCAGCAATTCTTTGGAAGTGTACGGTTAATGAGTGTGGGTTTTCAGAATTAAAAATAAGGTGAATAAAGGGCAGTGAACATTAACCACAGTTGCTGGCAGAAACTTGAATAAAATTTTTCATTTTCAGTATAAATAGTTTTTTAAAGGGCAAAAGGTTTAAGATATAGGCAGCTTCATTAAAAAGGTGACAGTTCACTTGTTTCAGCATTTCATGCGAAGAATTGTGGCCAATTAAGTGATGAATGCATTCAGATACTACAGTGGATACACTTATAAGATAGAACTCCATTATCAACCATTATGAATAAGAATAGCATATTAATTAACAAACTGCCAGGAGAGCCGGAGTATTTTCATAAAATACCCATCTTGAATAGTACATTTTTTTTCTTGAGCTTAAATCACCACTAAAAAGTTTATGTATTTTTAATTTAGTACAGGTGGTAATGAACACCAGCTCTGTGACCCCTTGAGAAGTGGTGGGGTTGTTTATTATGTAAGGGTTTTTTTCTTGTTTTCCTGTTCTTTTTTTTCTTTTTTTTTTTCTTTGTGCATCCCAAAATGACAGCTGCTACCCAGCATGTCCCACTGCAAAACAAATAGCCAAAAATTTCTTAAATGAAGATGCTAATTTCTGTATGCATGGTTATATGTGTGTTCAAAGGAGGAATGTGCTCTTATATGGCTTAACTCTCCTTTGAGTCTAATTGGTTATTTGTACATGCAATTATCTGATTTATGTTCACAAATTTGTAATTACATGTGCAAGTTATATGCAGAGATGAATGCAGATGGTTAGTAAACAAGCCTTGAAGCAGGACTGTTCATTCCAACTAAAGTTCATACATTTAAATCATTGTTTCAGGCCATCTGCAGACTCTTAAAAGACATAACCACATCAGTTACACTTGCTTCACATTAGCAATCATCTCAGCAACTTGAAGTAAAAACTTTTTTTTAAAAATGAAAGCTTAAAATTCTTGTAGGTTGTGTCATTTATGGATTAAACCTGCCTTTCTGGCCTATTGGCTCCATTCTTGACATTTTTATAATATAAATAGTAGATGTTGTTTTGATTGGATGTTTTTAGAATTAAAAGCCTAAGAAAAGATGAAAACAGTTGAGGAAAAAATAGGCTTTGCATCTGTTATAGTTTGGGGTTTCATGTGGATGAATAGCACTGTTGGAATAATTTTCTTGCGTATTTAAATTACGGGTGCGGTTTATGCAGTAAAGTTGAGTGAGTTGGG
Organism: Calypte anna; assembly: GCF_003957555.1. Classification (NCBI taxonomy): domain Eukaryota; kingdom Metazoa; phylum Chordata; class Aves; order Apodiformes; family Trochilidae; genus Calypte; species Calypte anna. Next base: position 158,605,725 of record NC_044244.1, read on the forward strand.
AAAGGCATCTGTTATAACTTGACAGAGCATTTGTGGGAAGCATGCACTTCAGATCAGTGCATTTGTACAGTGCTGGGGCTTTCTGGTTCTTTGAGGGTTTTTTGTTTGTTTTTTTGGTTTGGGTTTTTTTTGTTTTTGTTTTTGTTTTTTTTTGGTAGTTACAAGAATTATTCTGAAAGACAGTAATGGAAATAGAGGAATTAGATACAATTTTGCAAGATTTTCCTGTTGCTGTTGCCAGTATTTCCAAATAACTTTCTTCAGGATCTCAAGTGCTATGATATCTGTACTCCCACTGGATATTCTGAGTAGTGCTTCTATAGCAGTGTTTATAGCTAGTACAGATATTTCAGTATGGTTTGAATTAATAGACAAGTTTTGTTTAATAATTGCATTTTGTTCTTCATTCAGACTTATTTTCTTCTCTAGCTTCTATGTCTGTCATCATCAGAGGCTTGTGTTTCACAGGTATTACATAATCTCAAGAGCCAGCTTACTTAAGCGTTCTAAGAACTTCCAGGCAGATATAGTGTTTCAGCTAATTAGATGAAGCAGTGAACTTTTGGGCTTAATTTACTTCTGACATCATAATTCTGCCACCCAACATAATTAGATTAATTTCTTACTGTTTTTTTACTTTTCAATAGATGACTTAGAGATCTCAATTTCATTAAGAGACCAGCCACATTTCAGTATATTTTAAGATTATGTACAATCACAGCTGTATTCAAATCTGGTACTGTAATTTACTCCAATAATGATTGGATTTCTTACTGGTTTTATTTCTTTTCTTGCCCTTTGGGTCATTCATATATGCAAGTAGTATGGTCAGCCAACCAGAATCTTTTTCTAAGATTCTTTCACTGTGTTTGTAGTGTGACTTTGAGCATCAAGTAAAAGCTGACTGGTGTTGTTGTAATATATATTTTATATATTCTGTATATTCTTGCACTCTTGTGCCTTGAGTCTTGCACTCATGTCAAGAGTATTCTTGATCTTGCTGGGAAGTGGAGTGATTTGGGCTGAGGGAGATGAAAGTGGCATCCTGTTTACATGACTGGTCTGTTAAGAAAAAGAAATAAAAAAAGTCTTAATAATCCCTCCAAAAAGCTTAGTATGCCAGTGGTCATGTATTACTGTGGTAAATGGATTTAGAATGGGATAGGGAGACCAATATATTGTCTTACATTTAGCTTAGTTATTTGTACCACTAAGAATTGGTGCTGGATTTCTGAGCAAATACCAATTTTTGTCCATTTTGATTTAAAAATAGCAGTTAAGTGTTCTGTTGCAGAAATGTACCAATGTTATCAGTATGCTTTCTCCACTGCTCAGTCCTGTAACCCAATCTAATTCTTTTGAAGATCATTCCTATAGTCATGAAGATTTTTAAACAGATCTTTGTATTTATTTTTGTCAGCGTTGTTTGCTGTGTCAGTAACTCCTTCTAATATATCACGAGTTCAGCACTAATTATGGCGTGAGAACATTTTCTGTTTAACTGTGAGAAGAAAATAAATTTCAGGTAATTGCACTGAGAGTTTCATTGTTTTATATGACTGTTGCAAGTAGAAAGGACATGGTGTGATTTCCAGTGTTTGTTTTCCTAACTGTCAAGATAGATATATGCCCAGTCTTAGAACTGCATTCTTTTGCTTTGTTCTTGAGTGGCATTAGAAGGGGAAAACTGAAAATAGTGAAGTCTAAGGTTTAGATCGATGTACGGTGTCATTTTTTTTTTTGCCTTTAAAATGCTAGTTCAGTGCATTAGAAATATTTATGAAGGTTACCTTGGCAAGCAAGTGTTTTCCAACCAAGGAATTAAATTACACAAAAGGTTTAGTCAGTCTTCCTAGACCTTATTTTTCAGAATTGACACGCCCTTGGCTCGTGTCTTATTAGTGTGAAGGCTGCACGTATGAGAACAGCATGGAAGCTATCCTAAAATCCAGAAGTACCATGTACACCATGTGGGAAGAGTCCATTGCCTTTGGTTACAGGGTGTCCCAGGGCATCCCTGTCTTGCATTAAGTCAGCAAATAACCTTTGGCCATGGCACCCTTAGCCCTTTTGCAGTGCCCATCGTGTGGTGAGTACATAATTGTTGCTTCCAGTGGCTGTTCACCTAAATTTCATTCAGCCACCTTCTCTGGGGTCAAAAATTCTCTGCCAGGCTTTGAAACACAGAGGGAAGGTAGAACAACTGAGAGAGAAATAAAGCCTAGATTTCCAGTGTGTACCTAAATGAGATGCATAAATGCTGATGTAGCTAGAATTGATAATGATATTCAAAGCTGTTCTAAGCAGTTCTAAGAACATAAAAAATATATTAAATAAATACACCAAATGCTTGTTACAGATTTGCTGCCTATCACCTCCGGAGCGTAACTCTCTCAATATTACTGATTATAAACCTGCCTGGCCAATGGCAGCTCCACTGCATCATGTTTGCTCAGTTTCAAATAAGGATAATATTTCTTCACACTAAACTTGCTTGCAGACAAGGTTAAAAATAAAACTGTAAATGTAGAAAACTGACCCTGAAAACAATTAGTTTTGTCTAGAAAGACAGTTTGCCTTCTTACAGCTGGTCACAGTTGCTGGTTTTTTTCAGGGATATTTCATGCATTGAATAACAGTAATTTTAAGGAGTGAAACTTTGTTCGTCTACCATTAATTTGGCCTAATTACTCCTCAAAGTCAGGACATGTGAAAGAAAAATCACAGTATTAGCTCAGCTGTGTTGCACACCTTTTGTTTTGTAGTATATGTTTTGCCACGCAATCAGTCATCTATAAATTGCTAGTAAGATATTCTGAGAGGTATGTAGTACTCATTAAGAGTTTCAGCTTTTTTTAAACCAATACCTTCCATGGTGCTCAGAACTCTAACAGAAATTAGTGGGAGACCCGCGTGTCTCAGGCTTTCAAGGATGAGACCCTTAAGCTGTAAACCATGGCTGTCTTCTGACAGGTAGTTAAAAAAGCTGAATGAAAAGTCTGCTTGCTTTTAAAGCCTGCAGGTAAGCCTGGTGTCTCTTTTCATGTGGTTGTGCATGACCAGTTGTGTTGTGCTATCAATGTGATCTCCAGGATCAAGCTCATACTTCGATAATACAGTTGGAGGTGTATAAAACTTCAAAGTATAATCAAAGCACAACATTTTAGCTGATGTTAACCACCAATTCTTCCATTTTTTGTTCTTTAATTCAGCTGTCGTCTATATTATCTAACGAAGAATGGACATAGAATTTAGATGTTGATTGAAAGACTAGTAAATAAATACTTCAGAGAACTTGCTGTCATTTGGGACAATATATTCAACTGTTTCTCTTATTTTATTATCCTTATTATTATTATTATCTTATTATCCTTTTGTGCCAGACCCAATGGAGAAGTCATATACATCTCTTTCTTTCAAGGAAAAAAAGTATAGAGCCTTAGTATTTATGAAAGTTGAAACAAAAATTGGTGGATTTATTTTCAGTTCTGGAAAGTATTCTGGATATCTAATTAGCTGATTCTAATGTCGAAATACATTCCTCTCTCTTTCTGAGAGTTTCAAGATTCACCAGTATGTACTTCTAGTTCCTCTGTCACATAATGATAATATTGAAATTATAAATCATAATACTTTTCTATGAACATAAAGCTCAGTTGTCTGTGGGAATGTCTTCTGAGCCCTGAAAAAGTCTACAAATTTCGATACAAAGCTTACACAAACCTATATAAGGCAGACAAGTTTTGAGGGACCAGAATGAATTTTCATGTTTCACTTAAAAATTTGTCTATTTGTCCAATTTCTGATCTATCTAATTTAATCTTTAGCAAATGAAACAGTTAGAAGGAAGACCAACTATGACTTAAGGATGTATGTGTGTTTTTCCAGGGTCTTCTTGGGGAGTCACAAAAGACCCTGCCTTTTCCATACTATGACTGTGGGCATTCACAAGACTTTTATTGGCTTTTTGGAATTTGGCATTTCAGCCTGTTTATCTGAGCTCTAGAAAATCCAAACTGTAGTCATCTTCAGAATGTTCCAGCTTTGATTTTTTACCTATTGAGATAATTAGCATCACCTGCAGAAGTCCAATGTGCATTCAGAAGACCTGGTGATATTCTTCCAATGATTTTATTCAGATCAATGACAAATTCTTACAGTATCTTTTATATCTTTATAAAAGCTTGAAGATAGAATCTAAATTTGAGTAAAAAGAGTATTATCAAGAGTTTTTAGATGATGATTTTTATAGCTCGGTGACATCAACTAGAATAGCTTTCATTGCTCTGGCATTTAAGTGTTTTTGCATAACAAATCAGCTCATACCTATTTATATTTTATTTTTGTACTGAAGATGAATTTATTGATTTTGGTAAAAAATAGGAGTGTGAATGCTTCAAAGTGGGCATCTTGTAATGAAAGTGAACTTTTGTTAATATAAAAATAAGTAGGTCTTTACACAAGTTTAGGAAAAATATCAGCAAAATGATTCATTAAGCTATTTTTATCATTCTGTTTATGATAGTTAAACTCATTTGCTATGCATTTAATGGCTTTAAATCATAGAGCTATAAAATGATAATGAACTACTAAACTACTTTTCAAATAGAAGCAAAGTTACTGGTTTTTAAAAATGTTTTTTATGAACCATGTTTTCCACAATTTTTTTAATGCTTCGAAGAAAATTCTTGCTATTTTTATAGTTTGAAAATAGATCTTATGAAATTGAAGTATTTCAAGCTAGGAGCTTGGTTAACGAAACAAGTACATAATATAGATTATAAATTGAGACAGTTATTGTTACTTAATCAGTTATTAGGAACAATCAGTATGTTTTTATTTTAACTATCTAGAGATTTACTCATTATAATTATGTATTGCATAGTCTGCTGTGATTCTTAGGTCTTCCAGACCTTAAGAAATAAGACTTACATGTGTTTTTCTGCCTTGTCATAAGAGTAAACATTTCTTAAATAAATAAAGACCTTTCTATAGTAAACTGGAGTAAGTGTTTTGTCACTTCAAAATTATCTCAGAACAAAAGAGGTTTACTTTTCAGACTGTGAATTTAAATATTGTTAGTGGGATTGGAATTTTAAATTTTGGACTTCTTGAAAGTACTTACATAGTAAAGTTTTGAGATGAAATGTGGGGCAGAGTTGGGTTATGGGACTCCTCTATGTCTTTGAGTGTGGCAGCCCTTTTATGTAGAGTAGCACAGTCTACTTGATTGGAGAGGGTAACCAATGGAAGAGTTTTGCTTTTGATAGTTGAATATCACTCACCTATAGTTTCCTACTGAGCTTCAGTTACAGATTTGGTCTATAGGTTTCTTCTCTTAGTCTTTGAAGAGGGTTGGTTTTATTCCTTAAAGTCAAAGCCAAAAGCATTCAGACTTTACCACTGCTGTACTTCTAGGAAGCATCAACGAAGCTTGCAAAGCATCTTTGCAAGAATGAACCTGTTGGAATTTTTTAAGACTTGGCAGTAATTGTTAGGCTGTGTGTTATGCCTTGGCACCTGGGTTGTGATTTTTTTTTTTAATGCTGTTGTCAAACCCTTCCATAGCCATACCACAGCATTAATTTGAGAAAAGTACATCACAAAAGGTTTTTTAATTAAGCCATTAAAGTGTTCCTACATAGTGGCATTTTTTTGGTGTGAGAATATATTAGAAACACTCCATTTAAATCAGATTATTTTTGTCTATAATGTTTTTATCGGTTTTATGTGTATTCATGGTATCTTTATTTTTATTGTAAATCACAAAGGACATTTCAAAGAAAAAAGGCAAATTATTTGGTTCTGTGATGTAGAATTAGACAATAATCTTTTTCTACAACAGTTTTTCTTGTAGTTGTGTACCTAAGATGGTTTAGTTTTTATTAAAAAAAATTAAAACCCCAAACCAATCAAAGAAATTATCAAGCTTATAATTTTTATAATGACATCAGCTCAGGACATTAAGTTGGAAATTAATGATCAGTTAAGGTTAATGACTCAATGCCTTGAGTCATTAAACTCCAAAAAAATGCTCTGTACTTCAATTGTTTTTTGTTTTATTAAAGGTAGGTTATAGAAGTTGCAAAAAAAAAAAAAAAAAAAAAAAGGGTAATCTTCCAAACACAAGGGGAACGGACCTGAATAGGTGTTTTATTATCTTCCTCTGTCTGCTATCCCAGCATAACTAAAAATGCCATTAGTCTTGGTAAGGGGTTTATTAGTATGAGGACCTAAGGAGCAAAACCTACCACGGCCCCCTTTCTTTTCTTTTTTGTTTTGAAACAAATGAAGAACCTCAAGTGTTTGGCAAAACAGGTTAGCACTGCAGTGTTAGAACTGTGTATCACCTTTTCCCTGAAGTTATTCCTCAATGTCCCCTAAATAAGCAGTTGCAGGATATTGCAATGGTACCATGCTATGATCTGCACATAAGGTTAGAAGTCTTTGGATATGCATTGTATGTAGCAGGTACATATTTGCATGTAAGTGGGTAATAAGTATTTTCATTGTAATCCGTATCTAATTTGTATGCTACTTACACAGTCAAGGAGATGGAAAGTTGTGTATGTGAGCATTTAACAGACAAGGAGTGCTTAAACCCGGAGGCCTTTGTTTTGCTATACTGGACAGATCTAAGCTGCTATGATGGCATTTGTACAACAATATCTTGCAAATAATTCTGAGTCCTTTCTGACATAAAGTAGTATATTTAAAGTAGGGTGTCTTAGTGAGATTTTCACTTTAAATAGAATAAGGGTTAAATGATAACTTGACTTATCTTTTAAATGACAAAAAATAAAGAAATTGCAAGACCTTTTCACACATTAGATATGTATTGTCATTTATCATCTAGATATCAGGCTAGCAGTGCGAAGTAATAAAACATATCATCGAAAAATGTGCTATAGGTCTGAGTCACTCTTTCATTCCACCTCCCAGCTAACTGTAGTATTAAATCAAACAAGCAGAACATTTCCTTAGGCAGCCATTGCCTTTTAATTTCCTGAAGAACCTTAAAATATCATTCATTACAAGTACTACACATATTTGGTTTTTAAAAGTCTCATAAATCAATAGCAGGCTGACTGTAATAATTATTACAAGTTAGTGCATAATTTTTGTGCTGAAGGCTGCATGCAGAACTTTAGCATATGCAAACGAGGCAATTCAAACTGTGTATAGATATTAATATGAAGAAGCAGGTAACGAGGTGCAGGCTATGAATTATGCATCAAGAACGGCTGATCTTCAATGAGGAAAATGAATTCAGCATGTAATCTAATTAGTGATGGAAGTCTATTACATCTAACTGCAAAAGCAACCGTCCTTGAAACAAATTTATTTACAGTCCATGTTACCACTTGAAACAACTTTGAAATGATGTGTAAGACAACAGCTTAATTGTAAAAATTTTTTTCTTTGTTTGTTTCAGTTCTAGACCTGGAAGGCCTCCTAAGAGGACTCAAAGTGTCACGTCCCCAGAGAATTCTCATATCATGCCACATTCTGTCCCAGGCCTAATGTCTCCTGGAATCATCCCGCCAACAGGTAGGAGCTCTAGAAACACCTTCACATGGGCAATAGTTTGAATTCATGGCTTATAGCCACTTGTTAATAAATTAACAGTCTAGGAAGCCAGAACCCAAATACTGCAATGGAGTTCCCATAATGTAACATTATTGCTACATAAATGTATTGTATGTAATAGAAATTGTGGCAGCTCAGTACTTTAAAATACAAATAACTGAGCAAATAATAATCCTTTATAATGTTTTCCCTCTGTTCTTTTTCTTTATAAACAAAAGACCTTTCAAAGCATGAATTACTTATCATTAGGCAATAATCTCTCTATTCACTTTTAATAGATCTGATATCTTCTGGTTTTATGCTGCTTTGCTTGATTAGATAATGTCACCATTAATATAGTTGCCTGAAGAAACCAAGTTAGTTAAAATAACTCCATGCTGCACACACGTCTTTCTTAATTTTTCATCCCGAAATTCTATTTTTGATACGTCTCCTGAGGCCTTATACTAATGTAAACTTCTGTAGCAATCTGTTTCTCAAACTACTATTTTCTTTTGAAAGTTACTGTAGCATCTCCTGGCAGTAACTTGCTCTTAGACAGAGTTAAATTAAGAAAGGCTGTGTTGAAAGGAGATGAACAGAGCCACCTGAAGATGGGGCACCCAACAATCAAACTGTTGACGGTGGTGCCACCTTCTCTCTCTTCATGGTACAGATGAGTCAAATTCTACACTTACTTCAGCAAAGTTCACTTGATTTTACACTTTTTCCCTACTTATTTGCACAGCTCAAGCTTAAGCACTGATTTTCTCCAAGGCAAAGGGGAGATCATAAACAAGGCAGATCCAAGTAGAGAGGAAGATTGCTGGGGCTTACAGCCTGGACTGATGGGTGTGTGTTTTGAGTGTGTGCCCATGATCACATGCTCTTTAAGTATGAGCATGATCCTTAGCATGGTTTTGGTCATAGTTTACTAACATTTTTGAAAAAAAATGCACAGCTCAGGAAATATCACATGCCAGAAACTGCTGGCAGTTTGGGTGCAGGTGTCTTGTCTGGAGGAGGGAGGAAAGTGAGGAGAGTTTAGCTCTGTGAACAAAAGTGGAGCCATCTCTCTTTGCCTAAGGGTTTCAGAGCTACTTTCCATATAGAGATAGATACATAGTCAGGAATTTTCAATTAAGAATTTACTGTTTCTCAAAAGGCTAAAGAGGAGCAACAAAGTGAAAATAAATCAGAAAACCAAGGTTGGTAGAGTGGTTGGAGAGTGTCAGGCACAAAGAACTCATAGTGGCAGACTGGCACCAAAAAGAATTGGAATTAAAATTTTTGATACAATAGCAGTTACAGGATAGAATCTAGTAAAGGTAATACAATGGATGCAGAGTGAATGCAACATGAGAAGAATAGAAAGGGTCTATTTGGGGAAAAAATGGAAATTTTTATAGGGCAGAAGCATTTGTGTTTATGAGGGAGAGATCAAAAATTGCAAAAGGACATGGAAATTATTTGGGGGAAGTAAGGCAGGAAAATATCAAAGAAAAAATGCATGCGAAAAGTAGAAAGGAGGTGACATGAAAGAAGTCAGAGACAGAGACAAATAAGCAAGCCAAAAGGAGACAGGAAAAAAAAACCTTGTCAACAGTATAATTTGGGGTTTTATGTTACATTAATATATAAGAGCAGATTGTGTCTTGATATAAAATCTTCTGGGCTTTTTTAGCATTTTTTTGTTCTAAGAAAGCAGCTTAAAACCACAACTCCTGCCCAAAGTATCCAATTCCTCTCTAGTCCTTTAAAGCTGGTCATAACAAGTTAATTATAAAAATATACAGTACTAAAAACACAGATCCAGTTTCTAAGAATATAAGCCCACAAAACCAGATGTAAACCTTTTAAAAAATTATGGTTAAAAAATAAAAAGAAGAAAATAACTCAAAATTAAAGTAAACAGGCATATGTAAGATTATCATTCATCGAATCCTTTTAGGATGGTAATACTTTGTGAGTCTCTTGCAAAGAGGAAAAGTTTAAATTAAATCACTGTTAAGTTTGGGCTGGTTTCACATTACATGGCTTACCACAACAGAAGGGGTGAGCATGATTTTTTCCTGTTGTGGTGGCACTGGATCTCAAACAGCACAAAAAATGCAAACACTGATACTGTTAGCAGCAAGCTCTGGGGTGTAGTGTTCCATGGAGTGTGGCTCAGCACAGGTAAGGAACATCATGACAGCAGCACAACATGACAGTCATTCCAGCATTTTATGGGCAGACAAGTATAAAGATAGGCTCATAATCTGACCTTGTGCGTTCAAATTAATGAATATCTGTGCATCTACATACAAAGAAAGGATGTCTGTAACTGCAGTAAATGCCAATAGGTGCAGTTTTTACGTCCTAGTTAACTAGAGAGTTCTTTCTGCTTGTGAATGCTTTCCTCCATATTTTCACTGTATACACATAGAACCACAGAACAGTTGATGCTGGCAGGCAGTGCTGGAGATCATCTAGTCCATGCTTCTCTGGTCAGAGTAAGATGTCACAGAGCACATTGTTCAGGGTTGTGTCCAGATGGGGTTGAATATCTTCAAGGATGGAGACTCCACATCTCTTTGCAACCAGTTCCAGTGAAATTTCTTGTATTTCAAATTGTGTCCATTGTGCAACACTGAGAAGAGTCTGGTTCCACCTTCTTTACTCCCTCCACCCCCATCAGGTGTTCACATACACTGATGAGGTCCCCTCAAGACTTTTCAGGATGAACCATCCATGCTTTCTCAGCCTCTCTTCGTATCTCCAGTGCTCCATTGCCTCAGTCATTTTTGTGGCTTTAAGATGATTCCTTATTTGAGAAGTTTATGATTTCCTATTAGGGCGGATGTAGCTCTAAGTGGAAAAAAACCAAAGTACTAAGACTGTTAAGTGCTTTCCCCCCTGTTCCTTTCTCTCTCTCTTTCTCTCCATTTTTTTTTTTTTTTACAAATTCTTCTTTTTAAGCTTTCTGATTGACTTAATAATCTGAGTATAATAACTAAGTTTTCTTCCTGCCTACAGAAGAGTGTGATTACACAAACAATTATGTGCTATTTCATGCTCTTTAAGTAAGAGAGATATGCAATTATTAGGCCTATCTAGGATACACAATGCTGTGATTTAACGTGTGTTTTTCACTTGAAAATCTCCCTTTTTCTGAAACCAGCTGCGTAGAACAAAAATAGACATTTAGAGGTAGAAATCCTAGTTTCTGAAGGGTCTGGTTCTGCATCCGTTGTAATTACATGTTTATTCATGTAAATAATATTGATACAAAATTGTGTGCTGAGACTTCTCAGGAAATGCCATGATTTTATATTTCTGTAGGATGCCAAGTTGAAGATCCCTTGAAAATGTATTTTATAACTGATCCAATCTGAAAACCCATGCAGAGAATGTTTCTTCATCATTTAGAACGTATTCATTATTGAGAAGTATTTAGGAACTAAGACGAGATTTAAGGACTATATCCAGAAGGCAAAATAGGGAAATAAAAGGCAAAAAAGGAAAAGGAATAATTTTTTTTTTTTTTTAATGGAGCATAAATTGAGTAAGTGAAGATCATTTCTTGGGTGATATTTTTACCTCAAGATTCATAACTATTAGCCATAGTTGCTGATCTAGCCACTGTCTTTCATTAGGATCAGCTTAGAGAATGTTTGCAATTTAAGAAAAGACCAGTCAGCTGACAAAAGACAGTCTTATGTTTATTGAAATAAATGTAGGACCTCTGAAGGTGTTACAAAATGAGATATGTTTAGTAACAGGAAATTAAGAACTTCTTGAATTGTTCAGAGAATTAAAATCTCTGTTTACATTACAAATAAGGTAGTAAGAAAAAAGAAGTTTTGTGTAGGGTCAGAGAGGTGTACTGACTTTTCAGGCTTATCTGGAGAACTCCTTGAAGCCCTTCCAAAACTTAGATGTCTCATCATAATTATCTTTGATCCGCATATCTCTGTGTACTGCATATCTTTTCTTGGCTAATATGATTAGAAGGCTTCGAAAGTTTTCTAAAGTTGAAATGAAAGATAATGGTAATTAATTAGAAAAACAGTGCTGCTGTAATTCCTGAGTAGAGCGCATGCTATATGTTGTGCTCTGTATTTTTATTTCTGTATTGCTATTTAGCGTATAAAAAGATATTTCCATTATTTTTCATACAACCTTAGTAAAGCACTTATTTTACTTTTCCAATTTTTTTTTTTTTGTAATTATTCTTAAGCATTTTAGGTTTCAAAACTGTTTTATAAAGCTCCTGATGTGATTCTTCTGCAGCTTGGCCTACTATAAATTCAAAGCACTTTACATGTTTAATTTATTACATTAATTTAACATTAAATTAATATCAGTAATTATTATGGCTGCTATTATTATTTTGCACAGTTTTGCTTTGTGATAGGTTCTTCTGTCCACCTGTCCTATATATGATACTAGACTCATGTTTTCCAGTATAAAGATAAAAAGCTTTCTCTGGAAAGTTTCTTCTGTGCAAATTATAGCTACTTTCCTCTTCAGTTCAGTGATAATATGAAGGTATAATTTCTAATCTCATCCTTAGTTTTTCCCTTGCTGTGTGCCTCAATTGACAAGAGTATATTGCAGCTTCTATCCTGTGCAAAATTCTATGAGCCACAAAGCGTTTTTCTGGGGGGTTAGAGTAAGGAGAGAGTTGAAAGGTTATATAGATTATTTCAGCTTGGAGGACAAACGGAGTTCACAGATGCAGCTGTTGATAAAGTGTGGCAAGATTTCTACTCCAGTAGAAGATGGAATTATTTGGTTTTTAAAGAAAGATTAATCACATAAATAATTTCATTTTCTCTGGCTCACAGTTATTGATGTGGTATTAGGCAGAACTGAAAGAATGTTTAAAATATAATTATCACTGTTACTGTAGCCACATATTGGATGTTATAAAAAAAGAAAATCTGTAGGTGCTTCTGGTAGATTTAGGCCTGTAAGGTTTTATGAAGATATTTAACTTAACTGAGTAAAGTTGATTTCTGTGATTATTGCTGGGCTTAGAAATTAGAAGTTTTAGTTACATACTTAAAATTTTGAGAAACAAATCTACCATGCAGTTATTTATGCAGTGTGCACATTTTCTGATTCTGTGTTTGTTAGGCAGATATATAATATGATTGAGTGGCTATTGCTTACATCTTTTAAAATGCATACCATGTAAAAACACAGTGTTCACATTGCTTTTGATTGGTGTTCATATGATGTTTATCTGTTGGGACTGAACAAACTTATTGTAAAAGCAACAAAATCCTGCTTTCAGAGTATTAAACTGTAACCTAATTCAAGAAACTGAATCAGATTACAGAAACATTTTTGCACTTCATTACAGAGCAGTCATTATAATTAATGTGAAAGATTCTATCATGTATAGTAGTTGATGAATCAATGATACTGACTGAACTCTGTAAATAGATTATATCATAGGTTTTAAAATAATAATTAAAGTATAATTCAGGCCACCTATCCTCTTCTGAAAACATTGTCATAATTTTGTCATATTATCATCCCATTGAATAGCTAGTTTCTACTTCATCACAAGGGACTGGATCATTGAAAACTAGTTCTGGAAGCTCCCTAGTTCAACTTCCAATGATTCTTTTACATTCCCTAGGTAATTAAGTTGATGTTCAATATATCCACAGATTTTATTAAAATCCCCAAATCAAATAATTTCAGCAGCTCTTAGAGTAAGAATACAAAACATGGTGAGTCCTTAGCTGCATAGTCTTAGGCATACACAGGTTCACTCTTTTCTGACTTTTGATATTTTACTTTTTAGCCTGCATTTTAAATGTTGTGTTAAAAAGAAATTTATTACGGTACTTGAGGAGAAAATAATGCCATATGAGAATAATTTATTTTGGGGTCCTAGTAATCAAAGGATCATACTTCTATGAAGCTTCTGTGAATTCAATAGCTCTTTGTGAGAAAATAGGATTTGACTACATGGCTTATTATAAGGAAATGTATGAAAGATCTTCAACCAGGCAGACTATAAAACTGTTTCTGAATCTAAAGCCATCAACTGTTTTCTTTCTAGCTATTTCTGCACATCAAAAAGCCTTGAGTATCTTTGCTTACAATCGAAGCAAATGATTGTAGACATAGCTTTTAATCATACTGATTGTAGACATAGCTTTTTCAATCATAAAATCTTTTTAATATCAAGAATTACTTGCAGAAATAAGACCTTTTTGATTAAGAAGGTTTAATCAATGAGAACTTTTAACAGTATTACACCATAAGTTGGAGGGTCAAACCTCATTCAGGCTCTTCACCACTGCCTGTTGAGAGGTTTCCCTGGACTGAAAGGATTCCAGAGATTCTCCCAGCTTTATTGATATAAAAGGAACAAATTGTTTCACTTCATGAGATGCTGGGATTAAATATATAGGCAGTGAGGACAGTCACTTAACACCTTCAACGTACTCAGGAAGGAATGAAGTTATTATACATTGTAGTTATAAGCTAGTGAATCCTCTACTTACATCCTAAAACTGCTCATTCATTACTAGTTTGTGATGTGCATAGATTTATTACCTTTCAGTGGAAAATCTGAGATGAGAAAATTTTGTTTGTTTCTGGGTCACAGAATGTGTAATGCTGCTGATTTGTGAATTTATCCATAAGTGTGATATTTCTGTACCAGTTGTGTACGATCGCAGTTGAAGTATCATATCATGTGAAGATGAACTATTAGAATATAGTAAAGCCTCTGAGGATAAGTGGTAGCTTTCATATATATATATGAAATACATATCTATGTGTATATATCTATTTATATCTTTGCAAAGTTGGGGTAAATTTAACATGATTGGAAAAAAAAACCGTGTCTCTAGCTTTAGAAATGACCCTTACCTAAATTCCAGTTTCTTTTTCCTACTTGTAAAAGTATGTTAAAGATAAAAGGTATGTTTTTCAAAAGAAGGTGTGCTATAATCAAGGGTTTACATAAAGCAAATAACATGCAAACCAAAACAAAATGAAACACCAAACTCAAGATAAAAAACTCCATAACAATTGGTCTTACTCTTAAAGGCAGGTATGCAGCAGCTGCCAATGACTAAATTTGGACCTGATAATGGAAGTGTTTACTAGTGATTTCTATAGCTTTCTGAATTCCAGTATATTATTATTATTTGTAATTGAAATGAAAAAGTTACTCAAAAGGTATATATTGCAGAGTACACTAATTGCTTCATAAAATTAAATTATTCAAGATAGAAGCATAGCAGTTGTGGGAAATTAATCTTGTAGCTCAGATTTCAGGCAGAGTCTTTCAATTAAAAAAATCAAGATAATCATGCTCTTATCTTTGCAGTTTTCTTCATATAGTAAATATGAGATTTGTTCCAACCAAATTCTTGCTTTTTAATGAGAATGTTTAGCCAAAATAATTCAAGACCAAATATTTTCATTTCTAATTAGTTCAAGACTAACCTTTTATCAAGCAAACAATGTGTTGTCATGTTAAACATCAAATACAAAGTATTATTTTATTAAACACTGCTACTAGAAATTAACTCGAGCTGCTAAATTTGAAATATCTCCGTTTTGTGAATGCAATTCTCTTACCTGAATTATGTTGATTGTTACAGCAATATAGTAAGATGGTACTTACTAGAGTATGCATAGCATGACCAAGTACAAAGCTCAGTATCATCACATTGTTAATTGTGGTTCTGCATCATCACGATGACATGAACTTCTTGGATGCTCTCAAGAAGCCTGTTTCCTTTGCTGTAGAACTAGACTGCCTAAGTCTTTGGGTGACATAAACAAAGAGGGATGATTTTTCTCTTCCTTTTGTGTTTGATCTGCTACCAGTGCTGTGCATTGCATTCAGTGGAAGATTAGTTCAGATTTATTTATTCCGAAGGTATGGTCCATGATTTCATTATGTATTTGTGGATTCACTAAAGTACAGGAAGAAACTGCAGTTTAAAGTATTTGTGTAATTTTATTGGCTCTCATTTGTTTGCTTTTTTTTGTTGGTTTTGGGTTTTTTGTTTGTTTTTTGTGGGTGATGACAAATGCAATTTAAAAAATGTGATTGTCTCTTGGTTTAGAACAATGTATACTGTGACGATTTCCTGATCTCATTTAGGGACTTAAATGTAAAGGGAACATCTGTTCAGTAAAATCAATATCTGCCGAGTAGCACAGGTATTTTTGTTACATGATATAGGATGTGAGATCTTACAAATTTACTCAGGCAAATGATATCTTCAAGAAAAGTATGTAAGCAAGCATGTGGTACCCAGAAAGCTTCAGAAGACTCTAACTCAGGTAACAAATGATCTAAATGATCTAAATGATCTAAACAATGATCTAAATAATATATTGTATTTGTTTTAAGTTGTCTATGTTAGATAACAGCTTGAAAGGGTGAAGCATCTAATGATCATATCTCAACTTTCTGGAGATGAGCTTATTGAACACTGAACGAACCAAGACAACGGGTCACTATGAGTTGGCCTAATGACTTACATCTCTATAACATTGCCTATATGAATTTTATGATACAGGATAGCATACTATCAGAATTGCAATGACTCCACTATCAACTGTTCACAGTGCACTATATTGTTGTTGCTAATACTGCCTTATGCAGTATATTAAAGCTATCGTAATGTAGTCTGAACTGGGGCAAGGTTTTTGGAGAGGAAGGTTGTCCTGCTTCAAGTTCCAGGCTCAGGATTCCGAGACCATATTGCTGCAGAAACTTGATTCTAGAGAGTCTGCAAATTGCATAACATCTTTATTGGTTCGAAATCGGAGAGTATTTATTGTGATATGATGCTAAGCATGAAGAAAGATGTGCTGATGAACTGTACTGCAAATACAAAATGATCAGACAGTTATTGCTCATGAAGCTGCCTTCAAAGCTCGTGGTCTGTGAAAACTTGAGCTGATGGTCTGTGCTTCCATGCATTCAAAATGCTAAGTTTGAAAATCTCATTTTACTTTCTTCAGGTGAGAAGACTTCTTTTATTCCTTCAAGATGCAGAAATAGGAAGCTATGTTGGTTGGTTTCTGTGTGCCTGAAACAGCAATTGGAAAGGAAATGGAGCAGGATGGAAAGGGAGAGAAAGGAGGCTAAAAAATTGTGTGTGTGTGGTGGAAAGGAAGAGACAGAAAAAGAGAGAGGGTTCTTTATGAGTTGGTATAACCAACTTATTTAATGTAATAAAAGCTCATTTGTTTGCTGTCATCTGTTCATTTGTGGCTAATGAGAGGTTAAAAAGCAACATTGTTAGGGTATTTGTATCATTGCATTCAGGGCTTGTCCTCCTTCAGTACTGTATAATCTGCAAGGGTTTATTTTGTCTTTTTGAAATGTTTTGAGTTACAAATGTTGGACCAGTCCTGTTGGAATAGCAGTGAGATACTGTGTTCAAGCTGTCAGCAAAGAATAGTACTAGTATTAGAGACTTGACTACTATGGACATTTAGGAGAAAAATTTAGATTGAGGAGAATGTTACTGCTATTATCTTGTTGAGATCATCAATTAATGATGTATTAACTTCTGACTACGAAATCAGTAACACGCTAAGAATGAGTTAGGTGGAGAAAGGAAAGGTAGTCAAGGCAAAATTAATAATGTCACTGAGCCATTTTAACTCATCAAAATCTGTAGCAGTGGCAGATAGACAGTGTACTGACATGTTTTACTGAAAACCAAGGTTTTGTCAACATTACCTTCTCATTCATTACATGGTGGCTGAGATTTGGATTGACATAGGGGAAGAAGAGCAGGGAGTGTTTTAAATGGGCAGATGCATCTGCTAAATTTCCTTTTCTCTGTATTCATTATGCTGTCTGATATCACAGGTGCTAAGACCGTACATATGGCTTGCAAACCCTTCTTGAGAGGGAAGTTAATAGAGTAGCATTGCTTTCTGCAAACTGTGCTTTTTTAAAAGAATGTTTCTGGCACTTATTGTGGAAATAGAGAATTCAAAACACTCAGCTTCTTATTCTCCTTTTATGATTACATCAGGTTACTGGAGCTACATTGCTAGGAACCATGAAAACCAAGAGTAGGATCCTAATTCTTAGATCCATCAGTCTTAGAAAAAATGATGTCTTTTTTATGTTTTCTTTTGACAGTAAGCTAGTTCCTTAATTCAGATTCTGTGCTGCATCAATCCAATGCACAGAGACCTAGCTTTAATTACCATATTATAATACTAACTCTATAATGTCACTGGAGCTTGAACTTCAGGTGGTGAGAAAAACTGCTTAACACAGTGTAAGCAATGATAGGTTTTCCCTCTACCTTTGCTTCATAGATTTATGTGAATATGGGAAGAAAAGGACTTGGTCAGTTTAGGAACTGGGCATCACAACAGTACGTTCTTTTTGCGAGTGCCTGGCTACCAAGAAAGAGATAAAAAAATCAGAAACCCAGTTTCCATCATCTCATCTGTATTCAGTGCAAGTATTTGAGAAAATGAATGTGTGAATCAGTACATTTGTTTTGAAAAAGTATCTCAAAAAGATTCTAGCAGATTAATATTTCATTCAAGTGGAAGGAAACAGTGTTTCCTGTACACTCCACCACTGTGTGACAAAACATTTTTAGAGTAATATTTTTCCTCTATTGAAACCTCAGATTATATTTGACCTTTGAAGTCTCTGATACACAGATGCTGAACACACTGAGGCCAACATATTCCTAGAGGTGAATGACAAAAAAATGTACCACTGTTGCCTCTACAGTATATAAAAATGGGAGCTTCATGTTTATGGAATAACTCATTATGAGTAACTCATGGAGTAACTTACGGAGTAACTCATTATGAAAAAGAATTTAGCTTATTAAAAAAGTTGTTTAAGTACAGCCATAAGAACATGTTTATATAAAATTTAAATTAGTTAGATTTATCTTTACATGGTTTCCTTTGTCCTAAAATTTTACATGGAAAAACTTTTATGAGGAGGTAACGTGTATATAGAACTGAAGTAAGTATTATTTTCATAGATAACTCTTAAGTTAAATTAAAAAAATACGTGAATGTGTACACCCCAGGAAGGCCTGGGCAAGAGGTACTACTTCTGAGGCTACTGTTCATGTAAGAATATGGCTTTCATGGTTGCATCTGTGCCAATAAATAAACCATTTCAGAGCTGTTGTTTGGCTTGGAAGAGAGGCTTGCATTCTGCAGCTTACAGCTGTGCATCGAAATTCTTTTTCTTATCACAGTGTTTCCCAACATTAAAAAGCAATATTCATCTGTATCTTCTCCTGAGGAAATATTCCTGTCCCCTTCTGTTTCCCCTTGTGCTGTCCATAGCCAGTTACAGAACACATTTTGCAGGTATACTACAAAATTACTACAGGGATGAATAACTCACTTGTTGAATTTGTAGTATGTTTTTTGTTTAAAGAAACTAGAGGCAAAGCTTGTGTGGAAGTTTTATCTTTTATTAGACAAAGTGCCAAAAGTTTACAAGCTTTTGGAACACAAGCATTTACTCATACCTGAATGAAGTTAATCACTTCTAAGATCTAAAAGCTCGTGAAAGCAATTAAAAAGCTTATATAGAAATACTGTTTTAAAGTGTAAGAAACTTGATTTCTCTACCTTCTGCTCAATAGCTGGATCCTATTTGTTCGATGAGTGTTCCTCCTGGAGGATACATTTTTAAAAAAAATCTTTAATTGCTTCAATTTCAGGAAAAAGTTTTTATCTTTTGAATGTCCTTTTGGCCTGCATTTGTCCTTCCTCTTTTTTACTCTTAACCTCAAGTTAACTTTCTGATGATGAAGAAGTAAAAAAAAATACATTTTTCTACATGTAGAGTGCACTTACCTCTATTCATAGGAAGAAGCACTCAGTTTAAAAATGGAATAATTACCATGTCCACATCCACTCACAAATTCAAGTATTTGTTTGCTGATTTTGCTCTTGGAAACAAATATTTTAAATTAATCTTTTTTTAATGGAAAATTTAAGGTCATCATGAGGCAGCAGTTAGGCAAACATGCCAGGTAGCTACTGCTGAGTCTTTAAGTTTTGTATGATAATTCACATCAATTTCTTTTCTAACAGACCTCTGTCTGATTGTCTCAAGAAAAATATTTACTTTGAGTTTTCTTTATAAATTTCAGTTGCTGTCTTTAGAGTGTCAGTGGAGTTTTTATTCTTATTATTATGGTCCTTTATGATGTGTTTCAGTGGTGCTTTGGTTTTAGTGTATTTATTGTTTTTATTTCACTCTCCACTTAAATTAATAGGAGTCAATTTGTTGGTAACAGAGTACTGAGCTTGGAACTTAGATGCTGTATAATCTCAAATTATTTTAAATTCTAAGTTATATGATCTGAGCAAATATTTACCCTTACTACATGTGAGTGAGTATTATTTAAAATCCTACAGGTTGTCTGGGGTCTCACTTTTGTGAGATTGTTATTCTCTTGTGATTTCTTATTTTCAGCTAGTTCTCCCTCTACCCTAAAAATTGTCAGAAGGACTAGAATATGTAACTCTTCATCCATCCTAATTTGACACATTTTCCATAATAAGCACTAGACATTTCACTGGTTCCAGATTCACACAAATTTAGATTTGGCTTTGATATTTATTTTCAACTACATAATCTCTGCTTTATAAACTCACTAAATGAAGCACTTCAGGAAGTACTCCAGTGGGTATGGTGATGTATATATATATATTTAAATATTTTTGGGGGGCAGGGGATGTTGATGGTTGGATGTGGTGGTCTTAGAGGTCTTTTACAGCTGTGACAGTTCTGTGATGCAGAAAACTCTGGTTGGAGGGAGTATTTTTATTTATCATCTTCCTTTTCCACACTTCTTTCTCAACCCTTCTTTGTGTTTATTTAATATTCAGATTTATTTCATTAAATCTTTGCTAATGGAAAGAAATATTTTGAAACAATCAGTGAAGGATAGCAGTAAATTGCAAGAAGATTTTCCCTCACCATTCATTACAAATATTTTATCTCCTAGTCCTCTTTAGCTGGCCAGACAAGTTTCACAGAGCTTTCTTTGACCACTGGAATGGTACTTTAAAAGTTGAACAGACTACCAGGATTTTATATTAGAAATAATGATGTACTTGTTCAGAATTTTTATTTATTTTTCAGACAGTAGTTTTTATTAAGAAATCAAGTAAGTTACCAGATTTAGTAGGTATAGCTTTATATCTCAGCTATAAAGCAGGGTACAAGCAAAACAGAAGGATATTTAATGTAGCCTTTATATAACTTGTAGTCAAGTTGGGTGAAAGTTGTTGCCAATGGATTTAACTTAATTTCTACCCCACATCTTCGACTGTTTTAATTCACTGTAGCCCCAGAAACTTACTGTGTCTGCCCTTGAAAAATCCTTTATTCTTTGTGTATAAGAATTTTGGTGTTTTAAGCTCTGAGACAAAGTTGTATTTAAATGTGCTTTGTTGCTTCTTTTAGACTTAGTTTTTTTAAAAAAACATTTAGTTATTAATTTCCACAGATTCATCTCTTCACAGTAGAAGGCTCCTAATTTCATCCTCAGTTACTAAATGCTAACATCTCATGCATTGTTTAGCTCCATCTCACTTCTTGCTTAGCTATGCTTAAAGTGATTATTTCTACCAGAGTTTACTTTTGTTTAACTTTTTATTTGTTGTTTTGGTATTGTTTCTGCTGCCCTGACTTTATGTCTGTATTCAAAAGTCTCTTTATATTATACACTGTCTTCTAGAACTCATTTTTTTGCAGAGATACAAAAAATTCTGGAGTTGATTGGATTGTAATCAACTTTTTTTTTTTTAGTTTGGTTTGGTTTGGGTTTTTTTGGTGGGGGGTATTTATGTTGTGTGATGTGATTCTTCCTCATTTCTTTGATTAATTTAGATTAGGCCACTAAATTCTGTCCAGTTCTCTGTCTTTTAACTAGAATATATATCGACCTCTTCCATCTCTCAAAGCTAAGTGATTTTGAAATTTCTCTGAATTCTTACCCCTATGAATTGCCCTCTACTTTACACTGTGGTGTTTTCATCAGATATAGTCTCACAAAGCCAAATTAAAATGAAGGTTCTGTTTAATTTTACTCGTTGCTTTTGCTTCTAAGACTGTAATGTGCATAAAATGGATGGGATGGGATGGAATGGAATAGAAAAAAAAATAATAGAATAGAACAGAATAGAATGGAATAGAGCATTTGAATGGTACCTAGAGTGATAATCTGATCCAATGGCCTGACCATTTCAGGGCTGACTGAAAAATAAAGCATGTTATTTTATCTGTATTTTGTCAAGATTATTCATTTCATTGTAGAAACCTTAATGCTATTGCTTCAAGCTTGACAACATTTATTATTTCCCTTATTCTTAGCATGATGCCCAATCATGAATCTGCTACCTAACCAGCCTGGCTAATCTAGTAAACTCAGGAGGAATGGCATTAGAAATGTTCTTTTAAAGAAAAAAATTAAACTAAACACTGATAGATATTTATAAGTAGAAAATAAAAGAGTTTTCCCATGCTAACATCACTCATTATTTCTCCTAATGGCTTGTCATGTCCATTTTGCCAAATGTCCAAAGAAAATATGAGCTTGAATTCTTACTCCTTTTTTTTTCTCAGCTTCTTCCTGCTTCCCAGCTCCTTCTGTGAGATTCCTCAGACTATGTAATAATTTGGAATTGCACTATTTTTCTTTCAAACAGCACATACATTTTCTAGAAGAAACCTCATCAGCAGAAGAAACAGCTACTTTATAAAAAGTCTTTAGCTTTGTGTATCTGCCACAAAAAAAAAGAACATCTGAACATTTCGAGACTATTTTGGCAAATATGTCTTCTCATTTTGTCTTTTCTGATGTGTTTACAGTTACAAATTTTTGAAACAATTCTTTCTAAATGAGGACTCAGGACTTCATCATAGCAGAAAATATATTATTGTGATGAACAGAGTGAAAAAGGACTGTTCACAGAGCCTATTACATTAAAGATTAAAAACAATATTATTGTCTTATGTAAAGACAATTTTTACAGCTCTTTAAAATTATACTTATAAAGAAGTTTGCTTTTTTTTTTTTTTTTTCAGAATTTCTCTATTCTACTTATTATAAGTTTCTGAACTGATTTATAGAGCTGAAATTTTCCAGTTCTCACCAGCACTCACAGTGGGCATCTTTATTATGCTGTGGCTTCCATAATTCCTATCTCTCTTCCTGTTTGGCTATTACCACCTATTTTTTCATGTGGAATATTCTGTGTATGAGCACTTCATTTAGAGAGCAAGAGAGTGAGTGTGCCAATAAAACAGAGCTTTCTGAACATAAAACAGTTTCATTCTGCCCTGAAAGCTAGAAGCAAAGGGAAAGCTTGTAGATTTTCAGTAAATTCTTTTCAGGGTTGGAGATTATTACAGATACTTGTCCCTCTTTTGTCTGCCACTGCCTTCGAGAAGGTGGAATTAACAGCATATTAACAATACAAAAGAGAGCCCTCATTGTCAGCTTGGGTGCACCTTTATTATGACATGACAAAAGAGCTTCCATTCTTGAATTAGTACCTCTGTGTGGTGCATGTACCATGTGAACATGCTAATTCCAAGTATTCAGTACTATGCTGCACTAAATGAAATAAATAGACCCAGAATCATGACTGAGTATCCACTCTTTTAAGTTTATTCAGCTGAAGAAACTAGACCTTCCTGAGTGTGAGATTCTTTATAGGCTCTGATGAATTAATATTATCAAGTTTTTATGTGCAGCAAAAAAAGCACAAACAGTGATGTGGTAGATTATTACATGAAAGTGGCTTGAATCCCTGCTGATGTCCTCTACTTTTGGGACTAACTACTGAACATCTTGTTTAGTGGAGTTCTTACTGATAATGTTGTTACTGCTGATGTGGGGCAGATTTTATCAAGAATCTATCTAGGAAGGACTCAGTCCATTAGCTGCTTTGCATTCTTTAGCAATATGTACTCTGACATTAAGTCTAGTTTTTTGATTAAAAGATGAATGTTTATATTTTGATATCAGTTTGCCTCCCTAATGTTATTGATAGTAAGTGGAATTAGGGGGTGTGGGGGGGAAAGGCAAAATATTTGTCAGAAACTGGTAAAACATAAGATAACTGATTGAATTAAAAGTGAATTTGATACAGTCTTGTCCACCAGGACCTATTTTCTAAATTTTTGTGTAAAAACAGATTCAAGAAGAGAATAAGAAAATTTATATTTTATCATTTGCACAAAAGGTTGTATCACACACATGCAATTTATCAGGCAATCAAATTACATTTTACTCAAGGATTGACACTTCTGATACCCAGTTTGATTTGCTGTGAATTGTCTGGTTTTGGGGTCCTGATAGCTTGGTTTATGGCATAACATGTACATATTTCATATTTTAGTGCACTTGAAACACTGATAAATCTTGTCCTGTGATAATAAATTAATTTTTTATTTAAACAACTAAAGATACGGTAATTCTTGATACTAACACCAATAGAACAGCTAGTTTGTTTTAGGTTAAGAATGGTCCTCCAGTGCTGTAAACCAGGATAAGTTAGTGTAAATATTGTGTTTATTAAGAATGTTTCAATAAACTAATACTAATATTACCAGAGTTTTCTGAAGTACACTTACTATTATCATCCTGCTCCCTGAGATTTGTTATAATACCAGATTCTTTTAGAATATACGTCTGCACTGATGCAAGTAACTTTACGCCGTTCCTTCTAAAAACATACAGCATTCCCAAAATAGCAAAAAACCCAAAAGACTTTATTTATAAAATCTGAATCAGCATTAAGTGAAGTTGGAAATGCAGCCATCCAAACTGGTAAGTGCTGAATTCCATACTCCCTTCTTACTGTGATAGTTCCTCCTTAAAATATATCTTTAAATACCTTGTTTGGCGCAATATCTATTTTTTTCAGTGCTGTATGGGAGGACTTTCATCTCAAAATGCATAATGTCCTGCAGTAATTTGAAGCACGTTGGAACACTGAGAAGAACAGAAGTATTTATAAAGATCAGACGTGTCTGAGCTCTTCAGTCTGTAGTAGTTGTCCACATCCAGTTTTATTTATTCAATATAGGTGTAATTTTCATATCAGTGTTTGGAAGAAAATGCTGATATGCCTATGTCCAGAAAAATATGTCTAAAAGGGGAAAGATTCAGTCTGAATTGTAAATCTGGATACCTCAATTATATTAAAAGTCTATCATCCCTTTGTTTTTATTATCTTTAGTTTTTCCACAGACACCAGACTAAATTTGTTTGCACATCTACTAAAGGGCAGCCTATATTAAGTTTCGTCTACGGAGGGATGTATCTTACAATCCTTTAAAAAAATGCACAGAGATGGTCACTTCTTAGAGCACAAATTGCTGTTACCTCATTTTGTCAGTATTTTGAGTCTCCTAATCTTTATTTGCCTACTGTGTTTCAAAAGGGAATCAAATCGGTTTTGTGGTACATTAATGTTTTATGCAATATTCCACAGAGAACATTAAATAAAAATAAAAGAAAAAGGTTGACCTCTACTGCTTACACCCATTTCTTATGTCAAACTGGGAGATGTTGAAAGCCCTATATGGTCGTAACCCTTCTATCTAACTGTGACCCTCCTTAACATTAAGCAGGTGACTCGATTAAACATAAATCAGGCATAAAATGCCCTGCATGAGGCAGCACAGTGAATCAAGCAAATTATCAAATGGCAAAACTCATTCTGTGCTCTGGGCAATGTAAGCTGCCAGCACTTATACATCAAAACTTCACTCAATGTAAGATTGATTTTATTTTATTTTGTTTATTTTAATTCCCTACAGCAAGCTGTGTTAGTTGTGTAAAACGCTGTCTGCATCATTACATTCCTAAGAAATGCTTTTCTTCTTTAGCAGAGCCCGATCACAATCTTAAGCAACGCAATCTAAGAGCAGACACGCTGCACTCTGGAGTGGCTTTCTCATGGAGCTGATATTTTGTGCAATAATACTGAAACTTAAGCTTCTGTGATTGTATAGATTTTTTTTCCCCCTGTTTGTTTGTGTATATACACACACTATCAACTTTATCAAAAATATGAGCACCAAAGGGATAATGTTATAAAACTGAATCACCAGTAGCCATTGAAGGTATTCTCCTGTTTCAGTAAAGATGCTGGGATTAAAGTGCGTAAGTCCGATCTTAAGGCAAGAATGAATTTTTATGTAAGATGATACATGTCTTCCTTTCACAGTTGCTTTTTATGCTGCCTTAAAACATGTCAAAATAATCCCCAGCAGAGGAGCCTAAAAGGAATGTCAGCTCTGTGGTTATGTAAATCGAATTGAGTGCTTTACAGCAGGTTTAAGATTTTTATAACTCAGGAGTTGTTAACAGCCAGCTGGTTTGTATCTATTTTTTATGGTTATTCTTGTCATAGGCAGCCTCCACAATTTTTAATTATATTTTATGGTATGTGTTTTCCCTCCTCTTGAATCCCACAGCCACTCTTTGCTTCAAAAGATATTTTCCATTGGGAAGAGAAGAAGCATTGCTTTGGGACTCCATCATTAGAAATACTGTTGTATAATTACCTCCTGATAACAACATTCGAGTGTGAATCTCCATCGCAGATCTGTAACTTGCTATGCCAGGATGGAAATCTGTAGTATTCCACACACCCCGTTAGGATGTGATGCCTGCAGCCCTTAGCTCAGACTGTTGTCTTCTGCTTTTAAAGAACTGATTTACAGTTTTCATTGCATTCACAATGCAAATTCGCCTTTGCTTCCCAGTTCAGGTTTGAATACATGCTTTGTGCTTTGCAGATTTCATTACATTCCATGTTCTGGATCACCATTCATTTTGTAACATATGTTCTCAAAAATGCCTTATTTTTTATTTACTTTAATGACTGTGATAGTGATAGACTGGACAAACGTAATCTTTTTAAATGTTTTTATAGCAGTGTAATTTCAAGGCTATAGTGTGACTCCCATCTGGAGCAGAATTAATTTAAAACATACAGAAGAGCACTTTTCTCTGTCTGGAAATAAAGCAACGTGCCTGACAGCCTGAAAACCCAATGCCTAATTTTTTTGTTGAGACTTGGAGGAGTCATGAAATATTTAGGTATATAGAACGGTGAAGACATTGCCAGAAACTGTGCGTTCTTGAATGTTTTACAGCATTTTGTAAGCATCTTCCCTACGCCAGAGGAAAGGGACTGCTCTCTAATTGTCTTAAATGGTAGATCCTCCTATTGAAACACCTCCCCTCCTTGCTGATGTAATGATGTCAGAGTGAGAGTCTTAAATAATTGATCGAATGGAGAAAGCTGTTTGTAGGATAGTTAAAAGACTGGCAAGCTTGACAACTGTAAGATAACAGAAAGACATACTATAAACCTTTTTTTTTTTTTTTTTTTTTTTTTGGTGAGGTTGAGAAAATTAACACTTTTTTTTAGTTACAGTCTAAAATAGAGTCAGTCTCACTTGAAAAGCCTCCTTTGCAAGTGTAAAGGAAATAATTTATGCTTTTGTGTTGTATTCCAAGAATTGATTTGTGCAATCCAGTTTCATTATTTTAACAGACTGAAATCAATAGAAGTATTATCATCAGACCTAATATATTCAGACATTATGACTCTATAGATCCTCTTGTATTGCACAATATTATATTTAAATTTGAATGTTAAGTGTTTATTCTGACCCACTTACGGTCTAATGCCTAATGTCAGCAGCTTCTGAACTACAAATTCAAATATCTCTCTCTACTTGCATTTGTTTTATATTAATTTCTAGAGCCTCACAGGAGCATACCATGTAACAAAGCATAAATGCACAGGCTAAATACTTATTATCAGATTTTGGTTATTTAGTAGAATTTTCATGGTTTAAATATAATTCAGTAGGAAATTTGAATACCCTTCAAAACGGTTTCCTTTAAAACTACAAGGTTGCTGAAAATAAAGTTTGAATATTGATAAAAATATGCTGAACTTACCCAAATCTATTTTGGACATTTAATCAATTATAAATATCAGTTTTTTTCAAATATGACCTTATTTGATAAAGTTAAGAGTGCATAGGAAGACTTAATGAAGGTGCAAGTAATAACAGCTGCAAAAATCAAGAAGGTACAGCTTCCAAATGCATAACACAGGGGTGCTATCATTGTAGACCTGATGCAACAGGAATAATATGTTCTAAAACTTCAAGATACATATTACATTATTTTTAAAAAAACACACATTATAGATATATTGCATATTATTTATTTAAAAATGCCTAAACAACTAAACCACAAAAAATGCCCAGGAAAACTCAGAGACCTTCTGTGTACCAGATTAGGTACATACAAGATATTTCATGTTTTAGGAATTAGAGTCCTGCAGCTATAGTTCATGGCTTTACCTCTCATCCCAGTCAGAGCTGCCTGTATTTGCTAACCGTGACCCGCAAAATTAATCATCATTTCTTTCTTCTCTAGGGCTGCTGAGAGTAGAGTGTGCTGTTTAATGATAATTATTTGTTCAGGATTCCAAAATATATCTTCAGACGATACGCTGGAAATTAAAACTAATACACTGAATTTTTAATTACTTCTTGTAGCTGTATTTTAGCAATTTGAAATAGAAATAATTCTGTATTGATAAAAAACTATGCTCTGAGGCAGTACTGAGCCTACCCTGAAGTCTATGTTTGGCTACCATTGAAGCTTTCAGAAAATGGCAAGATGCTGCATATTATCAATTAGGCAGTAGTATTATAAAGAAAATATTCTTTGACTGCTACTGTGTGGTCTGCAGGTTTTTTACTGTTTGGGACTATCTATGAACAAATAAAAATACACAGTTTAGACTTAAACTTAATTACAGTGAGTTTCTATAGAAGTCAGATACTATCTGTAAAGGTATTTTAGAGGAACAAAGTCTGTGCCAGGGCTGACTGAACTGATCAGTTTGGAAAAACATAGCAACTGAAGAAGCTGTTGTTCACATTTGGCTTTAATACATTAACTTACGTTACATGTACCTTTGCATGAGAATTTTCCCCAAAATTAATAGATTAATGCTTCTTCATTTAAAACAAATGTTGATTTTTCTCTTTTTTTATTTTTTCATTTTGGACTAGAATCAAAGATTTATCAAATCAAAATAATACTTTTATGAAATATATTCTTAACTCTAAGTGAATGTAGAGATAAAGAGTGATGTATTTTCCTACTGTGTTCTGGAACAGATGACCTGCTGTAGTAATTCTCAAATATACACCTGTTTTTTCCTATTTGTGAAGGATGGAAAGATTATTAAGTAATCATACCGTTACTCTTTCCTTTCAGGACATTTCTTAAAATGTCTGGTGGCTTTCTGGTAAATTAGATTAGAAGTATATTTTTTAATCCTTAGTATCCTGTTTTTCAGAATACGACTTCCTTTACACTCAACAAAAAAATAACTAGTCACATTTTACAAACATGAGGTAAAATCATTATTTTTCCTGTTGTTATTGTCAGTGATTTAGAAACAGTAGATTTCACAGTCAACTAGTTCAGGTAGTAACAAAAGGATGGGGAAATTTAAAAATGTCTTTTACTTTCATAAAGCCCTTAGTAAATTTCAGGGCATTAAGATTTCTTGGCAAATCATCACAAATTGAGATCTAATTTTTGTTTTTAAATGTTTTTTTTTGAGGATTGCAAATCCCGTGACCTGATTCCCTCCTTCCTGCAGAATTTCAATTGACCATATACAAACTTCATATTACTAAAAATATTTTGTCTGTTACATTAATGATTCTAAGAAAAAAGCTCAGGCTCAACGAACAAAAATCCTAAATGTTTATTTCCTGTTCTTTGTTAATGCCTTCTGGCCTCAAATATGTTTTCTGCCCTTTTAAGGTGTATGGTAAGTCTGAAAGTAATGTTTCATTTTCATTGTTCATTTGTGGATTTTTAACTTTACACTGAACTGCTGCCCTCACTTCTTAGGGAAGTTTAGTTTGCATTTTATGGACTGTTTTTGCTTTATAGATTTAGTAGTAGGGATGATAACAATATTAATACCAGCTTGCTACTTTTTTTTACAGCTTTGATTTATATTAATAATCCTTTTGTGAGGTAAAGGTAGTATTATCTCCATCTAACAGGTAGATGGGAATAAAATTAAGATGCAGATGACATATCTGATACCTTCTGGTAATACCAGAATTAAAATTCAAGAGCTTCTAATTTCTGTTCTTTTGTCAGAACAATCATATTTTTAACTAAAAGGGCAAGTTACTTCAAAGGTAGTTCTGTTATTAATCAGGTATTTTTTTCAGCATCTCTTCACATTCTTCTTGCTGCCCACTGAGGATTTCTATGAAAGAGATGCTTGGCACACGTGGTTTAGCAAAGGTCTTGTAGGTGTGGGGTAATGATCTGTTTGGATTTAATTTACAACTTACCAAAGATGAATCATCAGAAAATGGCAGACAGGAAAATCAGACAGGCTGTCAGCTGTTTAACCAAGTGACTGACCTAAAGGCATCTCTGAAGCTGCCAAAATAACTATTTATAGAATCTGTCAAAAGCCAAATCCTAGTGTTAGAAGAAAAATCTTCCATAATTTTTCATCTGAGCATTTTGTATGAACACATAGGATGAGAAAAAGAAAGTAACTACATGGTGAAATATGTTGTGCTAATGTATTCTTCAGATATTATTGCTTCTGTTAACACCTGGATGAAAAATATTGTGCTAGTAAAGGACTGGTTGGAGGAGAGAAAGCACAGAGGTAGGAGCTTTAAACTGGACTAAAGTTTAATTTTTTGTTGTTTATATGGTAGCTTGGAATAGAAATGTTGTTTAAAATATCTTTTTGTGATAAGGGTAAGATTAAGGCGAGCTGCTGCCTCAAATGGATGCAAAAAATATTTGATCCTATTAATGAAATTGATATGGCATAGAATGATTGGGGTTGGAAGGGACCTTTAAAGATCATTTAGTTCATCCTCCCTGCCATGGGCACAGACATCTGTCACTAGGTCAAGTTGCTCAAAACCCTCTCCCACCTGACCTTGAACACTTGTCCCCAGAGATGGGGCATCCACATCTTCTCTGGGCAGCCTGCTCCTGTGTCTCACCAACCTCAAGGTAAAAAATGTCTTTATGTCTTTATATCATCTTTCACTTTAAAACTGGTTCCTCTTGACCCATCACTACATGTCTTCAAGTCTCTCTCCATGTTTCTTTAAAGTTCCCTTTAAGTACTGAAAGGGAATCCTTTCAGAGACCCTGTTCATCTCCCAACATCTTTTCTTCTCCAAGCTGAACTACCCCAACTCTCTCAGCCTGTCTTCATGAGAGGGGTGTTCCAGCCTTTTGTTCACTTTTGTGGCCCTCCTCTGGAACTGCTTTACTAAGTCAGTGTCTCTGTTGTGCTGGAGGCTCCAGAAGTGGACACAGTACTACAGGGGAGGGGGTCTCACAAGGAAGGAAGGAGAGAATCACCTATCTTGACCTACTGATACAGCCCAGGATATGGTTGGCTTTCTGGTGTTCTGTTAGTTTGGTGTAGAAATATCAACAAACTTTTTTCATTTAGGAGATTGGAAATCCTTCCAAAATTCCCATATATCATCAGCATCATAGGAAGCAATCTTTTTTCCATGCACCAAAGCCGTTTTATAACTAATTTTGTATTTCATACTCTTTCATATGAGGAATATCAATCACTTATGCTTGAATGGTAGCAGTTTCCAAAGAAAGTAGAACGTTTCACTAAATTTCACTTAAGTTTTCCTGCAATGTAAGCTTTCTTACAACAAATGTGAGAATGGAAAAAACCTACTTGCAAATATTTTTTTTCAAGGACATGGTCAGTTGAGACAACACTGAACTGCCACCTTTGAAATGTGTTTTCTGTAATTGAGGAGAATGCAGCATCAACAGCAAAGAGAAAAAAATATGAACGCATATATAATGCATATACACTCTTTACATTCAATCGTGATACTACATTGTGCATATATTAAGTACTCCATGGATGGTATCACATTTTTATTAAATATTATTACTGGAAGAACAGAATAATGTTGATTAATCCACCTTTACTCTGTGAAACCTCGCTGTATACCACTCAGTGGTTAGCATGAACCTTGGTTAAAACCCAGTTTTCTCTTTGCCTGTTACTGCCATTGAAAAAAATTGGTTTTGATAGATGAAGAAACTACCGTTTTTCAAGCTTGGCAAAGAAACATATATGTCCAAAGAAACTAGTATGTCCAAATAAAGATTAGAACAAACAAAGAGAATGCTACAAATGTGAAATAGACTTAATGAAATATTGGCAGAAAATTATCCTTAATTTTATGGACTCTAAGCATACAGCAAAATTAAATTCAGCAATAGTTCTGCATCCTTTTAAAAAGTGTTCCTGCATTTCTATAACCAAGCATGTGTTTAAGCATGTTCTAACCAGTGGTTATTAATGCAATCCTAAAGAAACAAAAAAATTCAGTGTAAAGAATATCAAGCAACCATTTCCCTCTGTTTCATCTGAAACTTATGCATCCCCAAGAAAGGTTGGAGTTTTGTATGTTAGCAAGCTACATTTCCTGGTTCAGAGCTCGTGTTCTGTCGTTCTGTGTCTGTCATCTGTGGCCACCAAACTCATTGGCCTACATAGCAACCTATGCTGTAAATGATAATCAATGGTTTAGACTTGAAATCTTACTAGCTACCTGTATGACTTCCAAAGTGACTTCAAGTAAACATTACTATCAAAGCATTAGAACGTGAATGTTCTGATTTCTGCGGTAGAGCAGCACCAGTGCTCCTGTTCCATTTTCCGATTCGTATGGAAAATTTTAGTCTAGAAGTTACAGTGTTGAAGACCAGTAATGTATAGACAATTGTAGAATGTTAGGGGTTAAAAGGGACCTCTAGAGATCATCATCTAGTCCTTCCAAAGGAGGATAACCTACGGCAGGCCACACAGGAAAACATCTGAAGAAATGCATATACACTACTTATCAGGAGCTGGCTATACATATTTTTATTTGAAAAAATAAAGACATTCTCTCCATGTGCTTCATCTCCAGTGTTGGTATTCCTATTGCTAAGTATTAAGATTTCATCTTGCAGCTGGTGGAAGTCAGGTTACTTGTGGCTGGGATAAAAAAGTCAGTTATTATCTAGGTGCCATTTAAGTTTTGTCTAGTATTTTCTATTACTGACTTTATGCTAAACTTGCAGTCTTGCCAGTGAATTTCAGAGAAGTCTAAATCTTTTAGACTTATATTTTAGAAATTATAAAGAGGATTGTAACCCAGAGGAATGAGAAATTATGAAATCCATGTCCCGTGTTAATGTTGTGTGAATGTTGACAAGGTGTAGGAAAGTAATTTCCAGTAACAGACAGATTTGTGGAAGTCCTATGTGTTGATAGCTTGTTCATTAGTGGCTGAATGAAAGAACACTTAAATTACCTGCTTCACATACTTAGTGAGCTTTGAATACTTTCCATAATGACATAGACAGTGGTATCAGTCAAATCTCAGCTTCAACAATTATGGTTTTTGGAAATGTGTGATCACATAGGTAAATCTCAGTTTACTAGTGGCTGCAGTTTTTCATGATGTATTCTACAGTCACACAAAAATGGTAGGAACTGTAGAAAAGTTACTGAATGTTTGGGTTTGCATTATAACCAAATGCAGTAATTATGTATGCATTACAAATAACACATTTTCCTCTGTACTGTTGTTAACAGTCCTCAGATGTTTACTTTTTGAGTACCACAGCAATTCTGGGGTACAAACCAAAAGTATTTTGAGATGTCACTCAGGGATAACAGAGAACTCTCTTGATTGGGGATTGTGATTTGGCAATGCTTTGACTGAATGCTGGGACATGGCACAAGTGCACATCGTCACTCTGTCATACCATGGTTTGTTTTGTGGACTGATAGTGGTGCCTTCAAATGTAAGAAGGCAGCAGAGTGTGTTTGGTCTAATGCCTTGGTCAGCACTCAGGGTGGTGCTGCCCATGGAATTTAGTGTCCTAGTAGCTGGTGCAACAAGTAAAGCACATAAGTGAGAAAAGACTGCCTAAGAACTGACTGCATTTTCATCCAAGTGCAGGTCTAGGCAGTTTTCTCTGTAAGTCATTATCACAGCTACTTTGTGCAGTATCGCAGTCCTGCATCACAGTACAATACTCTGCTATCACTCTGCTGTAATAGTACATTTAGCCCCATGCCTTGCCTCTGGCACAGTGTAATGCATAATGGATCTGACAAAAACTTAAAAAAGAAAAGAATCAAAAACCAGCCCCAAAGCCACAGTGCAGCTCTTGAAGTTACAACACTTCAAGTGAACAAAGGGCTGGAAAAGGAGAGAAGACTCTCCTGACCCTTACAGGTAAATTCTTTGCATTTTGAGACATGAAAGTTCTCTTACCCAACTTTATGTGTTAAAACAATGGCATGTATGCCTTGAAAGAACCAGTGGATTGCTGATTTTTTTTTCCCCCAGCATTCCGTTGACTTCTGTCACTATAATGCTTGGTGCAGCCTGGTTTGCACACTGCAAATGCAGGAAGGCAATCACAAAAATACTGTTGAATTTGTCCGTATATCACTATATATTGTAATATAAAGGTTCGTGGGGGAGTAGGAAACAGTATCTACTTTATAGCTAATTATGACAGAGTCAGGATTGCTTTTTAAAGATATTTTAACTTTTATTTATACATGTGGCGTATTCTTAAGCTATTAATGAATAATATGAAAACTTTCCTTAAAATATTTTGAAATGGTGGTTTGTACTTTAAAGGTCTACGGAAGATACACCAACGGGGAGCTATGATGATATTTCATCTTAGGGCAGGCGATTGTTTGCAGCTAAAGCCCTGCATTCCTTTCTGTCTCTTTTCATGAGGAGGAATAATGCTGTTATAATTTCAAAGCCATAAAGGCCACAGAGGCTTTGATGCCACACAGAGTAACTATGAGTCTGTTGTTCAGTGTGTGGACCCACTGAACAGGTCCCTCTGCATGCACATCTGTCCCACCAGAAGCCTGCATGAAAGCTAAAACTGCACTGCTGTGATCCACAGCTAAGAACCTCATTTTGTTCTAAACTTGTTGTCATGCCACAAATACTTGGACAGACAAATAAGTTATATTTCACATACATGATTAAGCATTTGGACTAGAGTAGGTCTATTGGAAGGAATTTGTCAATTCTGTTTGGGAGGCTGAGCTCAGAAGTTGTAGGGAGACACTAACACGGGGCCATCAGGCTGCCTCAACAGTCTTTAGGTATTAGTTTAATCAAAGAACTGTGTGCCATTACCCCGGAATCTGTGTCAAGCTGTGGATTAGGTTTATAAAAAAAAAAAAACTACAAAAGCTCCTGCTGGTTGAAAGATTATGAGTATTTAGCTACATTACTGCTGTTACAGGCATGAACACGTCCTTTCACTATTTTTGAATTGTAGCAGTGTTACAATTAATTAATTGTGTCCGTCTAGTTATAAATTAGACTGAAGTTAAAGGCTAAGGCTTTGTTAAGTACTACTGATTTTCTTGCTGGTTTAAACTGAAATACACTTCCCTAAACTGGACTCAAAAGAAAAAGAAATTGCAGTTAGTCAAATCTCAGGATGTTTAATCAAGAAAATTCATGGAAACCAATAACTACCAGTAACTGTTACTATGTTAAACGTTTTAATTTCTTGTAACAGCAAGAATAGTGTTGTGAGAACATGAGATAATACACACAAAAAGAAGAAAGAAACTTCTGTTTTCAAAAAGTGCAGGGAAGTTGTTCCCATAATAAGTCATTCTATTAAACAGGAGCCATTATTGCGCTCTAGCAATGCAAATGTAAAGCAGTAGGTCTGTTAGGAACCAAGTGTCATTGTTGTTAGTGTAATATATTGTTAGAATATATATATTTTCCCTTCCCAGTTTTTTTTTGTTGTTGTTGTTCTTTTTGTTTTGGAATTGCACACTATTTGGCTAAAGAGATAGTGGATCAAGATTCAACACTTAAGGAAAAGTAATTTTTAAAAAAAGTATTATTCAAAGCTGACCTCTGCTTTTTAAAAGGTTTGATCTGCACTTTTTCATCTGTTTAGGAGCATACATTTTTGGTTAAGAAATTGAAGACAATTGCTTTGTCTTTCTCCTAAGCTGGGGAGGTTGAGATAAAAAAGAATGCCTGCTTTAAAACTCACACATGGCTGTAATTTAAGATTTTTTTTTACCTCATTGTCCATAACAGTTGAAAGAAACCTTCAATGAAAGTTTATTAACTAGGCCAATGCCTGAGGCAATAAAGGTTCATTTATTACCAGTTTCTTGGCTGTTTTTCTTCTTCTATTTTTCTGTTAAACTCATAGTGTAAGATAATACTTCACAAAATTAAACCTTTGACCTTCTGTGGAGTTAAGTCGCCTTTGATTAGATAAAGTAACAATTTATGGTCCAGCATGAGGTTGCACATGAAATGAATAATGCAACAGACTGAATGAGAACCGAGGGTCTATTGCTTTTGAAAAGACGACTGTTGTTTAAGAAAGAATATTCTCCCTTAATTGTATTGTAGTGATGCTTTATGCATTCCAGTAGGATTTTAAACTGTTGCTGAAAGGTACAATATAGCCAGGCAGTTATGCAATAAATGTTTGTTTAATTCTGTGACAAACACACCAAGCCAATGCTAAATTCACAGATTACAAAACCCTGCTAAGCTATAACATTTAGTAATTTGTTGTGGTATTTGAAATACACTTCATGATTTCACATTTTAGCCTTCAAAGTACAAAGGATTAAATCCACAATAAAGAATAACTTCAGGGAATGTAAGTCCATAATTTCCATAAATGGAAAATATCATTGATAAAAGAATTACATTTGTACATTATTTTGCAGCATCATTGAACCTGACAGTAGTTCTTATTAAAAAATCACAGTCTTAAATATTAAGTTTTACCTACTTTTAACAGAACGAGTCAAGAGAACACTGATTCCTTCTATGTAAATGTTTCATTTCTGCAACAGCGTCATTACTTGTGCAGACACATTGTAAGTAAAAGATCTTTAGGTTTGAAGATTGCTGTGGAAATGTAGCTCTTTTGCTTGTTTGTTTTAAATGCAATACCCAGACTTCAAAATTCATATTGCAAATTAGGAGTAGTTACAGGAAAAAGGTCTGATTAGTCTGATGAACACCAGATGGTTTGAGCCTCACATGCAATAGTTTTCTCCCAGTGCAAGACTGGCAATTTCATTTCAGTTGCACCACTCTAAACCAGATCACATGGCTGAATTTTTCTAAGTATTTCATCTTTAACAATATTTAAAGTGCAGTTAATTATTTTTTTATAATAGCCCTTTTAAAGATGTTAAAATGTTTTGTGGGTGAACAGGAAAACACAGCTAGGCCAGACAACAATTTCTAGGTTATCCCAGGTAGTAACTGGTAATGAAATTTTTAGGGTACACTGTTACTGTTGTATTGGATCAGTCCAAGTAGTTTAACAGAAATAAGGCTGGGTAACTGTGAAATTCCAGGCACACATTATATATAGAGAATGCTACTAATGAAACAGTATTATTTTTGCTCAGCATTACTGTGTAGCCTGAAGTTCCCCTTTTTTCATTCCAGTCGATGAAATCAGACCTCTCTCCTCCTGCAGATTGCCTTACTCTTCTTGTTTTAGTATCACACTGTATAAAACACCTACTAGATCAGAGGCTAAGGTTAGGATGCTGTTTCATTTGAAATAACTGGGCAGCACCGTTATAAGCTTCCAAAAACTTGTACTTGAAGTGCTGCAACCCACACTGAAACCAGTGCAATGATCTACAGAGATCAGGGTCAAGTCCTAGGAGGTAACCCTGTCTTTCTTTCTCAGGCAGTTTTTCACATTTTAGCAGAAATTTTGTTCAAGTGAGAGCCTCAATATAAAATCTGGAATTAAGTCAAGAAAAGACATGAATTATTTTCAAGTCAGTGCCACTGAAATAAAATATAGGGAAAAAGATTAAGCATTAATTTGAAATAATGAAAGACATTCTTTCAGAATTTAGATGAGATTTGGACCTCCTCCCACATAATGAAGAAAGCTTTTCTGCAGAATGAACTTTCCAGCAAATAAATGAAATTAAATGTAGCTAACTGCTGACAGTTGTATTTTGTTTTCCTGCCTGTTCTGTAATGGCAAGGGTAAGGTACCTTGAAAATATTCTCCAAGTGCCAAAGAAAGAGATTGTGAAAATACTTACATATTAATGGATTTTTCAATGTACACATAAATACGTGTGTATATATATATATAAGTATATATATACACATATATATGGCATATATAAAGGCAGTTAATATATTATGGAAAATTAGTATTGGAATTACTATTGGGGACTTTAATTATTGCCAGGTATAGTTACATGAAGGAAGTTAAAATGGAATTTAAATAAATTACTTAAATAAATTTTTAAGTTGCCCCAGTACTAAGTTTAGACATCCAGTTCAGAAATGTGTATTTTGAGAATTATTTGAAGCTGAAAAAGTTACACTCATAGTTCCTTTTCTTGATTCCTTCACAAATAGGTTATGCTGTATGATGTTTGTGCCATCAAAACTGAAGGTTTTAAGGGCTCTCTCTTAAGACAGGGAGTAGTATTGTTGGAAGCATTTGTCAAAAACCCTAGATGTGACTTAGTGCCCACCAGTAATTTGTACACATTTTGAAAATCTGCCCTGATATATGGCAGGTCTCTCGGGTGTTTTGCTTTAAAAGAGAATTGTTTTCTGAAGATGCTATGTTCTTATGTGATTGTGTTTTTTTCATTCATTCACTGATTTTCAGCACCAAAAGCCACACATACTGGGCATACTTCTGGTCTCAT
This sequence comes from Calypte anna, assembly GCF_003957555.1. Lineage (NCBI taxonomy): Eukaryota > Metazoa > Chordata > Aves > Apodiformes > Trochilidae > Calypte > Calypte anna. The sequence goes on from NC_044244.1 coordinate 158,644,188, forward strand.
TCTCACCCACAAAATTCCAACTTCAATAAAGTTGCACGGGTGTAAATTAGACTAGAACTTGGCAGGAGAAAGCTTATGATTATATTTGGCAGAGGCAGCAGGCTGCAACTTTATTAACATAATTAACAGCTACAAACACACCCAACAGGCCAGAGTAATCTAGTGACAGAAGAGAGAAGGTCTTTGTAGGAAAGGATCATTCACGCTTTCTTTTGGTGTTCTGCTTCTTGTTCCTGAGTTTCTACTAAGGCTTGGAAAGCTTTCAATTGAGCTGTAATTCAAATTTGTACGGCTCCTACAAGACACCTTGAACAGACTTTTGCTGATGAGTCTATAGGAATTGTCAGCAATACGGAGATTACTTCAGAAGCGTGATGGTTGAATTGAACTTTGCTTTCTGATGTTTTGCTTTTTGAATTAAATTGTTGGACAAGATTAATTGCACGCAGTAAGAGATTTAAATGAATAGCTTTATAAAGCATTAAAGTTCTAAGTATGTCACATGGGAAAAAAGCTGTAAGGTTTAAATGAATAAATGTATTTAATGCATAAAATGTCTAGGCTAATTTTTTAATTCCTTTACTAACATCTTTTATTGAAAAACCATACTTTATTCATCCATCTTAGTTATACTGCTGTGGTTGTGGTAATTTAATATTCCTGCTCTTCGCTAATCTTCTGGTTCAACAGAAGTAAACAATAGCTTTCATAAATTAAAAATACGCTCTTCAGAACATGCTTCTAAAGATAAAAAACAAGGCTGTAAACATTTATGACTGAAACAAACTAGATTGTTCAAATACTGCCATGATGTATCATGTATATCAATATGGCACTGATATCAGTTAGAATGCAAACAAGGTTTTAAATGATGTGCCCCTTCATTTCAGCTGGAGAATCCGCTTTACACCATCTGCCTATCAGATGGTTAGGAACCAGGACTGCGTATTAATGCCACATGTTCGATTTTCTTTCCTCTTGTAATGGTTAGATTCATATTGCTAATAGCTGTGCGTGAGCACTGTCGATGAAATTTGTGTGACGATGGACTGATGAGATATTTATAAAGCTGCCTGTCTCACTGCATAATCAGCAGGAAGAATGCCAGACATAAACAACTTATCAATTTCAGAATATTAATGACAACTACCATTGACTTTAATCCATTGAATATTTTGGCCTGAATACTTCTTAACTGTTCAAATAAGTATTTGTAAAGAATGAAAAACATCCAAATGGCTGTGCATTGTGATCCCTATTTCTTTCATTTCTTCTGGTCATATTTGAAGATAAAATTTCCGTCTTGTTGAAAAAGTATGGACCTCAGAAATTCCTTAGCTAATTGTTTGAATAAAGCGATATTAAATAATGTTTAGATCAGAAGGCTTTCTCAAGCAGCCAAATTGAAAAACATCCCAAATACTCACCCAAGTATATATCCACATCTGAACTTTAAGTTAGAGTTTTGAAATACACATATATTTCACATATATGTGAAATACACATATACACATATAGATACATAACAGCTTATTAACCACCTGTTTCTGTAAAATATTTGGCTGCATTTGCTGGTGAGATGAGCTGGGCCCTGCATACCATACTGCAGTCTGCCACAGTGATTATAGTGCAGGGGACTTGAGTATCAGGCTCAGGACCTTCCTTGCCACTTCTTTTTCTAAATCATGAGAATCCAGGAGGAGGAAAAAGTAACAGGAAAGCAGAAACTCGAGTTATAGGCTGGAATTGCTATGAGGAATTGCATTAAATGAAAATTCTGAAAATTATTCCTTACTTACATTTACCCCCCACACTTACACTGGTGCTTATATGAGACATGCATTTCAGATTTGTACAGTTTAAATTAGTTGCTGTATAACAAATTAGTCATTATAATCTTATATGAGGTTCTATGAAAGAAGAAATTAAAATAAATATTTTTGGGGGTTTTTTTTTTGTTTGGTTGGTTTCCTTATTTGTTGTCTTTTTTTTAATTAACATTTAATATCACAAGCATTATCTTGTGAAAATGATACTACAGAACTAATCAATCTGTGCTTTAGTTTACCAGACAACATCCAAAGGTTATGACTTCCTGTAGAGAGAAGCTTTACAGCCTTCTGTGGGAAGAAGCACTGAAGCTTAATTTTTTTAAAAATTTGTAGCAAAAGAGGGTTTCTATTTTAGCAGTTCTGTGACCAGGTCATCACCCCAGTGAGACATGATATTTACAGGTGGTCTCAAAACCCAGTGGCCAGTGCCTGTCTAATATGGTATTTTTGGAAACACTGAACTGCTGACCTGGAAGTGCAGTCACAGCCAAAAATTTGAGGCCTGCTGGTGTATTCATTAATTGTACCGTATTTGAATATTCTTCCAAAGGATTGTTCTTTAAAGATGCTGGTTTTAGCTTGTCAGTATGTATATAAAAAAAGGAAGTATAGGTTATTGTATTGTTTAATGAGCACAGGATGCAAACCAAAGTTCAGAGGTGCACCATCGCTTTTTCTGTCGCCTAATTTAGGGACTATAACCAAATTGGTATTATGTAGAACTTCATATCCTTCCTTTAAGGTAAAAATATCATTGGAAGCAATCCACGTTATTGTCAATACCTTCTTAAGATCAAAACGTGCTCAATCTGTAATAGTAGAAGAAGCTAAAGTGAAATTAAAGCCTGTTAGTTATCTATCCATCTTCTGATCAGACTTTTTGGGGTTTTGATATGTTGTCTTCTACTTGAAATAGCAGTATGCTAAGTAATATCAATCTGGCTATGCAGAATCTAATTATCACATACATGATAATCTTCATTGCACTTGGAGGTGTTAGAAGTCAGCCTGTGAGGACGGTTGGGAGGCTGGAACCGTTTGCTAATATTTACGCGGTCATGCGAAGAAATAAGGGAAAGCAACCTTGAGTCAAGCCACAATGTATTCAAAGGCACCTCTTTTGCCACCTCATTGCTTTCCCTGAGATGGCAGAGACTCTTCAGGTCTGTTCCCTCTCTGTCTTCTTCCCACTGGATTTTGGCTTCTGTCCCTCCCCATTGCTAGCCGAAAACATGACAAGAGTGAACTCATTTTCCATTTAAGGAGGCAAAGAAGACAAGAAGAGGCCCTTGGAAGCAAAGGTGGTAGCAATATTTACCTCAGCAGCCAGGGATTATTTGCTTATTTCATCTTTGCTGCTAAATTGCACTCTTCCTATGCTGGGCAGCAGCCTGGGCCCACTAGAATAGTAAGTTGTGCGGTTAATTCCTCTTGAGATCCATAAGACACTTCACACCTCTCAGAGCAGCTGAAAATCAGACAAGCAGGCACCTTTAAACTAATTACACTGAGGTTTTTCAAGCCTTCTCCATGGTCAGGGCAAGAATCTTGATTCAAAATGACTGAGGGTCTGTTCTTCTCCTGTGGCATCAATGGCTGACAGCCGAGATTGTACAATTGCATAAAACTTACCTGGTTTATTACTACCTTCTCTTTGACTTACATTTAATTCTCTTAAATTTACATCTCTGCTTCCTGGATTAGTCGTAAGAGGTAGACAGTTTTTGTGAAGTTTGACATTGGCTTCTGTCTACTATCAACCAGGACAGGGTAAAAGGATCTGAGTGGGTAGCACTGTGGTTTGGGGACGGCAAAAGATTTATCCTGCCTCAGGGAAAAGGGCAAAAACTTCTGCTTGTGACTTTGATTAAAGGCTCTATCTAGTTTTGAATTTTGAAGACTTTACCATTTCTCTAATTGCTTTTGACAAAGTTTTTTTTTGTTTTGTTGAACATTCTGGTGTGGTGACTTACTAGATACCGAGACTTACAGAAGTAGCTATCTAAATAGGATGAGAAACATTTTACTTGAAAAAGTTGACAACCTTCAAGAGGATGAATATTCTGCAACGCAGCAAGCGTAAAGGAAGAGTAACAGTCTTAGACCCTAAAATAATGAAGTGTATTACATTTTGTTCCTACTTCTTTGCAGGCCTGACAGCAGCAGCTGCAGCAGCAGCAGCTGCCACCAACGCCGCCATAGCAGAAGCAATGAAAGTGAAAAAAATCAAATTGGAAGCTATGTCCAACTATCATGCAAATAATAACCAGCATGGAGCAGACTCTGAAAATGGAGACCTAAATTCAAGTGTTGGTGAGTCTCAGGCATCTCATATATCTCTGATATTAAATATCTCTGATATTTTATTATAATGGTGATACTTCTGAATTATTCTCTGAAGGCCTTGGCTTGGTGTAAAAAGTTGCATATTTATTTTGCTTTTCTTACTGTCTTGAGCTTTATTTCTTATCTGACCTTTACAACAGTGTTCAGTGTTGTTACTATTACAAAAACATTCTTTTCTTTGCAGGTTACATTTGCAGTCTCCAGTTAATGTTTTCCATGAAAGAAAGTGGTTTGATTGCTTAGAGTTCATTTTTCAAAGTACAGGTGGGGTGACAGATGATGGTGTCAAAGCGAAATTTAACAATGTCTCCTGCTCAGTGTGCTGGGTATCGACTTTAGGTAATTCAGAACACAAGCTTGAAAGCAAAATATTTCATACTTTCATGTGCCCTGTGACAAAAGGAAAACATACATACACAATAAATTATTGCCATGCTCTGCAGTTCCTCTAATATTTTATTTTAATAAACTCATTTTTAAAATGTAGTTAACACGTTTTTCCATTTCGTAAGCAGCCATCAGCAGCCCTTGTTCTTTCTCAAAAAAGAATTGTTTCAGTATACTTTATGCATTTGTTTGGACAATTTGTTTTGCTAAAGCATACTTCAAAGCTAGAGTAACTTTTTGTTGTTGTTGATTAAATCTTTAATCATCTGTGTGTGTCTGCTGTAAAATGTTTTGTTATGCCATTTCATTGTATTGGCTCCTTTTATCATGTTGAAACAGTATTAACTCAACAACAGAAATTCAATGACAAAGAGGTACATTCAGAAGACTGCAGGCAAGATCAGTGTATATTAGAAAAAAATGGCTCAAAATAGGGATTTTTAAATTTTATTATTATTTCGTCTTGTCTGTTTAGTTTTATTTATTTTTTTTTTTTGTCTCCTAAACACATTTGAGTCTTACAGAGTTATGTTTTAGCCTTAGCATAAGCAAATATGAGTTTGTGAACAGCATTTCTGTACAGTTTGGTAGGATATTATTTAGAAATAATGTGAATTGCAGTTCAAAGAACCAGTTCACCTAGACACATGCTATTTTACACAACAATATGTATCCATTACTGCTTAACTAGATACTAGATAACTACTTGATAACTAGATTTTTTTGTACTCCCTTTAAAAGAAAGCTTGAAAAATGCTTCTGCGATGGTGAAGAGTATAGTCCTGAATTAGCCATGTTAGTACTCAAATACCAACATGTGCAGCGGAATGTTAGAGGAAAATTTGTCCTCTTGGAGAGGGGACAAGACAGGTAGAGAGCAGGTGCCTTTGAAATCTGGGAGAAGGAGATACGTACAAATGAAGTGGAAGGGCCAGGTGGCCCCCTGACATATTAGAGGAAAAGTGAAGTTATGAGAAAGAGTAAAAAATATCAATGCAAATTGGGAGGATAAAGAGTCTATACTAGAACTAGAAGCTAGTTTAGATTTGAATTTCAGGCACAGTTGAATGCATTACATGAAATAAAATGTTCAAATTCTGGATTATGTGACTGTTGTTTTCCTTGGCAGTTCCAGTGCCAAAACACTTTTATGTCCCTGGAAATGGAAAAGTTAGCAGGTGAAAGGTAAAGAAAACTCTGTGAAGTATTTATAGGAGAGTAGATGGAGAGAGCAGCTGAATTTCTGCTAAATTAAAAAAAATACATCTACTTTCAAATCATTGTTGGAGGCATAATTTAGATAGCTAATCTGCTTTTATTCAGTTTAATCATTTTCCACGTTTAAGAAAATATATTCTAGCTATTTAAGTTAGTGAAGCGAGATTATTTATTGTCATTGTCAAAATTACCTCTCAGCCTCTTAACTTACTTGTTAACTTCAGTTAATTTCCTGATCAAACTGAATGAAGAATTAAGTTAATTTTGTTAAGAAAAAAATGGCTCTTCTGAGTAGAGTGAATAGCATTCCAGTGGTCTCTGTTCCATAAAGAATGGCTCTGGAAATATAGTGTGCTTGTCTGAGCATCCAGTCTTGAACTTTATTCTTCCTGTGGAAATTTTTGCAAAACCAGTTTGAATATATTTGTTTCTTTTGTAGTAAGTCTAGTTTCCAATAGTAGTTATTCCTGTGGAGTCAGAGAAGTGATTCCCACTACTATTAATTCCAAGGTATGATTAAGTTCATTAAGAGTTAAGATGCTGCTTATAAGTTGCATTTTAAAAAATTATCATATCGTATTATCTTGGCAAGAACTTGTATTTCAAAAGTGTTGCTTTGTAGTAGGTGTTTGCATTTATTTTTCATTATAGTTTTTTCAGCGTTTTTAATGTCTTTTCAAATAATTATTATCAAGTCTATATATCATTAATGATTTAAATGATGTCTTGTTAGGCATGAATTTGACATGTTTCATTACTGAATGTTGACAGGAGGAAGGAATAAAACAAAAGTAAATGACCTGATCTTGGTTTGTGTTTTAAATTATATTATGTGCCTGGCCAAACTGAAAAAGCATTAACCAACCAGCCAATCAGTCAGGCCAAAAGCATGATCTATACAATTTATCCTATATGTAACAAGCATTATGGAATACTACTTGACATGAAGTGATCATACCGTATTCTTTGGTGTTCCAGTGTTCGTGTAAAATAATATTAAATAGAGTCTCTTGAGTTTAATTGTCAGGTTTATTTCTGAATTGTCCTGCTTTTTGGTTTTAATCATATGCTTAATGGGAATTTTAGAAGTAATTTCTGTAGATGAGCATCATATAATTACACTCAAATATAGTGACTTGGTCCTTTAAAGCATTGTCCAAAAGGTTAGTGAATGAAGGGAGTTAAAGGAAGACAATGATAGTAATAAGTAATTATTTTATATCCCTCAGTTTTATATGGTAACCTTGATCTTGCATTCTCCCACCAGAATTATCATTTTAGAAGGGGGGAAAAAAAGGAAAAAAAAAATTACAGAGGAATCAGAGTGAGGTATTAGCACACTGAGTAAAATATATGGCTTCAACGCCTTTCTCCCCCATCTACAATCAATTGGATTCTTTTAGTTTAATATTTACTTGCTAAGATGAGATGCTAGTCTGCATGGTGATAAACAGCCTGCTACTGGCATCTGAAGGTGACCTGTCAGTTCATATGGACAAATCTCCTGCTTACTGAAATGTACAAAATAAATCATTAAAGCAGGCAGGTGCTCATTCCCAGATTTAAATCACCATAGATTTATGATTTGAATTAATGCTTCATTTGGTCATAGAAATAGATGCTGAGACAAATGATATGCAGTGGTTGAGGCTTCCATACTGTAGCCATCCTAATATTGATTACTGAGATGTCTTTGCAATCTCTTGTTTATATCAAGTACTGTCTTGTGACAGCTTGGCTGATACGAGCTACATTGAAGATAAGAAGGAAAAATGTCCTGGGTTCTTTTCAGTGGCAATTCTACATACAACATGCAGCATAGATAAATTATTGTTTTTTTGTTTAAAAAATAATTCCGTATCGCAGCAAACAAACAAACAAAAAAAGATTATACTGTGTGTTGTTTTTTTAAAAAATCTAAATGCAGAATTGAAAGAAAGAGTGTACCAAGGTCAAACTTTAAATTTCATTTAAGAGGTTCTGCTCTTTGTCATATTAACATCGTAGGATGATATTAGGACCAGTTGTATATTTACCATGTAGTACTCCAAAGCTATAGGTAGGTAGAACTGTCCAGTTATTTCCTTTCTGCTTAAATACTCACTGCCTTGCATTATACTTCATTAACCTGCAGCAGCAAAAGATAGAAGCCTTTGAAAATAAATATGTTTAAAGCTCTTTCTGTGAGCTAGTCTTTGCTATCTATAACTTGATAGGAAGTGAAGAACAGTCCCTATACTTTTGCTTCCCAAACATTTTATATAATTAAAACACTATGCATACACTTCAGGGAATACTCAAAGGATTTGTAAAGACCTTTGCCACTTGCTGAAATCTGACTCATAAAACTTGTAAACAACTATCAACAATAGTAAATTACTTGCTTAGTAGGAAATGAGTTCATATCTATTCAAAATGCAATCTCAAAACAGATGTCCCAAGAAAATGTCATTGTTTAAACTACATTCATCCAAAAAAAAATGCTATTATTTCTTTAAGGAAGTGAAGCAATCATGGAGACTTTGGTGTTCTCTGTTTCTAAACACAGTTAGGAAATACAAGGCAACATTTTACACTTGGCTAGCACTTTAATCCATAAACAACCACAAAATGTTTCGAAAATTAAGAGGTTTTCTTGGCATGTTAGATTTCCTTTTCATCTGCATTACCTTGCAATATTTAAAATTATGAGACAAACGCAAGGTTTCCTGTGATTTGTTGTTCAAAAGTAACGGTTGCTTGCATTTTTTTTTTCATCCAGAATCAGAGATAAAATGATTTAGGTGAAATTATTTTTCTCCAGTGACCTTGCCCAATAATAGAACAGTACAAAATGTAGTCATTTCCTTTTTCTAAACACACGTGTCTATTTTGAAGGAAAGAATTACTTTTATGGTTTCAGGAAAAAGTCTTGTAGACCTTGAAAAAGCAAATAAAAGGAAACAGAGAATGCAGGCCACTGAGCGCAGCTCTGCAGTTGCACATCTGATTCTCTGCCTTGGCAATGTTAATGAACCTCAAATCCTCCCTATAATTAGATGAGGGAATTGCTTATATTTTCAAACAGATGATGCTGCTATAATGAAACGATTGACAGGGAACTTAAGAGTGTCTACAGTAGTCGTTTGGTTTCTGGGTTTTGGATTTTTTTTTTTAAGTGCAAAAAGAAGATTGGCTGTAGATACAGGTCCTGGGAGAGGTAGTATTTTTACACAGAATGCTATGACAGGTGTCTTAGTATAGCAAAGAAATAACATGGAAGAGAAAGGAATGATGGGCAGGTACGTCAGTTTTTTAGGAGGGGGTGTCCTGTGCTTATTCTGCTTGGGTTCTTTAAAAGGGGCCGAGACTCAAGAGATGGATCCGGATTGAGTGCACAGCTGTAACTGCTGATGAGCTAATTGCTCCTTATCTCTCAGCCCCATTCATCTTCATTTTTTACCAATTACTGAGAATTATCTGTGTTCTCAGTTGGATATGAGAGTTAATCCTTTTTGGTTAAGCTGGCAGTACTGTGAGCGGATTCCAAATCATAGGGTGAAAAAGCCAGAGCAAGCTTGTTCTCAAACTCTCTCCAGTTCAATGACAGTATCACTAGTTCATAAGAATTTTTCTATTGTTTAATAGATTAAACACTGATTTTATTTTTTTACTTCAGTACTTTTTTTAATATGTATTTTTCTTTCAGAGAAAACTGAACGTGTATATTCCTAGGTAGATGTATGTGCTCCCTTTCTAAAAATACTCACTCACAGAAATGAAAATAGGATAAAGAATAACTTCAGACCAGAAAGATTATTTGCAGTATTTCAGTGTTTATTGAATGATACAAAACACTTCTATTAACTACAAGACTGCATGCAACTTTGACATCTGGGACATAAGACAAACACTTGTCAGTGATATATATCTACTTTTGTAAACTTCTTTGAGATCTGTGGATGAAAAGTGTTGTCTAGGTTCTAACAAAGGCATAATCATATAGCCCTGAGGACAAATGTGCTATGTTGAGCACATCATATTTCAAGCTAAAGGAGTGCTTTCATAAACCTGTGCTTTGGGAATGCACATAATGCCAGAAACAGATCATTTTGTCATAGTCAGGTCACTAAACTTTGATTTGGAGTTTTACTTGTCTTCATAATGGCATGGGATAAAAATAATCTTGAATTTCATAGCTAGTATATAATGTTAGTCTACATATAGTATATAATTCCTCTGGATCTGCTTCCCTAGCCTTTAATTGTGCTTTTTAAATTTGCTAAACAAGGCAGTGAATTGGATGTTATGATCTAAACACCAGTGAGTAAATTAAGGGAATTATTTGGAAAGGTTCAGTATTTCATGTTGGACAGTCAGTTGTTTTATACTGAAGAGTGTTTCATCTAGATTGAACCCTCTTTGTGGAATTCATTGGAACAAATGTAGAAATTTGCATCTGAGTTAGTCACCTTAGACTCAACAGACAGAAATAGACAATTGCAGGAGTGATCCATCTCATCCCAAAGTAGATAACAAAAGTAGGTCACATAAATTGCAGGTGCTTAGTCGTGCAACTACTGAGTTGTAGTTACATAAAGAAAGTTAAACAGTGAATCTCACTCTCCATGTGTGCAATTAATGTTTTCTGGCATAAGATTTAAAGGAGTTAACAGGTCTTTGCCAAGACAGTGAAACAGTAATGGTAAAATTGTGCCTGAGACACATTGGAATGGAAAAGAAAAAATAAATAAATCTACTCTTCCAAAACAGCAGGTGAGAAGTTTAGGTATTAGTGAGACATACTGAGAGAACAGGCTTCTAAAACTGCAGAAGCAAAAGGTTCCTGCATGACATTTGTGCTGTGGGCCTGCTATGAAGCTGTATCAAGTTCATGGAAAAATCCAAATGATTAAGTCTATCTTGTCAGCAAGATTAAAAAGGAAAAAAACAAACAAAAAAAAAGGTTATTTGTAATGTTTGATCACATTTACTTTATTTCTTGTTCCCTGCAAGATAATCCTAATTGGATAAATAGTCAGATAATTTAATCTTCGGTGTGATTTTTTTCAAAATACATGCTTTATTGTTATGGCCATTTTCTTTTTCAGTAGTGCCTTGTATGAAAATAATGAAATTGTTAAGCTTTTATTCAGCTTTGTCTCATCATTACTTGTTATCGGCTGTAAATATACTTAAACATAATACTGTGGATGTGCTATATTAAGAAATGTAAGCTTAATGCACACCTTATTTTGCTAAGTAATTATGCTAGTCTACAGGATCATCTTTCATGAATATTGACTGGAAGCTGCATTTTAAAAAGAAAACAGTGAACTTTGTAATTGATAGTTAAATGTTAGAAAATAATGTCTATGATGGAATATGTGGCAGCTGAACCTCTCATGTGAGTTAAATGATTATCATGAAACTATGTATCTTTCCTGTTATAGGCATGTAAATGAGCTTTATTATGCATCAAAAATACTTTCTGTAGAGTTATATAAACATTGAAGAAATACAGAATTATTGTTTTCATTCATAGATAACACAAAGGACCAAAAGGAAAGCTTTTTCATTTTTGGAATGGAATTTTAAAAGTATATCCTTTTCTCACTCTAATATGTCTGTTCCAGAATGATGTGAACAGGGCAACATCTCATTTTGGGCTTAAAGGTAACTTGATAAATCCTGCAAGTTTTCTTTTAATTAGGTTATCCCGTGAGGAGAAAAAAAAAAAAAAAAAAAAAAGGAGTCTCTTTGTACACATACGATGTCTGCCCATGCTATATTGTCAGTGTTCAAAGAAACACTTTTGGAGTTTCTCCAGGTAATGAGGAAAGGCAACCACAGTACCTAAGTCAGGCAATCACTTTAGGAAATTTTCTTAAATCAAGTCTGTGCGTGTAGAAGATTGCATACTGTGGCAGTTCTTAAAAACTCCATTTTACAGGCCTTTTCCCATCGACAATGTCAGCAGGATCTACATGTAGGTACATTGCCCTTGTCTCAGGGTTTGCATTCGAGTTTTACAGGTTTAACTTTTTATGATTAGGAAATCCATTAACACATCTATGTGATAAAGCAGATAAATAAAGAACATACTGCTTCAACAATCAAAATGTGAAATCACTACATCTTTTTTATTAAAAGAAGCCACGTGTACAGCAGAGGGAGGGTACAGGCAAGCAAGGGAAGGATACAGTCCTATGAAGAGGGAGGCGATTTATCCTAGATGTCAGATTTTCTCCTTATTTTCTTTAAGCTTATCATGTGGTAATACAGGTAAGGAACTGAGCATGCTGTTAGGCTATACCTATTAGGTACAGACATTAGGTTTTCCATTTGCAGCCCTGTCTTGACTTCCAGACCAGTTTGTATCTTAATATTGAAATACTAGAACCACAGAACTCAGCTCTTTCTTTTTTTGCATATTTTTTTGTGAGGCATAATGATCATCTTCTTCTTAGCTGTGCTTGCTAGGCTGTTTTTTAATATTAACAAAAAAACAAAAAAAACAACAGTTAAAGCTATGGAGAAGAGAAAGTACTTCAAGACCTGTGTAACTTTTCTGTCCACATCAAGGATGAACCTTCATGACCTTTTAAAAACAGAGCTTTTGCACAGCCTCATCCAGTCTTTTACACAGCAGAAGCAATTGAGCCATTTCACTGAACCTGTCCCTTTCTCTTGCATGAAAAACAAAAGCTCCTGGAGTCAACAGTACTGTAAAGTGCAGCCGTGTGCCTCTGGTGAGGTGTGAGGAGGCAGCTGTTGCACAGCTGACCCTCTGGGTATCTTAATTGCATACTAACTGATCAGCGTGCTTGAAAAAAGAAACTTGAACAGCATAAAACACAATCAGCAGTACCTTGAAAAATCTCAGTGTTTTTGACACTGGGGATGGAGACAATAGGGATACTTGACGGACCAGACAGGAGGGAGCAAACAGGATTTTAAGATGGTTTTCTTTAACAGCAGGCCATAATCGAGATGCAGACCCTTGCATTTATTCAGTGCTGAGAGAATTACTAGTTTGATAACGACTAGGAATGTTGTTATTAAAACAGTATGTGCAGTTCATTTTCAACAGTTTTGAATTAGAGTCTGCACTAATGAAACGGATACGGTTTCTTTCACAAAGGGCAGATCTGTTAGTTAATATAGCTGCAGCAGTGCCTTGTGGACCATGCCTTTAGCTCTATTTGTATTTCACAGCATGATAAGCAAAGAGTGTTGATTTTCAAGGATCCTGCTGATGAAAGGTAATGGCATTATTACATCTTTATCTCAAAAACAGAACTGCATGGTAAATGACTATTTTTTCTTCCCCCATCTGCCCTCCCCCCCCCCCTTTTTTTTTTCCTCTTACACAAAAGGTTTTTTTTTTTGTTAGAATCCTTTTTTTATTTCTTTGAATCATTTTAGCCTTGGAAATGATATGTTATTATTTAATGTCTGCACAGCAAGCCTGAGAGCACCTAATAGCGAATGGATTGGAAGTGAAGTGCCTCCTGCTCACAGATATGGATCGGCTCAGTCACACGCTGTACCAGCTGTCATCTCAGCCATACTGCTGTGATTTAATTAGTCTGTTTATGTCCTTTCTAATAATATTTCCATCTCTATGAAAGGACAAATGCGACAGGGACTTTTTTTCCTCTCTGGTTCTGCAGACTGAAGAATGTGGCCTACATCTGATATGCTGAAAAGCAGGATTGAATCGCTATTCCTGTCACTTCAAGCTGTTGATAAATTGTTCAGCCAAGAAGTGTACTTACTTCCTTGGGGTCATTTGTGGGCTAGAGGCCTGTAATCTTCATGGGGGGGGACCACAGATAGTGGTTTTCTCTTCAAGAGATTGAGGCATATTAGGTTGATGAGCTTTCCAAAAGGTTGAATTTAAAAAAAAAGAATTTAAAATTGCTATAGTTGGATTTGAAGAAAAGGTTTGGTTATACTTTCAGTCCTGTGACTATTTCAAGAACACTACACATCCTACCAGGTCATCAATATATTTTTTTAAAAACAATATTCTGTACTAAGTGCATACGATTTTTTTTTGTAACTATGTTTATACTGATCAGAATTCTAGCAGTTTTATAAAAGAACAGGATTGCAACTACAGGCTATTTTCTTCCCATACATTTCCATTGCAAGATTCTCACAGAAATCACGTAAAATGCCTAGAAATATTTACATAAAGGAAAAAAAAATTGTTTGGGCTGTTGTCTTTGGTTCTGGCCCCTGGGTGTGCAAATGCACATCTTTTTTCTGGTCTTTCCCTCCTTGTCACTCTGAAAAAAAACCTTAGAAATGACAGTATTTGGTGCTTTCATGACTGTTCGTAGTGATAAAGGTGATCGTCTCCCATCTCTTTCTGGCTGATCAAAGAGGAGAAAGCAATCTTTGCAATAAGAGAGAATGCTTTGGCATTTCCCAGCATGAGGTTTTGTAGGCTGTTGTGAAGGAGGCAGGTATTTCAAGTTGGGGGTACCAGCTGTCCACAGAGATGCCTAGGATGGCATCAGGGAGAAGTAACCTCTTTTGATCTCTTCACTGCTGCAAAATGTGAGTTTTTCAGTGTTCGTTTTTACTCTTTCTTGCTCTCTGATATGTCTGTCAATGACAGATTCTGTGTACAGTTTTCTCCTTAGAAGAGAAAAGCCCCATGGTGGTTTTTTTTCTTTTTTTTCCCTCTTTTTTCTTTTTTCTTGTTTTTCCCCCTCTTTTTTTTTAAGGTGAAGACCTTTCATATGAATATGGAGTGCTGCAGACCTTGATGCAGCCATTGCTGTTGCATCTCTCAATGGAGATCCAAACTGCAGACATTGCATACTAGAGTGGGTGCAGTCTCTTTGCCATTGAAAGCCTTGTGAAAAATTGCCTGTAGGTAGATTTTAGAGAAGGCATGCTTCAAAAAGTACACATTAGTACATAGGTAATAGCACTTTACAGGACTTGGATTCATTTAGTTTTAGATTACATTTGAGTGTTTTCTAATTTATTTCTTAAACTACAACAGGACTCCAACTACTGTTCACAGGCTGGTTATAAATTTGATTTTGCTTCACTTCATATTGAATTTTGCCTTTCTCAAGATGAGAGGCCTACTCCAGGATGGCTTAGAAGTGAATAATTAAGACATTTTGAACTTTGGGGTGTCATATATTTTCCTAACACTATATTTTTAAACAAAAAAGAGTTTCTCTGTCACTGCAGTTCCCACATCCAAAGCCTTCTTAGTACAGCACCCCAGCTAGCAACTGCAGTCTCAAGTCTCATCTCAAATTTCATATTACCTCACCTCAGCAATCAGAAGAGAGTGCATTGCTTAGGTAGATATATAAATGGATGAACTTTATTGTTAGACAACTACGGATTAAAAAAAACAAAACAAATGCATGAGCAGAACTTCTGGGTTGCAGTCTTGGATCAAGGGGACAAATGTTTAATATTATTAGTATCCTTAATATTTTGTATCCCATTTTTAACTCAGTACATAAACAGGACTGATTAAGTTATCTTGACAGAAATATTTTGATGATAGCAAACAAACTTAGCAGTAAGCATTTGACAGCATTATTTATTAATATGATAAATGAATTGTGAGGTGTGATTGTGTGATGATGCATTCATTTACTTGTTCCTTTTTTTCTTTTACTAATCTCTGTCATGTTGGATTTATAAATGGAACTGAGTGACCTTTGAAACTGTGATGGAAATGAAGAGATAAACACAACTTGAAAGGACAAACCAATTAATATAAATGTGTTAAACATAAAGAACTTATTTCAATCAATTGCTATCTATGTAAACCTTTGGGTGGTTAGCTAAGTGAAAATAGAGCAAACAGATTATGTGACACAGGGACAAAATGGACATTTTACTCTTGTGTTCTGTAGTATGGATATCATCCAAAATATAACACAACAGGAAGACCGAGGTGTGTGCTTCATTGTGCTTCAAAGACCACTGAGAAGTTACAGTTCTTAAAAATTATCTTATTCTGATAATATAAATGCTTTGTGATTGTGTTCTTAATTTTATTTTTTATCTTATTTCTGTATTCTGGTGAATACTTTGCTCTCTCCAAGGCTTTTAATTGAACTTCTAAAACACATGTGCAATATACTTTTAAAATATCCCAATCCATGAATTTCTAAATAGAGTATTCATTTATTCAATGGTTGCCTTGTAATGATGAAAACATTTATCACCCTGAAATCAATACAAATGTCTTGGGCATCCTTTAAGAAAATTACAGCATCTCGCTCAACCTTATTTTTTTTTTTTTTTTCTGAAGAGTGAAGCTTTTGTTATATACATTTTAAACTGCCTGCACATATTGTTCTCTTTATAGGCCTAATTAGAGAATATGATCAATTTAATATAAAGGTTTCAAAATACCTCTGTTGATGCACAGCAAGGAAAAAAAAAAGAAAAGGAAAAAAAAAGAAAGAAATACAAGCTTGACATTTTAAAACACTTGCATTTGAAAGACTTTCACTACTAATTGATTTTTAAAAGAGTTCTGTGGAAAAGTGAACTCAGAAATGTTTGGAAGTGCTTTGGCAGCATGCCAGAACATTTAGTACAAAGAAGAACTAGACAGTTTCTGAGGCCTTACTACAACCAAAAAGATATGTTATTTGCCTTTCTTAATCTAATTTGGTATCCCAGCTGTACAGTTACAGATTATGCTGGGTATTTTCAGTATCTTGTGGACATCTTTAAGTGATCAGTTGGCACAAGGCAACAACTTCCCTGCTGTCACAGGCAGGGGTAGGCATCACAAGGGTTTTTAAGTAGTGAGATTTTTCTTTGAGTTTCCTAAAACAAACCATAATAATGACTCAAGGTTCATTTCAGTATTTTAGGTGGCATTTTGGGCCTATATGTCTGCAAATAGTATTTTTCAGCATGGATAGACTGGGCCAAAGTCTGTATTTTCTATTTGTCTTTATTAGAGATAATGTTTCTGTGTGGAGTGAAAAAGAGGGCAGATAATATCTTATATTCTGTAATAATTTTCTGTAAACTTACCTTTTAGCTCAGATGATATGACACTGCCAATTCTATAATGTTTTAGAGTTCTTTGCTAGTTGACTGAAGTTCAAACAAAAATCCTCCTTTTTTGTGGAGTATGCACTTTGAAAACCTACATGGACAGCTGAAATATTAATGGAAATTACATCCATTCTATTTTGGAAAAAGAGCAGACCAAATGATAACGGGTAACATTGACCAAAAGCAATTACTTTAAAAGGATACTGCTAAGTATCTGAGAAAAATGATTCCTTTGACTAGTTGTTTGTCAGGCCCTGTGTGGTTTTTATTGATTGCTCTTGAATATATAGCCCCCATGATTGAAAACGCTGCTGGTAATGTCCTTCTTTTTATCGTGCTGAGAGTATCTTATTGAGAATAATAAGAAATAAATTTATACAGAAAACAAATACACATTTGAGCTTTGAATTAGCCAAAAGTGGACTATAGATTAGCTATGATATTAGTTTTCTAGCATGTCTCTTCCTCTAAAGCTAGTGTTCAGAATTGGATTACAAAAAAATCAAGCCTTAAAAGTTACATATTAAGTATTTGTTTATTATGTGGTTTGTTCCCCCCAGTATCTGAGCACAATAAATCACCTTGTGCTATGAAGTATACTAAGCTTGAAAAGAGTCATAGGTAGGAGTCCAGCTGGTACTGTTTCTTTTATATGAATACTTTATCTAACTGCTAACTGGTTTTACTCCACAATGTAAAACTTATCTTCATGTGAGTTGCTGACATTTCAAAATATCCCCAGTCTATTTAAATGGACACTTGATTAGGATGCTCAAGTGAATGAAGACAGACACAGGAATGGATTTAAGCAGCAGGGTTGCAATTTTATTAACTTAATGCTGCAAAGCTTCCGGAAAACTGAACATCTCCTCAGGCTCCACAGCTAAACAGGTCCACAAGAGGATGGATAAAGTTTGTAGGATTCAATTTGTTGTAAAATTCAGTTCTTCTTTTCAAAGTCTTTTAGTGTGTCTCTATACTTCCTTCTTCCCATAGCAAGAAGAAAGTTACCAAAGGGAGACCTGTCTGCCTTTTTGAGATGTACAAGTTGGCCAGCAAAATTCTGTGTTTCATTTATTGTTGTGGTATGTTTACTAGCAGTCCTCCAAAGTAAAGAGAGAATATCTAGGGCTTTGCATTACTTCCAAATTTTCCTGTCAATTGAAGTAAAACTCTAAGATGCTTTAAAATCCATTAAGCAAAAAGTCCTTCATGACTCTGATAGTAATTGTTCAGTCAGTCCTGAGGCATACTTAGGGAAAAAAACACAACCTGACATTTCTAGTTCCCATGCTCCATTTACATGGAGGGGAAATTACGAAAGCAGACAGATGAAAGATCTGGACATAAAAAGATCTGTTCAGAAGTTTAAATTAGCAAGTGGGGAGTCAGGAACAGTAAGATACGGAGGTTTGGAAAGAAAAATCCATGTCTTTTCTACCAGAAGACTGAAGGTGTAATCTCAGCGCATGGGGTAAAAACAGTGGCTCTTACAGATAACATTTCTATAAACCCTGCAACTCACAAAAAAACTTAATTAGACTTAATTAATTTTAAGGTAATTTTTAAGACTTGGATTGTTGTATTAAATCTCTCTTTTCCTCCCTGGAATCACTTGTTTGTTTGTTTTTTTTCCTGTACAGTCTTTATTACATTAGGTTGAATATTTCCTTAATGATTGAGAAACAATCCTTTTGGAATCCATATTGTTCATTCTGGCTTAGGAGCCCCCACTCACTTTGTTTTTGGAGGTGTACCACATCAAGGTTGTTGCAAATATGTAGGCTTTTTAAACTTGTTTTTGTATGTAGATCAGATTTAGCAGTATTTCCTTCATATGAAAGATAAGGCAAGTAAGTTTGTATTTATTCATGAATGTAGTGTATGAAGTAATGATGCCATGCATGCCAGCAGCACAATTTTTTTTTTTTTCATACTGCTCTCCCAAACTCACTTTGTTACTTCTGGGCAAAGTATTATACCGTATGGGTACTGTGTTACTTATAGGACTGAAAAAACATATGGTCAGCTTATGAGTTTAACCAGTAAATCTTAATGAGAACGCCCTGGCTGTATATGAGACCATGACAGCACTCAGGTAGCTGTACACCCAAGTTCCTATTACCAACAGTTTCTAATGTCTGGTCCTAAAGAAAGCCCTCCTGGATGGGCAGAGCTGAGCTAGGCCTTAAGTTCTGCTATTGAGTAGATGCTGAGGACCAGCATAAAGAATACAGGTAAGTGGCACTGTAGGAATCAGCTCAAGTGTGATTGAACTTGTTAGTTGTTGGTACAGTAGTGCTGGCCAGATGTCATAAATATCACAATGAATAATATTTTGCAGCAATTCTTTTAGGGATCATTCATTTAAAAAAAATAAATAAAAAATTGCGGTGGACAGAAGAGATACTTAAACATCACGTCTGAGGTTGCAAGAGAGCCTAGCCAGCCTTTGTGACTTTCTAATCTCAATAAGCACAGCTAAGTTACTTCTGCCGATGTGGATGAGATGTTTTGTGTCTGATAATAATTTTGTATCTGTGTGTGTGTGTATATATATATATTTAAAAAAAGATAGGGGCTAGATAGAACTGAAGTTACTTGCAAGCTTTACCTCACCTCATGAGAGGGGTTATGTGGCAGGTAGAACTTCTGCTGTATAGGTATGGCTGTCAGGCTCCCCTCACCCTCTCTAATCCAAAACTGAACTCCTTTGGTGCAAGCTGAACCTTTAACTGAAGGAGGAGGCATGAAGAGAGCTCTTTCTTAACATTCAGAAGTCCTGTCTAATGGTCAGTGACAGGGGAAGTGGTGGGAAATGATGAGGGGAGAAGAATTCAGGGAAAAAAGAGAGCAAGAGGGAAAGAGAGATCATGATGGAAGAGTGCTGGTTAGTTAAAGATATTTTTGAATAGGCTTCTCCTTTTGTTTAGTGACTGGCAAGCTGTTTTGTCTTACTGCTGTTTCTGCTGGGCTTTCATCAAGATGTACATGGGATAGGCTAAGACTCTGGATTGTCTGTCTTCTGTTTATTTTCATATGGAAAAGCTAATTTGCCAAATCAACAGATGTGGATAACTTCGAGTGTCATTAAACTTACTTTATTTGTGTTGCTATTATTTTTTTGTGTGTGTCCAGCGTTGTACGTGTGATCTCACCAAGAACTGAATTTTTAGCTATGACATGCCAACCCTGTCTCAGTTCTGGAATACTCCCTTATGATGTCACCACCCTCTTCCTGTTTTGTTGTGGCATGACACAATATTTGCAGTGTTCTCTTCCCCCTCTGACTCTCTTCATCATCCCTTGATAGTAATTTTTGAAAAACAGTACACTTCCCTATTGCTGACACAGTTGCTGACAGCTGTCGGTGTATCAGATGAGTTGTGTAGGACAAAGCTTGGAACTCCTGTAGCCACATTATTTTCTGCAAAAGTCGGCTTTCGACTTTCAAAAGGTTTCTGTTTTGTTCTTACCATGATGTTCATAACTGCAATACAGCTGTATTGTCTCATGGACAGTATGCCCAGCTTATAGCTAGGTAGATGAAAAACTGGATGTGAGGCAGGAGAGCTCGATAGACTTACAAAATGTGGAGAAAGTGGGACACTGAAAGCCGGGGAGTCCAGATGCAAGTTTTTTTCTGTGCTGGTATCAGGATAGAAAGATGATTTGTGCAGGGCTCTTTTAGAGGCTGAGGTCTGTTACAGCCAAATTATCTGGGGAGCACAGAGGGAAATAATGGAGGATTAATTGTTAAAAATAACCATGAATTTTTCGTCAGTGATATTCACTGCAGTGAGTCATGACTGAATATGTTTGTGCAAGAGTGGGAAAGAAGGGATGAAGAGTATTTTAGAGACAATAATGAATTAATGTTGCCATGGATTTTGTGGCTGCTGCTGCAGAATTTAAGAGTTGTCGCCATGGAGTTGGGGCTGTTGTGTGCAGAAGAGGACGCAAAGGACCTGTCTTGCAGTGACTCCCTGCAGCAGAGTTTGGCTCTAGGGTGTTTGGACTTTAACTTATACTGATACGAATAATATTCTGTTTAATACCTAGAGACAATAGTCAGATTGCATTACTGCTTTCATCCAGATTCAGGGGAAGTAATGGTGGAGTTAAGTAATGAGTGAAATCTTAGATGTGTAAGAAACAGTCGAAGATAATTTATAACATGTCTGTAAAGGGGTCACCTTAGACATAAGTGTAACTGAGAAGCTTTTCAAAAGTCCAGACTTAAAAATTTTATTCATTTAAGCAGTGAGAAAACTACCTGACTGTCCCCAAACCAAAAACCTCTATTAACTCTTCCATATTAAGGTAGAAATTATTCATTTCCTATTCAAATGATGAGTTCTTCTTTATTTTGTTCATTTTACTCAGTTAATACAGATATAGCTTGTGTTGTTACCACTTGCAAAGTTATTGCAAAGTTTTGTTCCATTTTTATGCTGTAACATGATAAATGAAGTAGAAATTAGTAATATTACCTTTTTGTGTGTATGAAGGAGCGAAATTCGTAGTACATAGCTAATTATTATTATTTTTTAACAAAGTCTGCATTTTACTAAATTGGTCTAAATCTTGACTTTTGTCTAAGATTCTTCATCCTTACCAATAGCCATTGATAGTTTATGTTAAAA
The DNA here is from genome assembly GCF_003957555.1 of Calypte anna. Lineage (NCBI taxonomy): Eukaryota > Metazoa > Chordata > Aves > Apodiformes > Trochilidae > Calypte > Calypte anna. Next base: position 158,665,666 of record NC_044244.1, read on the forward strand.
CACACAAAGGCTGTAATGGGAAGGCGTTTTTTCTTTTTTTTTTTTTCACAGTCATAATCCAAAATAAAGAGTTATAGCTGTTAAAAATTGGTCTTGGTGTTATTCAGATCACACAAGACTTCCTTTAATTGGCCCTTAATAAGCTTGGTTTAACTGGGATTTAAAGAAAGAACAGTGGTCATTAACATTAGCCAGATTAAGACTCTGTTAATTACCACTGAAAGATAAAGTAATATGCAAAGATGGGGTCTAAAATATTCTTGCTCTTAAGCAGCCAAGGAAGTTGAGAATTTTTTTGCTAACTGAAATGAGTAAGTCAGTAGCTCTTTCTCTGCAAAGCTTAAAGAAAAAAAGAAGACAGAAGATCTTGAGAGAGTACAATTAATACATTTAAATACTCTGGCTTAATTAGTACCTTGTACCTAGAAATAGTTCCTATATTGTTTTAATTTTTTGTCTGTAAATCAAATGTAACTTGTGATTTGTTTCAAGGATTGATAAATTTGGCATGGATTTATAATTTTCTGGTTATTAGTATTTTGTATAGACAGACACAGTCCGATACATTTTATTATCTTTGCTTATAGTCATATATTAATATCTATACATTAATATGAATTAATGTGAATACTAATGACTATACATGAATAAAATACAGAAATATATTGTATTTCACATTTATATATCACTTTTACGTAAAGAATATTTTTCTTAATGCAGAATAGCAAGAGAATCAAAATATTTCAAGCACTATAAGCAAAATGTTAAGACAATGTATCCTTATAATAATGGTATTTTTGTGATGTCACTATAAGTACATCAAAGCATTCCTCAGATATGTCAGTAGCTACGTGACATAGTATTTCCACTATGGAGTGGATTTATGGTGAGTTTCTCATAGTATCCTCTCAATCACAGCACCTATCAGAGGACAGTTCAGGAAACTGACAGTGGGCAGATACAGAATCATCTTCTTCTGTGCTCCTGATTGGTCTTCATCACTCAGAAAGGATTTCTAATCTGAAAAGAGAAGTTTTTAATCTCATGTAGGTGTTTCTTATACGTAATGTAATGAGGCCTTTTCTCCTCTACTACACTAAGTGATAACTTTTGGTTTAAACAAACTGTTGTTCTCAATTATTTCCATCTGTATGATTATAAATATTTTTAAAACAAGTAATCCTGTTTCTTCCAGAAAGCGGTATGTGCTGATATGTTGTATCTCAGTTTCATGGAATGTTTTCACATTCCTATGTAGTGAGAAGGACTAACAGTTGTGCCAAACTTACGTATTCTCATATATTAATGATCTTTTTCCCTTCCAACTCTCTAAATAGATTGGTGATCTTAATTTAGAAAAGGCAGTAGCTATATATTTTTAAAGTTTATTTCTACTTCTTTTTATAATATTTAATTTTCTTTAAACTGTCTTTGCACTGAACAGTTCTTCAACAGTCTCTGTTAAGACATATATTTCTTAGGAGATGCATTTATTAAAAAATGAGAGGGTGATCAGTTGACAGGTCAAATAAACCAAATAGTCTATTTCATTTCATCTAGTATTCGAAGATGCTGGAATTTTTTAGTTTATTAACTTATTTTTTAAAATTGTTTATGCAATTGAAGTATGTATTTTTGCATGTTTTGAAAAACATACTTAGAATCCTGTCTTTGTATATAAACCTTATAGTTTAGGTATATATATATATATTAATTGTTTTGAAGATATTTGGACCCCTGAGTTGAGGATGCTTGCCAGATTAGAGGGTTAATCCTTTGAATATAGAACACCTGCAAATAAGAAGGAACATTTCTCACCCATTCATACAGAAACTGCTACTTGTAGAAGACCTGGGACTGTGTGGACATTTTTATCCTCCCAAGGGTACACCTGACACCTCCTATACATTCTTTCATGCACATATTTTAAGTATCAGATGATAACCATGGACCATAAAATCTGTTGCTTTTAAAATAACAGGAACTGTGTTAACAAAAGAACTTGCCAAACTTATTGTCTCAAATAAAATAATTGAAAAACAGGGCCAAAGAGGAAGAAATATGCTTTAATCGATAGGCTATTTTTACATGTGAATGGAAGTTTGGATCCATTCGACTGGATGAGGTACAAACTTTATTAGCCTAAACCCAGTCAACCTCAATCCTTTGTTAAATGTAGGTTTTCTCTTTGTAGTCTGTGCAATATCTCCCTATTAAATTTCTCATTCATCAGTTCATGCCAAAGCCAGCCAGCGTGTTGTCATTGTTCCCTGAATGCTTGTGACCGGAGTGCAGCCTTTGCTATGGAGCTTGCTGTATTCCCCAGGGACCACCTCCAGTACTTACATATGGGAATGAGGAAGGAATCAAGATAAGATTTAGTCTGGCAACAGAGAAAGTTCTGGAGAAATTTTGCATACAGATGCTCATTGCTGCTTTTATGGCAGAAGAGATACTGGGAACAATCTCTGCAGGTCAGCCTTGGGAACTCGTTAGCCTTGCGTAAATGTAGAAGCTTTGGCTGCACAAGCTTTTAGAAGATCTAGAGGGAACATGTAACCTACCAACTGACCCTGCTTTTTCAGAACAATTTAAGGTATTTTCCAGGATGAGAAGATAGTTGTGCTTTGTCAGCCTAAGATTTTCCAAACTCTGAACAAGTTTAGATGTGTAGTTCATGAGTAAAGAATGTATAGGGAAACTTCTTCCAACTCATGCCATGAACTACAGTATAATAAATTGAAAGATTCTTTGCACTCTACATGGAACCTTTGGTTAGTGGTATATGCATTCATAATAGTAATAAAATTAACAGGGTTTCACTACCGTGGCAAATGGAATAATATTTCAAATAGAACAGCATAGTGAGACAACTTTTCTTAAGAACCACAAAATTGTGCCATTGAAAAGAACTGGTTTGGATAACTTCCAAAAAAAAATTGAAAGGAAAAAAGAAAAAAGAAAAAGAGAAGAGGAAAGAAAAAAAAATAAAGAGAAGATAAAAAAATTAAAAGAAAAGAAAAAGAAGATACCTCAGATGTTCCTCTTTACATTTTCTTCCTTCCAGTCTACATGGTAAATATCTCAAACACTTTGCAGTGTACTCCCTCAATGAAGAGCAAGGCTGAAATCTGTCACAAATCATACCTAGCTGCCAGAGAAATTCAAATTGCTGTAAGCACAAGTGCCAGGGGAGCTCTTACAGCGATGCTGAAACCATAATGCAACATTCACAGCGAGATCATTGCATCATAATCTCCTTTTGAATGTGACTCCCTTTGTGTGTCAGGTGTTTGCATGTCAGAGGGAGAAGAAAGGGGATTGTGAGTTTAGCACAATCTGTTGTTCAATATTTAAATTGGTTTGTTGTTTGGTTTTTTTGTTTTTTCTTTTTTTAAATTTTTTTTCTTTAATATATATTAAAAATGACCTGTATTTATGCAGGATATTCCAAAAGCTTCCAAGCTACTTTCTACTCTCTAATCCCCTCAAGTACAAAGCCCTTTTGTTAGGAATAGTCATGTTTTCATTTCAGACAAGCTAGTTACTTGAAATTCTCTCTAAGCCTATAAGCTTGCAGAAGTTAATATATATTTTAAAATATACTTATTTTGAGTATATGCTTCACAACTATTTTAATTTCCTAAGTGCACAATCAGTATTTGCATTAATATAGTATGATTCTTTCTCAGCTGTATCAGCTTTTGAGCAGAATAAGTTTGTGAAAATCCATTGAGGGGTTTTTTTTTTTCAGATTTACAGCAGCATAAGTGAAAGTAGAATCAGGGCCATATATTACAGAATGTCATTTATATTAATTCAACATCCATCAGACCTGCCATTATTTCATATAGCCATGCTCACAAAGTATATGGAATTTGTTTTGGGCTGCTTTTGGTGTTTTTTGAGAGCTTATCAATAGTCTAAAACCTAAATGTATGTCATTAAAGAACAAACCAAACCTCCAAGATAAAGTGAATTTAGTAGTAAAGAAAGCTGGTGGCAGGTTGAATCAGAAGAGAAAGATGTGAGTAAAGTTGAACCTCATGTGAAGGTGGCTACCACCTGATATAATCAGTGATTTTGGCTACAGAAAAATATATTTGATCCACTGTGTATGCAACTGAAAACTATTTAGAGTTAATGGTCAGAAAAAAGTCTACGGATGAGAATTTCATGAAGAAACAAACTCACTTTAGTCACTTTTCTGCATAATAGATTGTACCCCTTTTATGACAGAAATATAATGGTGATTATCACAAGGAAGGAAGGATGGAGGAAAAAGTATTTGGAATCAGTCAGATTAAACACATCTAACTTCATCTGGTACTAAAGTTTGAAACCCAATTGTGCAGGGCTCTGAAAGAGACAGATATCCCTGATGGACAATTAGTAACCATGAATAGGTACAGCTGACTGCCTGTTGTTTGACTGTGCAGAGAATCTGAGGCAGCTGGTCACTTGAACTGAAAATTCCAGTTAAGTGGATATAGTTTTAAAAGCTTTATATCTAAGTTATGTGTCCTGGACTAGGAAGTGATTGGGCAGGACTAATTTAGTTGATATCTGTATTATTTATTCTTTAACTGGCAGAAAAAAAAAACCCACTATATATATAAGAAAAATGGTCAATGAATGAATTTGAGAAGAACAAGTATATATGGATAGAACAGGTTCAGTTCTGGATCTGGAAAGGTCTTAATTGTAAATTCTAGTAAAAAGTCAAGCACAGAAGACACTTGGGATTTGTTTTGGTAACCTGAAGACCCCTGAATGCTTCCATTTCATTAGCAAAGTCCCCGTGACACTTGACATAAAGTATTTTATGACTGGACCTTTTTATGTTGCCCACACTTCACATAAGTAGAGCAACCCCTATTTTATTCCAGAAGACTGGGTGGAATCCTCCCTTCAGTCATCTGTAAGGCCAAATTCAGCACATTCCTTTGCTGATATAAGGCACTTGGGGACAAAGCAAGGAGTCACTGTAAGTTTCACCAGATCAGGTGGTGTGAGCTCAGAACTAGTGGTCTAGTCAATAAAGCATCACTAATAAATATGGACAATGAGTAACTCAAATGTCTTTTGCTTACCTCCTGTGGAAGCTTACTAGTTGGCAGTGCGGTGGAAACTAGTCTGAGTTCTTTGTAAGTATTTTTTCACTCTTTCTGTGTCAGGACCACTATGATGAACTGAGTGCTAGATTTAATGGAAAAGAAAGCAGGAATGATTGTGTGGTTCAGTAATGAGGATGCTTTGGGAATACTCCAGGGTTGTCATCCAAGCCCTCTTTCTATGTTTTGTCAATGTTTTTTATACACTCTATTAAAAATGTAAATTGTAGAAACAGAGCTTGAAATGACCCTTTATTTTTAACTTAGTGGAGTAGATACCTTTCTTCAGGAGTGGAATTTATGGGCACTTTAAGAGTAAATTTAAGCCCAATAATAGAATCTTAAAATCCTGCCAATCCCTTTAAAACTTTGGGACTGCAAAACCTAGAGAAATGAAGGTATTTTTAAAAACAGCTGGCTACCTAAGACCCAACCTGAGAAAGACAACAGTTCTGAGATTTTCTTGTGCTTGGTATTTCTGTACTGTCTACTTTAGGCAGCTTCATGCTCATTGTTTTTCTGTTTTTCCGGTTTTTTTGTTTTGTTTTGTTTTTATTTGTTTTGATTTTTTGCCTTGGATTCTGAGGACCCTCTTTCTTCTTGTGCATTGATGTCTAGATCTGTGTTGCCTTCAATTCTTTTATGTCAGTCAGATAAAAGTTACAGATTGTGGTATATCTGTGCCTTTTCTTGTACCTCAGCACAAATACTAAAGAGAAATGTTGGAAAGAAAAGAGAAAGAGAATAGTGCTGCATGCTACTGAAACTGCATAGGGAATTTAGGTAGGCAGAATGCAATTATGCATTTGGAATATAGCCAGGACATATGGGTTAACACATGTACTCCTGTGAAAAGTGCCATGGGATATTTAATGACTGTAAGTTGTCAGAACTCAGTTTTACATCTCATCTGAAAGACAGCACCACCACCAGCATGATGTCCCTTCACACCATGCTGGAACAGTTCCGAGGGATGGACTCAAAGGGGGTGAGTGGTGTCTCCTGAATCACCACTTCCATTTCTTGCTGCAGCTGGGCTTTCCTGAAATATTTGTATTAAAATAGTGTATTAAACTCATCTTAGTTAATGAAGTTCACTATCCAAATCTGAATATGAGTCCAATTGCCTCTGCCAGAAGTGGTTTGCTGTAGGATGACACTCTACCATTTATTTGGAGTGGATTATGTTATCCCTTTGGGATGGAAACCTTTGGAGAATCTCTGATGTCCTGCTTGAAGTGAAATAGTGTGAGTGTGTAGTAAAAAGAGAAGTAAGTTTAGCTAAAGCTTAAGAGGTCATCTTATGCCAGCACATCATGGTACGGTAAATAATTAAAGAACTGAAATTAAGAGTCTGTATGTCAGCTATCATATGTTGTAGAAACGTGAAGAATCTGTTATGAAACTGTTAAGAAAGATGGTTTAAGTCTATTATGTATTTAATCTATTTATCTTAAACGTACCTCAGTGGCACCCAAGCCTAAGAACAGGCATTACAACTTCATCCAACTGTTTTTAATTTGAATGCTATGAACTTCTGCAGTCCTAGATGTAACAGGAGTGCCAAAAACATCTATTATATTAACAGTTTGGATGGGTTTGATGCCAGTAATGGTTGAAATGTACACGAGCCTGTCCTGTCAATCTGGGCCTCTGTGGACTCATTTTCCTGTAGGATTTAAATGGCAGTTAATTTTTAAATTTTATAGTTTTATCAAGCACCACTCAAATTTCTACTTTGTTCCCTTAATTTACAGGCTTAATTAATGAGGGTGTCTGACAGAGGATTTCGTACACCTATTTTCTGAAGTTTGGCTATCCAACATGATCTATATTAGTAGCTTTTACTATATGGGTCTGCTGACGGGAGCATCTTTACAAGACCAAGTGGTAAAAGGATGCATTCCACAGATAAAAGCTTTTGTGATTCTTGAGTAAATAAACACATTCAGTTCCTGCATTACACCATTTTTAGGTAGTTTGTTCCCCTTCTGCAGAGCATTAATGCCATTTGTCTTTGCAGTTGGGACTTTCTTTTTGATGTGGTGATTGACTGGAGTTTGCCAATCATTTGTTCAGCTGTCTAAGCCCCACTAATTTTCCAAAGTTAATCGTAACAGTGTGTATTGCTGAGATAATGGAGCTGGTTGCCATACTCAGACAGATTATTGATGCAAAAGTCATAAAACTGCAGTCTGAAAGGCACACAATCAACACACTGTGAAGTGTTTCCTGTTCTATACATCTGTTTCTATTTGGTACAAAAGAGGCAGTTCTACCCATTTTCTCTAGGAAAGATTTGATAATATAACTATTAATCACTTGGAATAATTTGTTTCTTGTTTTCAACAATGAGAACAGCTAAACCAAAGTTAAAAAAAAAAAAAAAAAAAAGAAAAAGGTTTCATGATGAAGTTTTAAAGCCAGTCGTATTCATGTATTCAGCATGGGAGGTAGTTAAGAATCCATACATTATTAGAATTTCTTAGGGCACTGGTTATGTGACGCCATCTTTTCTTGGAAATGCTCTGTAAAGGAACAGAAATGAATGCTTTAGATTTTAAAGGCTATACTGTATCTGCAACTGCAAGCTGTATATACCAATACTTAAAAATTCAAGAAGGTATCTTGTTTAAAAATATAGGATGCTGCATTATAACCAAAGGAGAATAAATGAAAAATCCATAATGTTTCTTAAATATTCTGCAATCTATTGAATATGCTGTGAGTCTTACCACACTAGAGCTAGCAAAAAAAGTTGCAGTTTTGGTATGCTTCATTAACTGTTTGCATACAAGACAAAAGTGCTTTCTGATGAAGTGTAAAACCAACTTGGGACCAATTTTCCACAACATAAATTCAATGTTCATTCCATCCCCTGATATTCTGAGATTCAAATAGCTAGGGAGGTTTTATGTCTTATCTTTCATCAATAATTATTTTTAATTCTACAATTTCAGATTATTCAACCAAACTAATAAGCTCAGATTTGATTTCATACTGTGATGATTGCTGTTAAAGACACATTGGTTAGTCTGGTTATGCATGTTTTTAACCAGCTACTTCAAATTCTGTATTATCATAGATATCTCTTATTAGAGTTATTTTCTCAAGATTATAGTTGGTCAGATATGTTCAAAGCTGAATTTAAGATCAGACCTTTTTCATCGTCCATCCATCTTTTCATCTTTCCATCTTTTCCATCTTTCATCCATTATAGTGGATTTTAACTAGTTGTATGGTAATAATTTGTATTTCAGTGAAGTGGAAAGTGCTATCTAGATTTGGTACTACACATCTGTGGGAACTGATTTATCGTGATAATGCAATTAGTGCTCCTGCAACTAATAATTCAAATTTGTGTTTGCTGAATTCTGTTTTGATGGTCTCCATTTTTCTACTGAGGCTTGACTGAAGATGATCAGTCTTTATATCTTATTATAAAGTACCACATATTTACTGAATTGCTTATTTTACTTTTATTACAGAAGAGTTTAGCTACTTAGAGGAGTCACTAGACTGAGAAGGTACATGCCATATTCATATTATAGTAGTGTATAGAAAATAATTGGAATTACAGGAGTTATGCCTGACATAAAGGTTAGCAAGTTATCCTGAGTCGCTTCCAATTTGCGTGGCTGTTCTAGTGTGGAAAGTGGTAAAGGTGGACAGTAGTGGAAAGGGAAATATTGCAATTTTCTGTCCACGATAGGTAGCCTCATTTTTACTTTTGAAATTGTTTGTTTGTGGTAGAGGGAGAACTCAGAGCTTTGTGGAATCTTGGTGCTATATGAGGTGCAAAGCTTGCTCTTGGTGGTCCCCTACTTGCAGAGGGTGCTCTGTAGGCTTCTAAGAGTTATTCTTCTTCCTGCATTTTGGGAAATGTTCAGGTAGGTTAAGAGATGGACAGATTCCATCCTAGAACTGGAGATGCTGCTGAACAGGCAGAGGGAATATAGAAGAAGAAACTGGGTACTGAGATCAGGAGTAGTTGAGCATAATTACATAGTACACTACATTTAACCCCACATATAGACTCACATGTGTATTGAACTAAGGTAAAATCAGTGCTGAATACAACCACTGAATAAATGTTTTAGAACCTTTTAAATTTGTCATTCTGTTTGAGTTTTGTGCTAATATCTTTCCACATGTTTTAGCCCACCACATTTTTTTCTTTTTTTCTTTTTCAAATACTGCGTTCAGTCCTTTATCTGTGCATTAAGCATAGAGACTGTTAGCATGTCTGAAGTAACATCTGCTCTGTCTTTTTGTTGTTGGGTTCATGGTGTAATTAGCTCTATATTTCACCAAATACAATTTTGCTCCCATGGTGGATAGAACAGCATGAAGAAAACATAAATAATTGCAGATCAGAGAAACAGAAGGCAAAGTGGGTGTAGGTGGCTTTGATGAAAAAAAGGGTTAAGGAGAATTGAAGGTCAGCTCATTTTAGGACATAACATTGTTAAAATTATACTTGACTAATCTCCACTTTCTCACATCTGAAATATATAATTTTCTTATTTTACTCTACCTAGCTTTGCTGAAAAGAAAGGTGTTTTTAAAATAGTAACTTTATTCTAGGCTTATGTGTAAGCTTGAATGAGCAAGCACTCATAGACCAAAGTGTGATTTTTTTATTAGCTTAAGATTACAGGGTACGCATCACACTTTTCTGGACGATGCTATGAAGATTATCTAAAGATTGCAGGAAATAAGTGATTTTCCACTTAGGCTTTTTGGGTGGGCATTTTGCAGATTGCTAAGCACATTTTTACTATCTGACAATTCACTGTTACAACTGTGCTTCCATCAAGAAAGACATTGGCAACTTGATTCAGTGTAGGTACCTTGTCCCTTATACCTTGTACCGTGTACCTTGTACTGTTTGGAATATCCTCAGGCATCCTGCTTGACTTCCAGCTTCCACTCCTGAATGTCAGCGATCATATGCAACTTCGTGCTCTGTCATATTTGGAAGCCCTGTGGGGATACATCAGGTATCACGGGGCACCTGAAATGACAGCAAAATCCTACATGCACGCAACTGAACAGATATCCAGTATGCGGTTGCCTGTGCAACAGTTTCCCTCATTGGAAAAAAATAATATCACTAATACGATAGTTAAAAAAGTTGTTTTCCAAAACAGAGCTAATATTTCAAAATTTCTTGGCTTAATGTATGCATATTTAAATGCTACTTTAAAGGTTTTACTTTCTGTAGTGTCCAAAATCGATAATGTGGTTGGTGCAACTAATAATCAACTTTTAGTTAGTCATATGATTGTGTGATTTCTCATGCATTTAAAGTTATTTTAGTCATTGTTCTTAGCCTTGTCTTAACAGAACCAATCTATAATGAAAAAGAAGATAAATCATGATTGTGAGTTGGCAGAAAGGATTTTTCTAGCAATACTCACGACTGACCATACTCTGTCCATGATGCAGGTCATCTTGAGTTTGTACCAACAAACAGTATCTCTGTTAAAAATGTGGTGCGTTTCACTTGTTTCTGTTATCATGGAGTATGAGAAGCTTGCCAATAGCCTTATCCAAATAAAAGAAAAATATTTAAGTAGTTCCCCATACGACGTAGTCCAGCCAAGTTCACAAAATTGGTCATCTGGAACTTCATGAGTGCATTTCAGTTGTGGTTTTCATCCAGCTTCCTTGTAATTAATGGACAACATGAGGAGAGAGCTGTACTTGACTTTTGCTTTTAGCATACTCTCCTTGATTCACTGTTGGAGGAAACTGTAGTTTCTTACTTGGTGGTAAAGGGGTTTGTAGTGCTACAAAAGGTGCCTTGAGTGTAAAAGATAAACAAATTCTTGCAATCACAGCACTGTCACTCTTATAATCTGTCTCTTTTTAGAAAAACCTTTTTGTAATGTCTTTATTTTCTTTTTAAATCTGCTGTGCACGTGCATATGTGCATCTTCTACATTAGATTTTAGGTATGCAACTTGATAGAAATTTTTTTTGCCTGTTAACATTTTTTAATTTAAAACCAAAACATTAAATTCTCATTGATATACAAAATGAACCATCTTAAAATTGATTTACTATTTATAGCTCAGACACACAAATAAAGTATTTGTGACTTCCCCTCCTTGATGCTTTTTTCTTGTATTTTTTGCATATTCCCACTTGGTTAAACTTTCTTCATTTGAAATCTTAGTAAATAAATAAAATCAGTTATGTCCAGACTCTGCGGTAGAAGTCAAAATGACTTTCAAACATTATAGCAGGTCATGCTGAGGTAAGAAACATAAGATTTAACATCTACTGGTAAATCACCACGAGGTACAATGATCTCAGTTGTCACTGCTTTTGTGTAAGCAGCTTTGTTAGAGTTAACTGTTTCTTGTATCATTACAATATTGGTATTGTAATTTGCAAAGAGTAGTATTGAGCAAGTCATAGGGCTACTGCTACTGGTACATAAAATGTAATTTCCCTCTTCTTTTGCTTCCAGACTGCAAACAATAAATAATTTTGTTGAAGAGATAATAAAGCACCAACTGGGTGCTTGTTTAATTCCTGTCAGGGGAGATCTTCAGTAGCTTTCTAAAACAAAGTAATTAGAGAAGTAGTTCTTTTATGAAAAAAAAAAAATTACAGAGATTATTTTTGTTTATCTCGTGTTCTTACAGGTGTTAATTAGAGTAAAAAAGGTTGTATTCTACTTCCATTTTACATCTGAGACATAAAAGTTGTAAATCAACTACAACAATCACAAAATATATAAAGGAAAATCCCAAGTGCAACAAGAATTTAGACATAAATGACTTCATTGTACTGGTGAAGGTTATGGTTGTTTAGTGGGAAAAGAAAATAATAGAAAACATAGTTGATAAATGAAAAAAAAGGATGTCTTGAGGGAGGGGGGTGAGGAAATATTTCCATACTAAAGTCAACATGCAGAAATAAAACCAATATCTGCTCTTCATTTCTCCATTTGATTTCACTTTTAATTGCAGAACTTCATAGTTAAGGCAATTTCATTAGTTCTTTAGTTTTTCCTTTACTGTGGTTGAAGCTACTGACCAAAATCAGAGGCACTGAGCATGTATTTGTGGTCTTTTTTTGGGACTTTGAGCAACATTGCCTAATGATGAATCCTGCTTGCCTTTGGAAGCCACGTCTCCTGAGGTTTTCTGCCTTTCGTGTTTTTTGGCCAGAGAGCTTCAACTCAAGTGGCTTCTGATGTCCTCTCTGGTCTAAGAGTTTAACTCCTCTGGCTTCTTTGTCACTCTCTTGAGTGTCTTCTTCACATTTCTCACATTGTGGTTCTTCTTGGCCTTTTTTAATGAGGAGAAGCTATGTTTATGCAGCATGGGCAGAGCTGGGGAGAGATCGAGGAGGTTCAGCCCAGGCTTAACTTTTGTGGCCACATGGTCACAAGCAACAGACTTGTACTAACCGAAGAAAGCACCTTTAACATGGGATTAATTGTTCTGTCAAAAAAAGATAGATATATTACTAACTTCACATAACAGTGTTGTAATATGGCTTCAATTTGACATACTAAGTGAATTAATAGGTAGGTGGGTTTTGTTGGTACATCAGACGAAAAATAATTGAACCTTGGATATTGAACCATAAGTTGAGAAAGTCTGTATAGTCAAGAAATTTATCTTGAACAGGTGGAGAGTAGTGTGCCTGCAGGATTTCTACTTAAGTATATCTGCACATAGATGCATCGAGTAAGGATTCCAGATAATTGTATTAAATCTTTATAACTAGGCAGAGTTCTTCATAATCATTAACTATCTTGCAAGTGGTGAATTTCACCCAATAGCCACTTGAAAAATCTCCCAATCTTTATTCACAAGTCTGTATTTCTGAGCAACTTGTGCTCAAAATCATGTACAAAATTGTTTTGTGTATTGCTGAAAAAGTATTTATGCTGTATTGTCCTTTCATATTTTGCAGTTTATGGATTTGCTTCATCCTAAGTAAAAAATAATGAGCATAGTCTTGAATATTTTAATTTTTATTATATTTAATAATCTGTATGTTGATATTTGGAATATGCATGCTTCAGTTCTTAATCCAAGCTCTTGAGTAGATCAGCTTCTGAAGCATCTCTGTTCTCCATCCCATATAAGATCCTCCAGCCCAGGCATTGCATTCACTCTGCTTTTCAGTGTGGTGCTCAGAATAGCAGAGATAGTGTACAAAAGGGATCTGGGCCTTATGAGACTGGCACAACTCACCTTTGGCCCTTGAAACAAACTAGATTCAGTGATTTGATAATCTGTTTTTTTTAGGGCCACTCTATGAAGCCTGCCTTATGAGAGGTCTCTAAATTATGTTGTTGTGATTACTGTTAATAAGTCAACTCTAGTCACTGACCAAAGCAGCATCTTGAATTACTTAGAATTACTGAAGAGCATCTTCTCATCAAACATGCTGTAGAGTCAGCTGTTCCAGTAAGTGATTTTTATGGTTTTGAGAAGTTGCTTCACTAAAGCTCGACCCAGTGTGCTATATAACTAACTGATTTACATGGAAGTTCTGGAGGTTACTCCTCACTACTCATGTATTACACATGGGTTATCTGCCTTTTTGATCTCCATTAATATTGTGCACTCAGAAATGTTCTTCAGCTTTATGATTGGGGATTTTCTCCATTCATAATTTATTGTATGCTCCTGTTCTATCAAAATAACTCCCTCACTGTATCCCATTACATACATGTACAAAAAACAAAAACAAACAAACAAAAAATCACTGAACTGATCACATGGTCAAAACAAGTTTATCTCGCAATATGTTCAATCATTCAAAGTATATTACTGTGACATCTTATATTCCTTTTGTTTATCTCATAAAGAGACCTCTTAGACTGTGAGAAGCAATCAGTTTTTCCTGCTGCCCATGCAAAGTAGACGTTACCGAAAGGCATCCACTTCACTGATATGGCTTCTTCAACTGGAAGATCAGAACAGTGACTTTTCATGGAGTTCTGACTTGCAGTGATATTTTAATGTTCCCCTGTAAGTCTTCCTCTGCAACCATGGGTATCAGCTTCTGATCAGATTCTGATATGTATGCTGCATCGTGGCTACAAGATGAGTAGAAATTCATTCTGTTTACTCCGTGGTTAACTGAGCCTTCTCTCCCTGCCTCACTTGTTCCTCATACTCTATTTTAATTGGCTATTATGGATAATTTAATTTATAATTGAGTCCCAAACTGACCTATGTTTCATCTTTAATTTAGACGTTTGAATTTGTATTTATTGGTGTTCAATGAATTTCCATTGCTTAGCTCATTGACAATTAATTGGACGGCCTTGGTCAAACTCCTGGCAGTGTTTTTTTTCTCTGCATGGTCTCATTCTAACTCACTGTCTGAGGCCTCTTCCAGCTTGAGAAGGGAGGGAAAGGTATGCCCTCCAGCATGACATAAAGCCCCAACCATTTCAGTATGGCTGTTTGAGACTGAACATAGAAGATTTCAGCAGATGGCTTCTAATTACTTGAGATATGCCAAAGTGCTGAAAGGAGTATTTGTATCTTTAAACTTGAGGGATAGCTGTACCTGACACAATGTGAGTGGCATGTGCATTAATGTACCCATGTCAGCATTTATTCCATCTACAGTTTCTGCCGTGAGCTTTATCACAGATAATTGTCTATGATATGAATGGAACTTTCTTGAATATTGTTGTAATAGAGCTAAAACTAATAAAACTATTACAGAAAGTAGAAGAAACTCCTATGCTTTTTAATGGAAAGTAGAAATAGACAATCTATATTCATGCTTCTTTTATCGAGAAAGCTATGGAAACTTTGAATTAAAACTACCATTTTGACCTTTTAGTTGTGTTCACAGGCAAGTCCTTTTTGTATGATGGCAAGCAATTTCTTTTTTTTTTTTTTTTTCTTTTTTTCTTAAGACGCAGGGAAATTACTATTACATTAGTTGCATTAAATAATTGAGAATTTTGAGAGCGAGATATGTCATGCTCACCTTACTCCCACTGTTTGTCTCAGCAAGGTCAAGGGAGTAATTGTGGCCCCAGCCTGCCCTAAGCCAGTTGCAGTACATAATTGCATGCTGCCCTGGGAGCAGTGTAAGAAGGAAATTGTGACTTGAAGCGATTCTGTCTGGTATTTTCGGGGGTAGGGTCAAAACTGGCCTCAGTGTCTGCTCCCTCCCTTCCCCTACCGGTGGGTGGTGAGTCTGTAGAACTCATTTCCCCTCCTGAGCTGCCATCTGTGATACAATAAACTGATTTTAAAAAGAGTAAATCAGAGTTTCTTTCCGGAGATTTGCGTATCAAACTCTTCTGACTCCTGAATATGCCATGTATTTCTCTGTTCAGAGTATTTTGTGTTGAAATAGAATTAGTTTCGTGTGATATCGTGCACATTTTTTTTTTTCTTCATACAACTGAGATTTTGTTTTGTATTGTATTATTTTTAAACTTCCTTCTAAGATCTTGTGTTAATCAAGCAGTAAACTTTTTTTTTCCTCCCTTTTTGATGTTGTTTAATTTACTGGTAGTTCTAAGACTCAGCATGAACCATATTTCTAAGCAGCTTGTTTAGCCATAGAAAAATGGTCACCAACCAGAGCTAAGGCGTTCCAAATTCCCAGGAGTTGAGCTGTTTCTATTTTGAAATGCTTTAACCTTCTCACTCAATTAACAACACCCTTTAATTTCAGCTCCTTGCAAGAACATATCCCAGTTTCTCTATGTAAAACTAGAAGCCTCATCAGTTCTGTCTTGTACTGTGAAAAAAGGGCATTAGCAGAGTTAGAATATAGATTTGTTTAAGTAGCTGTGAGCAGCAGATCACCCCTGATCTTTTGGCAAGGTTTACAAGGGAAAGGTATGAAGCTGTGCATTCCCCATCACCATAATAGAGATCTCTCTGAGACGAAACACTTCTATTTCTGACAATTCAAAAAAGATAAAGCATTTACTGTGTTTAACATTGTCAATTAATTTGTTTATGCTACTTCAGTAAAGTGTAATGCAAGTTTATTTTTGGTTGGGTTGTTTTTTTTTCAGATTCAATCAACATTGGAATTCACTTACCTTTCCTCTTGTTACAGTAAAAAAAAAAGAATAATCTCTCTTTAAAATAATTCTATCTAAATCTGAAAAAAAAAGAAAAAAAAAAGATTCCCCCACATTCATCCACTACAGTTCACTTTTTAGAAAAGGAGTAAACATTAGTAATGACATCTGGCATAATTGGGACAGGCAGAGTGAATTTTCCTTTGAGGGACAGTATACAGTTACTATTGCTTAAACACTTCAGAGGAAACATGAAGTTACATGGTTTTGCTTGCCTAACAATACACAGAGATCTGCAGCCAAAGAGATGTTTTTTTCTTTCTGTTGCCTGCCTTCTGATGCCTGTTAAGTGATGCAATGTGGTGGTCTTGTTAGATAATAACAGAAACAAAATTTCTTTATGAAGGATTTCAGGTAATTAAGTAATGTCAGCATTTACACAACTGAATTATTTTTAAAAGTAGTATTGTAATAATATTGAAATAAACTGTTTCAGTATATTCCAGTGTCTGTCTAGGAAGTATAGGGTATTGATTGTTATATGTAAATTCCAAAATTATTAAGAATATTGCATTTGCATAAAATATGAAAGCTCAGATATACATAGCTAAAAAATAGCTTTTTTCTTTTTTTGCTTCTTTTTTCTTCTTACAGGCATTCTGCACTCCCATTGCTGATGCTCTAGGTTTAATATTTTGTGTATTTTTAATGTTTGCTTTACATATTTGGTAGCGAAGATATAGCTGCATAATATAAATAACTGCTTAGTGAAATTAAGAGCCACAAATTGTAGTAACCAGTATGGATAGTGAAATTTGCTTTTATCAAGTGACCCACAAACAATCTACTCCGCACCACCTAAGCATTAGTTAGACTTTTGATTAAGATCTTCTTGTCCCCTGGGAGGAAAGAAGGTATAAATACATGCATAACAAATGTGGTCCTTGAACTTTTATACATCTGCGTGCACTGATACCTGCCAAACATAACATACTTCAATTTATTCACCTGCAGGCTTCTGCAGAGCCTGTTAGGTTGTTTAATATGCAGAGGACACATATGGAGAGAGCTTTTGCTTGCCCAGCTCTCAGACAAGCTCTACAAGAGGCTGTGCTTTGGTGGAGAGCAAAATGCTGGTGATGTTTTTTGAGCTTGGCTCTCTCTGAGGGAGCAGAAGCCCACTGAGCCTCAGAAATGCCCTTTCTGAACCCCTTGAAAGAAATCTGTCTCTGTGCATGCTCCTACTTGTACAGGTAGTGTGGGCAAGGGCAGGAAGGAAACAGAAGAAACCTTTTGAACCCTCTTGACTACCTCAGCAGTCAGCATATTTGTATAGAGTCCAGGGTAGATACGGAATGGTCACAAATAATTTGTTTGAAAAAGTAATGATTTCACACTACTGTGCTTGTGATCTGCTGCTTCCTTAAGGTTTAGGATAAAGCTTCACAACAGTGTAAAACTTTGTCAACAGGGTGTTGAGATATGACAGTGGTAAGCCCAGAGTAAATGTCCAGCTGCACCCCAGGAGCATCAGGTCCCCTGAAGGGCTGGAAGTGTGGCCATGCTTGGGAAGGTTTCTCCAGCTGTCTAGACACCCAACCAATATAGGCTATTATGTCACACACCTGGAAGGAACAGTGTTTTTTCTTTTCTTTAAGGTAAACTGAGATGCTGAAATCATCATATATTTGTAGCAGAGATTTTTAAGAAGGATGAGTGATATCAGGATTGATGATACAGTTGCCGTAGCTGACAATACTGTAGGTGGCATAAACAATTATTTTTAGCTGCCTTTAGAAATTTCACACATTAAACATGAAACTTATCAGGAATAGATTTTTCTGAAGTGTCAGCTACATCAGCTGCACTTACAGTGTACTTTTTTTTTTGTGCAAGTCACACTGTAATCTTAAATGTGAAGTAAGTAAGGGTAGGAAATCCTTTCCCTGTGAACTGTCCAATCAGTTTTGCATTGTTTGAAATTACCATCACCGCACACTTAGCATCTTTTCATTTCATGTAGGAAGGCTGTGAAACTCTGAAGAAGCAGCCATTAAATATTTTCTAGTAGATAATTGTATCTTTCTGCTAGTATTTCCTTTTTGCAGTTCAATACCAAAGTGAGTCGTGAGTCTTTTCTGCTAGTTAAGTACATGTGGATCATGTGGATATTATTGGAAGTTAAGTAAGTTTGGTTTTCTGCAAGTGCTGTTTCAAATTAATTAAAGACTAGAAAAAAAAGGACATGAATTACCTTTAGTGTTATCTGCAAATATAACCTATTCTGCAGTTCCTGTGTGTGGCAGATATCTATACTCAGAGACTAACTGGTGTATAAGAGTTTGACTATTAAAAAGCAATTGTTGGGATCAAAATCACAATCAGTCTGTTTACTGATCATTTTGTATTTGATAGTGACTTCAACCTTATTTGCCACATGCAATAATAAGTATGTTATCACTTTATTTTAGTTTTAATTTTAAGTAATGGCATCCAGCAGATGCCTTTATGCACAAAAGTATCATATAATGCATGTAATTATAGTTTCTGCCTATTCATTTATTAGCTACGTTTACAAGCAAGAAGTAGGTTTGTATTTTTTCAAAATATATGCTTGGTAAGCACTAAATCTAAGACTTATAAAAACATTATCAATATATTCTAATTAATATTTGCTCTTTTCCTTAAGCTATTATAAGGATACTTAATACACAGCCTAAAATTAGAGTTGACAATTGCAAATACAATCCAACCAACATAGTAATAAAATCAATACTTACATTTCCCTTGAGGCCACTATTTACTGTTTGCCATGCCATTTCCTTAATGGAATGGCAGTTACGTTAGTAGAAACCTTGTAAGTATGATTTTTATATTTTAACTAAAAGCAGCTTTTCCAAAGTAGTATGATTAAAAAAGAATGTGGAGTTGCTTTCAGAAAATTGCTGTAAACATTTTGTAGTCAGTTTTAGCAGAGACTAAAAAGAAACATCTTTTCATAGTAAATGTCACTGAGTTCTAAGATGAATTATTTGTTATGCCTAAACTCCCTTCAGTTGCATTGCTATAGACATTAGCCTTAATCTTCAAATGCTTCCCTGATTTGTTTCTAGTTTCATTTACTTGGTTCAAATTATTCTTAATCACTGAAACCTCATTCCTATGTGGAGGTCTGCAACATTCTCAAAAGTGTACAAGGGAGTCTGGCAGTTTATTTGGCTTAGCAAATTAAAATAATGGAGAAAAGTATGGTCTTCAAGATGAGTCATTGCAGCTGTTGCACAGATCTAATTCTGGTCTTCTGACCTGGTGCTGCTTGCACTGAACTTTGTCATTATCTTTATCCAGCAGGGCAGCAAGCATTTCTGTGCCTTGCAATATACCTGAAGAGTAGAGAAAACATTGTAGAGTTGACGTTTTTAATGCCCATGAGTGTCAGTAAAATATTTCTCCAGTGATCCCTGACAAGAAGATTGGGCATGTGAATGAAAATCTTTGAGTTATCATGGCTTAATTGTATGTTTCTTACCAAGTTCTGCTGACCAAGTGGTGTGTTCTTGGTAAAGGTAAGCTTTAGGGTAACAGGGTGTGTTACCACTTACTTTGACTAAGCGACCAGGGACTAATTATTAACTAATTATTGCCTTTGATCATCTGGCTTTAGCTTTCACTGCCATTCTGAAACTACTATTATGAATGGCATTCATATACGCAGTTCACTCCTAGTTTACATCGCTATCTAGTTCTAGTCACTGTAAGCATATCACATCTTAGGAACACAGGAATATCCATACCATTTGAAATAGTAACAATTGCAAAATATGAAATACAGAAGAAATTTTAAATATGTTCATTTGAAAGACTGCAATTAGAAATGCTTTGTTCTAGTGAAGTGGTAAGTATACATATATTGAAAAATGTGTAATATAGATCTAATAAACCTATAACTACACAAGCCTATAACTAAGACAAGAAATAAAATTTTAAAAATACTGAATTGAACTGAAAAAATACTAGAGCAAAATGGAAGTTTGTGACAAGGTACTTTAGTCCTGTTTTGAATGTTTTTATAACTTTAAAGGTACAAATGTTATTTAAAATGCCATGTTTCTAGTAACTTTTCTGTTAGGATGCTTGTAAAAGGTAAGTTGGATCTTGCCTTGTAGATGCATATGTAAGAATATTTATATACATATAGGCTGTGCCTTCAGTAGTCACTGTCATAATCCTGAAAAATTTTAAACTGAAATTATTATCTAAAATATCTCTTCTTCATGTCTGCTGTCAGTCCATTAATCGTTGTTCTAAGTTTCAACAGCAACAATTCAGCTTCCACAATGAACAAGTCAGGAGAGAATCAGGCATATCATTCAGTATTCAAATATTTTTGTTAGGTTTCATACTAAGTTTTGGAGGAAGGAGTTAAAATGTGTCATCAAGATGACACTCGAATATCACTTGAAAATCAAGTCTGAACCTAGCTTAGAAATTTCTGCAGTTGTATTTCATATGCCCATTATACTTGTATAGGAAGTTTCTGCTCTCTTGCAGCTGCACTGGTATGGTGCAGTCACAAAGGTCTACATGGTCCTGCTAAATCTTCTCTCCAGCAGTTTCGCAAGGGAAGAACATTATTTTGAAACTGCTGACTTTTGTTGTCTAAATTATATTACTACTGACATTTTCAGCACTTCATGGCTATTTCTGTAGAAGAAAGACTCAGTTTGATTTTGAGGTTTGGGAGTTGTAATTTCCTGCACTTTACTAATATAATGTTTTTTAACATCCTTCAAGGATACTCCGTTTCTTGACTAACTCAGTAGATTGCCCACAATAGGTTATTAAGATCAATCTGACTCCCACACATACCAGTGAAAAACTTGGTGCAGTTCTGTTTGAAGCTGGATTAATCCCATCATCAGAAAGCAAACAAAGTTTTTCCCAATATGATTTGGTTCCTCGAGTCTTTAGAACTTGCCTTATGCAAACCTGTGGTACTTAGTGGCATCAGCAAACTTTATTTTCATTAATATTTTGCCGCGATAATTGTGTGAACAGAATCCTGGACCCACTCAAGGAAACATATTTTGAAACAGGATATTGAAAATAAAGTCCATAGGACAACAGAAGTCAGTCTACATGCTGATGTCAGCATTTGTCTGTGGTGATAAAGCCAAGCTCTTTTCATGATAAAGATAAATTCATATCCAAATCTTTAATAACAAACAAAACTGATGTTAGCTTTTCACATTAAAGTCAGAAGAGTCTTTGTAACTCTTCCCAGACATTCAATTGTTGGGAACAAAAGTTTCATCCTGTTAAGAAAAAAAATTAATCACTGAAGTTATTACGCAGGGTGTACTGTGTATTCCAGGCTCAAGCTTTATAGTGAAACCTTTGAAGAGGCTGCCCATACCTACCAAATGTTGTAATTGATACAGAATCATTGCTATACAACAGCTGCAATAACAAGGTGCTGCTGCCTTTACTTTAATCTACCTCTCTTTCTGCCAGATTATTATGTTTTGAATTTATTCTTTTGTAGATCTGTGAGCTATCTTTCTTATGGAAATTAATCTTTTTAAAAGATTTGTACTCTCATTTTCAAACACTAATACATTCATTCAAGTATCCCATTATTCAGAACCAGCTGGCTTTTTATCTAGTGATATTTACTTCAAAAAGCCAAGTTAAATGGTATCATAGATTAATTCTCAGGGCACAGGAAAGCTTTTTTAGAGAAAAAGAGATTTGGTAATTACCTAGAATATCGCAATAAAATCACAGAACATGTCAAAAATGCGTTATATAATCTGTCATAATACGAAACTTCAAAAAAAAAAGTTAATTCACTGAATTGAACATAGCATGTGGCATCAATATATGATTTTTAAGAGGAACATTATGTAAGGATAAAACTGTGCTGTGATTTATAATAAGCTATGTCATGATTTTTAGTTATGTATTTTTTCTTCGCAGAAAGCAGTGAAACTTCAAAAAGGGAATTATCTACTGAAATTTCTTACATAAATCAAACTGGAAATAAGACACATTTTACAATTCAATTTAAGATCCCACAGAGACAATAATGTTGCAAGCTGTGCATTTTGCAGAGTAATATAGTAATGTCTAGTTTGCATTTTTGAAAAACCAAATTAATCACACTTTATTGAATACGTTGAAGCAAACCTAAAATTCATCTATTATTAAAAAACTTGTGCAACAAACACAAACTATATTTTATACATAAAGGACAAACTCATTTATTCATTAGGTTAAAACACTTGGAGTTTGCATTTTGTAGCTATGAAAGAAATGACATTTGCTACCTGTTCTTCTTTTTTAAATTTTTCAAAGCATTATGTTCAGAGTAATCTGCTTGAAAAATTGTACTAATACTTTAACACAGTATCAGTCCCGAAGACTGCACAGACATCCCTTTGGAACTTGAGGGTAGTCTTGTTTTTTAAATATCCTTTTTTAGTGAATCAAATAACAGGGCAAATGCTCTGTTACCACATATCTCACATTCAAATAAGATTTTAGCCCCGGGAAGGTTAACCATAAGTTAATAAAGTTTTTAGGCCATTTTTAATATTTGTACATCCCTTCAGCTAACATGCCTCAGCCCTTAGAACCTTGTACACAGCTGTGCTCAGGCTGGTACTACCTGCAAGGACATCGTAGAGAGGTTGGTTCTGGTCTCTTCTCAATGGTAATTGATAGAACAAGAGGGAATGGAATCAAGTTGCAACAGGGGAGGTTTAGACTGGACATTAGGAAAAAAAATTTCCCAGAAAGAGTGGTCAGACACTGGAATAGGCTACCCAGGGAGGTTATAGAGTCACCATCCCTGGATGTGTTTAAGGGTCATTTAGATGTGGTGTTGGGGAATATGGTTTAGGGGAAAGCTTGGTAGTGTAGGGATGATGGTTGGACTCAATCATTCAAGGGTCTTTTCCAACCTGAAAGGTTCTGTGGTTCTATGATACATCAGAGAAACAGGAATGAAATTTGAGCCTCGGTCAAGTCTCACTTCAGTGGAAATTGGTTTTCAGTCTTTCTTTTAAAGGGAAGTATACTTAAAAATGATTTGTAGCTGTTTTCCTGTCATGGAATATAAGTGTGGAATTCTGTATGCTGCATCTTGAAGGGTATGTAAGCCGAATGCCAAATTTGTATGCCAAGTGTCAGTCAGTACTACTTACAATTCCATTTCTAGGAATAACACACTAAGTTATTCTGGCCTTCAGGCCAAATTGGATTTCTAGGATTTGATTTCTAGGATTATTGTTGCCTGTTAATGATTTGTCTGTAAATTTATGTCTTGTTGATTTAAAATTGAGAAGCACAGCTTTTACTGTAAACTGGTAGTCATTACATTTATTTTTGTCAGAAATGTATATTGACTATATACTAGACAGATTGTTTACAAAACCAAAGCTTTTGAAAAATTATTGCAGGTTAGGTTTAAAGAGACAGAAATCTTAAGTTAGAATTGAAAAGCTCTTAGGTGACACAGCTTTTGTAGAATTTTTCCTTGAGCATCAGGACAACTGGATCTTGTCCAATGTATCAGTTGGAGATTTTTCAGTATAAAATTAACATTGTTGCTTTTCTTTTGTTAAGCAGCATTATTGGAAATCTTTCACTTATGCTTTCTTATATGCAAGAGTAGTAACAAGTCTGACAACACATTATGCATAAATTTTTCCACATCCATATTAATTGTGTCTGAGAGAGGTAGAGGTCTCTTAGGCCCTGTTGAGAAGCACTTAGAAGACATTCATGAGAGCATTTTCAGATGAGTTTTGTGTACAGAAAATGGCATGGTTTTACAGTACAGTTCAGAAGAACCTTCTGTGACTTGTCATTGTGCTGTGCTAGACAAAGTGGAGGTAGAGTTATGCTGGAGATGGACAGATACAGTGATTACAATGATATTTTTTATTTATTTGCAATAATTCCAGAATACCAGTCCCAGAGCTTCATCTTGTCCCAGCCACCCTTAAAATATATTCTGGACTCTGCTTTGCCTGATTTTTTCTTGATAAAACTCAAGGTGCAGACTTCAATGTTAATGCATAACAAACACCTCCTTATTTGCAAGGCTTGTTAAGTCTTGAGAGACTTAACACAGAGAAACATCTTTATCCATTTGAGGACTGAACACAGGAAGCTGAGAAGTCATCTCACCCACCCTGTTATTGTATAATAGCCACCACTTACACAATAGGCAAGAAACTTGTCCACAAAGCAAGAGAACTGGGAACAGAGGTTATCTTTGTCAACGCTGTACTCACAGTTCTAATCTGAAGAATATTACTTCTAGTTGAGTCAAAGCAGGCTGAAGTACTTTTTTGTCTATATGTATACCTACTGTCTCTCCTGTTACATACCTCCCCTCATTTCTGACCAGATGAATTATTGGCCATGAAGAAAGATTGAGTTAGCTGGGAACCACAGTAAGACCTGCTTATGTCTTGTGCTTATGTCTTGTCTTGACCACTGAAGGAGTTTACCATCCTCATTTTTACTAGATGGATGGATGTGGATGTGAATTCCTTGCTAGAAATTCTGTCTAAGATGCAGCTAGACACACTGTTAAAAGTATAATTAAATGGTATGTGGATTCTGCACAAATTGATTTGATATAAGGTACAAGAATGACTAGAATTACTGTAAATTCACGTGGGGTTGGTAAAGTTATAGAGTACTAAATCTTGTATAATAGATTAGGAGAACTTTCTTGTACTAGCACTATTGCAGGACAAAAAGAGAGAACTCTCAGGCCAGTATTGAATAAATTATCGTGACATGCTATCATTTAATGACAATAGGATTTTCTGTCAAAAACTGTCTTGGGTTTGTCTCTTCTACAGCAGGTGAAAACATTTGTCAGGGGAGATGGCTGTTGGTAACAGTGGTCCCTACCTCTTCAGAAGTCAAGAAAAATAAATATTTTTAAAGTTTTGAACAACATTTTAAAATAACTTTTTAAATAACTTTAAGATTGTTATTTTTTTAATTTCAAAACAAAAATACTAAAATCAGCTAGAAAGTAGTTTCTCCACCACCGAATCACAAATATACAGTAAAATATTTAAGAAATGTACTCCTTAAAGACACAAACCTTTCATATTCTTCCCACTTAATTAAATTTCATTATTTTGGATGTCTTTAAATTAAGATTTTACCTTTGAAGATTTTTGTAAGGCTCCAGTCAGAAAAACATCATGAGTTGTAAATGGGATTGGGTATCAATATGCAAATATACAGGAGAATATTGGTAGACTGAATCTGAAAGAGAAAATGATCCTTTTTGCATAAACAGCAGGAATTGTGAGAAGCCTTTATAACAGATATACATTTATATATAGATCTTTCTTACTGAGTGAAATTACTTGTAGTCTGTCCTGTGTTTATATGCACTGTTTTTTACAGTATTTTCACACTCTAAGCCCTTTGGAGCCTCAGCTGTCCACCTGCTCTGTCACATATTATTACTACTGCCACTACTCCTAGTCATAGCAGTTGTCATTTTTTTCATTGTCATCATAAGAAAACAATAAATCATGGGTAGCAACAGTTTCAGGGGTCCAGAAACAGAGAGTTAGGATCCATGAACTCCTAGATAAGATTTCCTTCTTTATGGCATATTCATCTGTCTCGGGGCATGAAAATACAGACACACCCCACCCCAAAGTTTTAAGAGTACAATGAAGTTACTGTAGCATAATTAAGTCCTTAGTAACAGCTGAGATGTAGTGGTTGTTAGTCTGCAGTGAACACTGGATAATATATGTGTTAAACCTCAACGAAGGAATTCATGGTAAGATTTTGTTTTTTAAGCTGAGAGCACTGTATTTGAAGATGGTTGACTTTGATGCTCCATATGCATTTGTATAGAAGTGTATAGGATGTTTATAAGTACATGTATAACAGACATATTGTTGTATCATTTATGTGTGTATAGTTTGTGTGTGCAACATAAAGGTAGAGAATTGCACACAGCTTCACACATACGTGTTCAAGTAACACTGTAAAGTTGTGTATCCAAAAGCAGGAAAAAGGGAATTTTGAAAGTAATGATAATAATTAGCATCATCATCATCACTGGCTTCCTTTGAGATGTGAGACTATTACGTGATACAAATTTGCAAAAAGACTATATAAGAGATAAAAATTATAGGCTACATGAGAATGGGCATGAGAGAGCTAAATCAAAGCTGTATAGACAGTTTAAGAGTAAGCACATGCTTCCAATGGAGAAGCCTGAGTTTGTGTGGTCTCCTGGCTTTACTGCAGCAGATCCCTTGTGTAGAAGAGATATGGCATCCATTAGGAAACCTCTGTTCCCAGGACAAGATATGTCCAGCCCCATATTTCATATCAAGGCACGATATGGGCAAGCAGCAATCTACTTTTCCCTGAAAAGGAAACAGAGCCACGTGCTCCAGAGAGTGTTCGAAACTGGTTGCAGCTGCTGGGTTTTCATGCAGCCAACTTGTGGTAATTTTCCCAGAGAAAACAGGGATGTAATTGCTATGAGGCCTTGCTATGAATTTAAGACTGGATGACAATCTGTTTGCTAATAAGAAGTGATTGTTGATGATTTAGCCTTGTTTTCTAAGAAAATGACTGAAAAATCAGTGAGTAAAAATCTGTAATAATAGTAATAGTAATACTACTAATAATAACAATAACAATAAGAATAATGTAAGAGTAATAAATAAGAAAGTATTCTGAGTGCAACCTTTTAGAGCCTATGCACTGTTAAAAGTTTATGCTGGAAATTTAAATATTCCTTCTAAGTTCAGCAATTATTTTTTTTATCCATTCATAAATACAATTATCTGCAATATGTCAACCTCCTTGCTTTGCATTTTAATCCCTGATGCATCTTTTTCTGAACTGACTAAACATGAGTTTACAGATATCTGCTTGCTTTTAGTCTTCAAGTCCAGTGTATCTTGCATCTCTTGTTTTTCTGTATCATAGCACAGCTGAAACAGATGGGGCAAAGAGTGGATGTACTAGTGCTATGTATTTTTCTGCTTATAGATGACTTTAGGAAACTTGGCTTTCTCACTTTATGCACTTATCTCTGTGTAGGTCTTTCACTTCAGCATATTTACTGAGGATTTTACACAATTTTTTTCTATTATTTTATCATTTTGCAGGGCCATCAGCTGTATAAGGCAATCTGAAAATTGACAGGATTTTTCTTTTTGAGTTAAAGGGAAAGTCATTACCTCGTTATTTTAGAAAACTTTGGGTCATTTGAGATAATACTTTGGTAAAGATAAAGGGGAAAGACCAAGTGGATATATGGTATATTGCTCTCATTTGCCTTTTTTATTGGTTTTGAGTACTGCTCCTATAGAATTAGCTGCTGTAAAACTCAAACCAGAAGCAGTAAGGGTCAGAAATCATGGTCAGCATTGTCAGAGGAATTGCCTACATCAGACCAATGCAGATGTTAAGCACAAGCTCCCATCCAAATTCATGTTGTCAGCAAAGCTTAAGCACTTGCCCCATAGGCCCCATAAGACTGAATCACAATTCTGTCACTCAGAAGCTCATACCTTCAACTTTCTCCTTGGGCAAGTTTCTGGACTGGTCTGTTTTTCTTTCCCTGTACTAAAAATGCAGCCTGTTACACTGAGCCTCTTATACTGCTTATACGGAGAAAAAACTTGAAGGAAGATAACTCCTTTATAAAGTGAAGCAACAGAGGATCATATGCTAAAACAACTTAAATCCATAATTCCCAGAAAATGTTCTAACCACAAAGTTGTATACTACTCGGTCAAGAAATATACTCTCATCTTTTCCAGAAGCATATAAAAATGGCTATATGTGTAGTTACATACAATCAGAATATATAGAAATAGATTATCTAATGAAATTTTTTTGTTGATAAGCACATATAGTTATAATTAGATATTCACTAAAGATTTTTTTATATTTAAAGAGAGATGAAGAAATCATCGGGTTTTGTTGATTTTGGTTAATAGAGAGCTCATTAGTCTTCATAATACAAAAACTCTATATCAAGGGACTAGCTGTAATTCTAGCTTTCTGCTCTGAAGTTAACATATTTGCTTAGGTGGATCAGACAGTAAAGTATTGCCCAGTTATTATTTTCCTGAATACAGTGCATACAGATGCATCTAATTTTTTACTTACTGATGGTGTCACAAATGTACATATCAAAATTGCACTCATAACATCATATAACCATAAAAATAAACTGCATATTATCTATAAAATGAGGAGAGGTTAGGTATTTGTGAAAGGAGACAAATGGAAAATCTATTTTTAGGTAAATGTCACACAGCCTGTAACTGAGTTGCTGAGCTTTCACTTGCGTTGGACAGTTTCATTATTCATTAAATCGAATTTTTAAAAAGCTTTTGCTCTGTTAATCTTTTGGTGAAATAATGAAGGATTAGTATAAAATATAACTTATGTATTTCACAGGATTCATTGCCACTGTAAAAAAAGTTATTTCACTTACTAATTAATATAAATTAAGTATTTTCTCAGTCATGATTAACTATATACTCTTACACTCAGCATGTAGAAAACTGTCTTTTCCTGGAATTACTGGCTTGTACTTTTGTTTTTATTTATCAGAACATAAATAGGGGAAGAGTGAGTAAAGTCAGTACACGAGGCTCACAGTGCAAACTGCATCTATGTGACTGCCAAAGAAAACCTATGCAATAAAAGTTAAGATAATGAATGTAACATCTTACATGACTGAGGCTAAAACCCTTTTTTTGCATTACTGTTGTCATC
The DNA here is from genome assembly GCF_003957555.1 of Calypte anna. Taxonomy (NCBI): domain Eukaryota; kingdom Metazoa; phylum Chordata; class Aves; order Apodiformes; family Trochilidae; genus Calypte; species Calypte anna. Next base: position 158,694,631 of record NC_044244.1, read on the forward strand.
TGCAAAGAAGAAATCATATGTTGCATTAAAGGTTCTTTTTGCTTCTTTATATATTTCTGCAGAAAAATGTTTATCAAAGGTAGTCTTTTTTTTTTTTTGTCTGCAGAATTTGCTTGTATACCTATTCATGCTTCATCATGATAAGAGCAGAGCTACAAATACCACACCATAAGACCACTGCGTTAGAGCTAATGATAAAAATTTTCAATTATCAGGCCACATTGCTCACGGTCTATTTAAGAGCATACACATCATTATATAACCATAAAATATCAAGGCAGGGAAAAAAAAAATTAAAAAACACATTTATCTCGAGCAGAATACAGTGTTCCTGAGAAGTCTTAGGAGTCTTGTTGTTTTCCTTTGTCATAGTACTTGCTCTCTTCACTTTGTGATATGTGAAGGGGCAGATAGTGTTTACAGATGGCAAAGGTCTTTTCTGCTTTTAATGATACAGCAGTAACATAGAAGTCTTACAAAAGTACCTTTGTCTATAGCTGCCTCTCCCTTATGCAGTCTCACAGCACAAGACTGAATAATACAAAAATGAAATAACAAATTTATAACAATTAAAGTTCTAAAGAAGCAGGATTTGATTTGGACAGTTTTATGAAGAGGTTTCCTCACTGTCTGGAGTCTAAGCTTACCAACTTTTAGCACACTAATTATACATATTTTCCAGTGGACATAAATAGTCTAGATAGTGAACAGTCCACTTCAAAAAATGAGCCAACACAGCTGATACTGATGCTTTGTTTGGTAATTGTTGCTGAGATACAAGTTGTTTCAGCAAACACAAAAGATAACAGCAGATTAACAGGACTGAAAGAAGATCAGTAGTATGGAGAAAGAAACTTAGATACCCTCAATTATGTTGATCTCCATTTCCTGATAGACATGGGGTCTCTTGCCAGGTGTTGTGTTGTAGTCACCCACCCTGTAGGACATGCCTCAAATTATTTTGTCTGCCTCAGATGGTAGGTGGTTAGGTAGATGAGTTGAGTTTCAACTGGAGTCCCAGTCCATGGAGATTCAGCTGAGCAAAGATGTCTGTCTCATAGAAGGAGCTCAATAGTTCTCAAGAATCTGTTGGTTAGATCCCTCTTTAACTATCATGGGAACTAAACTAACTCAGCTCATATTTGGGGAGCCAAAATTAGGGAAAGCTGAATCCTAATGGGGACAGAATGAGAAAGGAAAAGGAATAAGCAAGAGATGTGATTGCAAAAATGAATCTGGTATGTTTAGACCAGAGTTTGTTTGAGAGGCTGACATTGTTCAGTCTAGCTTTCTGATTCATTTTCTTTTTCTTGGCTGCATTACCTTCCAGTCCGAAATGGTTTTCATTTATTACAACCATTCTTAACTACCTAATTGTGCTACTAATGAATACAAATAATCCACGCATCAGGCTTTTACATACCCACTTCAGTGTACAAATAATGGTTTGTTGTGTAACCTCTGATTACGGGAGAAGGTAACTCACATTATGGAAGATACATACTGAAATGTTGGAGATGGGGAAAACACTGAATTCTGTAGTCTGCCTTTTAAATTATGAAAATGTATTGTAATTTTTTTTCCATCAGATTGTCTGGGATGAGTAAATACGAGACAGTCTGAGCCCATTTTTTGAGCACATTTACTTGCATTTGGAACTGCAATTTTGAGTTTTTGAGTGCTCGTATGGGCACTATAACACATGAAATACATAGTTGGCTACCAAATTGCCTATTCAAGTGCACATGTATGGGGTTTGAGCACTCAACATTAAGCATCTGCATTTTAAAATTGGATCCCTTGTGCCTGAAAGCCTTGAAAATGCTACTCTGTGGTCAGCCTAGTGCAGCATCAATTGAAATGCAGTTTGAATGCAATGTAGAGCTTCCAATTGCTGCTTCAGAAAGTGTTATGCTGAATCTGGAACACTTTGCATAATTTAATTAATTATGCCACTAAAAACTGATTTTCTCTCAATTTAAAGCAAACAGCTTTTATGAGGGTGAACTGGAGCACCCAGGGATATCAGGTGTCCAAGCTTTTAATCCTATTACAAAGACTTGACAACCACTGATGGAAACTGGAAAAACATAAGCCTCCAGCAGGGCAACAAGTGAAGAGGAAGAAGGGAACAGATTTTTAATACTCTTTGAAACCACTGTACACATTAAATCAAAACCAAATGTAAAAAGTGACAGGAGTGGTAGCTTGCACTTAGTTGTGCAGACGGTGAGTAGTGTCTAAGGAATAACACTTATTTCACGTTGACATTAATGAAAATAACTATTTCCTCTAAGAAGAAAATTGTTCTGCTTAACTAAGGTAAGAAAAACACAGCAAATGGCCAAGAGTATCTGTAGCTGCGTCTGTCCACTTAAAGTGTTCAGGAGTGCAACAGCCTGTAGCTTGAAAGTGGTTTCTGATGTTATGGATTGGATTCTGTCTATGAATTACTTTCCTTGTAAACAAATCTTGACAGATGATGCCAGACTACAAGTGTTAAAGAATCTGTCATTGACTAAGCCATGGCCTCGATACATTGCTTTCTGAAGCTTGTCTTCCCTCTTCCAATCTATTAGTGGGTTTGATATCACTCTAAAACAATAGACACTATAGTTTTGAGGCAGAAGGGAGCAAAGAATCAGAAAAGCTCTAATAATTGCCAGAATTGGCAATCTGTGACTGACCATTCAAAATTCTGTGACCAGGTTAGGGAGAGTTACAGCAGAATTGACTCCATCTCCATAGCAAACGTCAGCATGTTATGTGAAATTAACTGTACTGTAGAAGATCTTGCTAGTAAATGGGGAAAATATCTTATTACTGGGAATTCACCAGTCCTATAAAATGTAAAAATCTTCTTTGCTTATAATATTAACAAATACTTATATGTAAAGTAATTTATCTTTCTGTATTGTATGTATTCCCATATATATATATATATATTACATATGGATGTCATGCCATCATGTTTTGGTAAGAAATTATAAAAAAACCAATAAGCTTACAGGATTTGTAAAATTATGACCTTGTGAAGACTACTATAACTTTACATGTAAATTAGAGAATTTTGCTCCAAGTCCGAAATACATTTTACAAACATAATAAAATAAAATAAAAAAAAAAGGTTTGAAAATTATTTTTATTGAATGGTGAAGATAGGAGGAGAGTTTTTAGCTACAAGACATTCTGGCCCAGATTCATCTTAGTTAAGCCATCTAAGTCTAAGCCATCTGTAAAACATTCTTCTGAAGTTACTGTACAGATGAAGGCATGCCCAGAGGCCATTCATTCAAGTTACCTTTTCTAGTCTTTCCTTCTTCATTTCATTTGGGCATTACCTGATCACCAAGCAGTTCTGAGTCCATCCGAATTGTACTGCAGTCACATTTGTGCTAAACTGGCCAGCACAGAGGGCTGAGCCACAGCAGGACAGACAGAAACACATCCAGCATGAAACTAGAGCAAGATGGTCAAAGCAACATGTGCTCCACTGCCAAAGCAAAGTTCTCTCTTCAACTTTTCTTAACATTTGGAAAAATTAGGGTTTGGTTTGTTCCTGCTTAGGATTTGGCATTGTGTAGTCAGATTTGTGGTGGCTGTTTCTTAATGACAGCCTATGGATCATAAAAGCAGATTTATTACTTTATGGGCACATGCTTAAAGTGGGGTGCATGACCATTTGGAACTGCCTGTTTTCTTCTCTTAAATCTGCATCAACACCTAAATTTTGGCTAAAACTAAACTCACTTTTTAACTCTCATTGCTTGGGCAATGTTTTTAAGTGAAAGTATATTCAAAAGAAGTGAATTGTGTATGGCAAAGCTACAAAAAGCAGAAAATTGGGCAAAGGAAAGAAAAAAAATGTTTCCAGCTAAGATTTAGCTCCTTCAATTATGTATGTGTTTGAAAGTAGGTTCATGGTTTTTTGAGAGTATGAATTCTCAAAAAAAAACGTTCACTTATCAAAGGTGATGAGATTCAACTCATGTATTCACCAGCTCAACTGTGTACCACTGCATAAAGGTTACAACAATTTCTTGTAAAATAATAAAAGTATCTCATATAATTGATTCTTTTCATTGTTTCGTGAAATTGCTTTGTTTGATTGCAGGAGAGTTTGGGCTGAGTTTTCATTACGTATTTCTGAACAATTTACACTGGGACTGAGACAGTACTGAGCTAATGAGTTAGAATTTATATTGAGCCTTAACTGTCTTCATGAAGTAACTAGGGAAAGAAAATCATGGCAATAATGGAGTATTTTTCATTAAAAACTATGTTGTACAGCTTTTACAATCAGGTTTTTAATAGATCTGGAGAAATTAAATTGGAATTCTACCAACATTTGTGCTTTTGTCATCTCATGAAAATGATCTTAAAAAATGTCAAAACTAATGTGCAAATCTGGTTTCTACTGAAGTGAGGAGGAGGTGGTACAAGCCCTGTTGTTTTTCAGTCCCTGTTGGTTTTTTTGGGCCTTGTTGTTCATTAAGTAGTAAGAGATGCATAAAAAAACATTCAGACATCACTTTAATCCCTTATGCTAAACAAAAATTGAGTCTAGGTTAAATGGGTCTTGCATAATGTTATCTTAAAGTCTTTATCAATAGAAATTCACATGAAAGTAGTAGTGGTGGTTGAAATCCTGCTCTACATGAAAAAGGAAACAATCATATATTGCTGAGGTGTATACTAATACTGCTGAGAATGCATACATATATACATACTCATTAATATATTCAAGCACTGTTTATTGATTGTGTATGGTAAATAAACTCATACAATGATTATATAGATTATTTTGTATGTGTAAACATACGTATGCTCAATCTCAGCATTATATAGAAATATGCACCACGGATAATATAAGTTGCTAGATTTGAAACTTTTCATTACATATAAATGTACAAATTAATAATGTTTTATGATTTTTTAGTGTTTTCCTTTTATCGTATCCTTCTGTTTCATTAATTTTTCAATAGGAGATCTGCAATATTGAAAAAGGTTATTTCTCATATTTATGAATTACTGCTTAATACTTAATTTGTCCACATTCTTTCTTGCTGCTAGTCCATTACACTACTAGAAGACTACAGGGATCAATTAATAATCCCTTAAATTTCAATTAATAATATGAAATAAAATTTGATTATATAAAATTGAATCATCAGCCCAGCATATCTACATATGTGTTTATGCCCTCAATAAAGTAAATTTGTAATAGCTTTCGATATTGTTTAGTTACTTACAAGTATAAGAAATGCAAATATAGTTTCAATTGTAAATAGTATAACTGGCAATATCCTTTTTCTAGCCATTTTGCAGGCAAAAATAGTGTCTCATGAATAAAATAAATGCTATAAATAGTTTTACTTGCTAAGAATTATGAAAGTGTGTATAAAATACACATCAAACACAAACTTCATATGGGTGAGCACAATTATAAGTTCTGATGTTAATAGTTATCCCTACATAGATTTGTCAGAGGGTGGAAAAAAAACCCACAAAACTCATTCCCCCAACCCACATATTTAAATAAATAAATACATACATACATGAAAGGAAAACGTGCCCCTTGCAAAAAAGGTCACATTACTGGCCTTGCTTGCAAATTCAAACATTGGAAATCTGGAGACTTCCTTTAGCTAAATCATATATATTCATTCCCCACAGGCAACAGTGATGGTTCTTGGGCTAAAGAACTTCAGTCTCCCTCCACCCAAGGCTCACAGGCCTCTGTTAACCACCCCGACTTGCCTGGACAGCATAATGTTCCAGTTAGCTATCCTCTCAAACCTCTTCAACAGAACTACCTTCTGCCAAATCGTACGGGTTGTCATCTTTCAGCACTAACATCAGTAGTTTTCCAATTCCTGCCTCTTTTTTAGTTTATATAAGTAGGCTGTGAAAAATCAAAAATGTGGGGAATACTGGAATACTTCCTTTAAAATACTCAGCAGAAGTAGTGGGCACAATAAAGAACAAATATGTATGCAGTGAAATTGGTACTTAAAATATCAGCTAACCTGTGCATACATGGCATAATGCATTGCTAAGGCACCTTACAGCAGACATTAAAAAGGTAAAAAAGATAGTATCCCAGAAGAGAACTGACACATAGCTGCTTTGACCTGCAATGTGAACCATCCTGTCACCTATCACTTGAATATTGTCCATCAGGAGAAAAAAAGCTGATGTTTTAAAAAGATGCATAAACTTATTTCCCTTTTTTCCCCCACCAGGTCTGGAACTTCCTTTTATGATGATGCCCCACCCGTTGATTCCTGTGAGCCTACCTCCAGCATCTGTCACCATGGCAATGAGCCAGATGAATCACCTTAGTACCATCGCCAACATGGCAGCAGCAGCACAAGTGCAGAGTCCTCCATCCAGAGTTGAGACATCTGTTATTAAGGTAACTATATCTATAAGTAAACGATTGTGCTTACAAATGTAATAAGTATTATAAAGGTGGGTAAATGTCAGATGTTATATGGTAAGCCATAAAGTCAGTGGATATGAGAAACCCAGCTGTTGTATCTCTGGGAACACAGGAGGCTGCTGGTAACCAGTGTTATCTTCTCAGTTCTCCTCCCCTTCTAAATCAGTACTGAAATTGTGCTCAAGTGGAAGCATTTTGATACAGAATACAAAGCTTTCTGATTTCTCACATTGCGTAGTCTGTAACCAAACGTTGCTCAAGAAATCAAGAAATAAATTACTCCTTTCTTAAATTAGAAGGGATTGTTCTTCCAACTTTTAAATCTAATCATATGAATTGAAATGCTGCAAATTATCAGAAGGAGGCTGGAAGGCTTGATACTTTGCCTCTGCAGAACTTAAGTTGCCAAATCTCATAACAGAATGGAGTGCAGTTGCACAGAACAGACCCTGTAATCTGCAGGCCAGAGCTGTAGTATTGTGGAGATATCTCAGAAATATCGTATATTTGAAATTATCTGCCCATTTAGAGTTTTGTTAGCTGTGTGTAATTAAATTAATCTGGTTATAGAGGTATTCATGGAGTCTTGTCTCCTTCTGACCGAAGATGATCTGTTTTCATTATAAAGGCATTTCTCCCTTAACACTAAATATTTATAATTTGAATTTACATTTATTCAGATATCCACATTTTACCTTTTATTCTTCATTAGTTCTAATAAGTGATACAGTAAGTACACAAACTTTTGTGCTTGTATGTAGCATATGTTAGAAATAGTCATGTGAAGGCAAGACTATCTGATGTTATAGGGCTACACTGGAAATCTCTCTGCTAATGAAATTCATTTGCCAAAAAATGCCTAAAATTAAAATTTCTTGGACATTCAAATCAAGAGTTGCAGAAGTTTCAATGTATGTGATTATTGAAGCAAAATGAAGAGGTCTGACTTCACTGAGTCATGCTTGTTGTCCTGTCCTCTTTAACCTAGCAAGCCCAGAACCATTGAGTTCAAACTTGAGAAATCTATTTTTCTGTTGACCTAGAAAAATATGGCCTGATGACCTAATGTAAATGCAGGGTCACCTTTGGAGGCCTTTGGTGGAGTCCCTTTCTTACCTTCAATGGCATGGACAGTTAAGACATTGTTTAGGTGCTGTGAATTTAGGTGCTGTGCCAGCAAGGCTAGATTCCTTCCCTCATGTCCATTTGCCTATATCTTGGAAAGACACTTTCCTCTTAACTAACTATTTGATTGCCTGGTAATTTCTTCACCTTTGTTTTTCTATTTTCACTTCAGAGCTATTCAGTGAGAGTTACATAGTACTACAGTTCTCTGGGACATCCTACTACATTTCCTCTCTAAATTAAATTAAAATCTATTTCTATTTCTAAATTTAATTTATTTACATGAACAGTGACCAGTGGTAATACAGAGGTATCTAAAAAATGAAGATAGGAATGGATCACGCGCTAAATGACACCTGATGCACATGAATTACTATGGCAACAAAACTTCATTTTGTTTTCTTTTCTGGGAGCTATTTAATTTCATTTGTAAGAGTACAAAATTTCAACTTCTCAAGTGTTTGCAACCTTTGGTTTCTACACTTTGGCAACCTGACTCTTGTTTGCAAAGCTGCAGTGCAGACTAATTGTAGCTATTAAAATGACCTAAGTTACTATGTCCTACATTTAAATAAATCTGTGGCAGCATACCCTAGTGCAACCCCTTATCTTTTTGTCCAGTTACCAAACCCAGGTACATTTGGAGTACAACATAGCTCCTGGGATATGTATAGTGGGTCCTGGTGTGTTCACAGATCTCACCCCATTACGGTAACATTGCTGGACAAAGGAAACACTTAGCTGAGAAGTATTTCTGACTCTTCTGATCTAAAACTGTCTAGTAGGTCTAAAAATATTGGACTCTGAAAGGGAGACTCAGTCATCATGTAACTATGCATATTATTTTAACTGTGAGCAGCTCCGTACCAAAAAATTTTCCATGTCCCAGTGTCCCTTAACTTAGTCTCAAGTTCATTCTTGTAGCTCATCTATCTGGAAAGATAGTTTCATTATAATCTAAGTGAAGATTTTGAAAGTACCTAGCAATTTTTCGTTCTCTGAAATGCACTAGCAGCACTTTTTAACTGGAAAAATCACAATATTTTATTTTAAATTTTTGCTTATTTAAGTGTGCATTTTTATTAATACTCTACATTATTACATTATTATATTACTACATTATTATTATTATTATTATTATCATTATTATTATCATTATTATTATATACTTGTCATTCCTGGAAGTTCAAGTATCCTGTATTCATACTAATAAAATCATCATAGCTGCTAGCTTGTGTGCATCTCCTGGCATAACATCTTGAGCAAGTTATTTGACAAACCATGTTTCATGTTCCCATCTGGTTTGCACATAACCATAATTTTAAAAGATGTGGACCAACAATGAAGTGTTTTTAAATGGCCAAATTAACCTAAGTTGTGTTTAGAAAGGTGTACTCATTCAAGGGTGAAATGCACATTTTTCTAATGGTAGGACAGTTAAGCTAAGAGTTTTGGGACATTTATGTAGAACCTGACAGAGGCATTACCTAAATGCTGCTGTGACTTCTTCAGTCAAGGCCTTTTACTGTAAAAAATTAACTTCTAAATGTACAAGCTTGCTGTGCATAGTTATTTCTGTAACACTGTAAAGGCTAAGGAACTTAGTGTTGCAGGACTCTACTACTCTTTCCTTCAGCCCCTTTGTTGTACATTGTAAGTCCTCTGTTTTGGTCTGTGTCAGATGAATACGCTCATGTGGACAGACATAGAACTGCCAAGTAATTATGTTCCTATTATTTTTTTAATACTGAACAGGATTGAAATATAAACCCCAGCAGCATAAAAGCATGAGGTCATTATTAGGGGGATTTTCTTCCCATGAGCATGGACTAGCTATTTACCTGTTCCTCACTAGGTATAGTCAGAGAATGTGATTTTGGTGTCTGTGGAATTATAGTCACTGAGTAGTTGAGCAAGAAACTCTCTAATCAGCATTCTTTTTGAACCTTCCACTGGCAATGTACAGTTTATGAATAATAACTTATACTGCCATAAAAATAAATATCTTAGAGAATAGATGTAAGTGAGAAGGTCAAGCCTCCTTTTTTTCTTTATTTTTGCAGCATTATATAAATAGCGTAGTTGCTCTCTTTCACAAAACTTTGTCATTAGAATCATGTCTTCCTTTTTATTTACTGCTTCATTTCTAGACATTTTGGTTTTCATTATCTTTTGGCTCATTTTTAAAAATCTAATTTTACTTAAATGTTTTTTTCCTGAGTGAAAATGTTTCCACAAGTTGATATCAAAAGTCTGTGAATCACTAATCTTTGAGTTCATACATGTAACCCAAAACCACAGTGTAGTTTTGAAATTAGAGTATGAGGTATTTACAAGTTAAAACTGTACATGAAAGTGAGAAGACCTGTGAAATTTTTTTCTACTCTGAAAAGTAAATCAATAGTAACCTTATCTAATTAAGTAGCAAAGAAAAAATTAAGTCTTAGAAATTCTGAGTCTACAGATTATAAACTATGTGGTTCATTGGACAGAAGAATTTCCTCTGTGAACATTGCCACAGTAGATGGCTTGCTGACCTTTCCTTCCAATTCACTGAGTTCACAGTTAGCACTGTTATCTTTAAACTCACAAAGCTTCAAATGCCGTTCTATTACTGGGTAATATTTCATTTCCTCATGATAAGAAGTTGGAATAAGTCTGAGATTATGCATGAACCAAACATTTTTTTTCCTGCTGTGTTCAGGAGATGAGACAAAGACGAAATTATAAGGGAAGCCTTACAAAAGCAACACCTTAGATTTGGTAGTGAACTCTGAGCTCTAAAATCTACAAAATTATATTTCAGAAGAGTGTTATGCCCTTTTGAACATGAGACAAACATTAGGTGCCTTTTTGTAATGGAATGTTTAGATATATGAGTTGGTTGAATAACAGGAGAGCAACAACACGCAGGGACAGCAGATTGTGACAGCAATGAATTGCAGTGAGTGTGGCAGCTGTGACCTGGGGATGCTTTAGACATGAGGTGGCTTTCATCACCTGCCCATGGTTTCAAAGGCTCAGATTGTTAGTTATTTCACTACATCAATTTTTTTCATTCAGCAGAAAGATATATGGAAATATAAAGCACATAGCTCATATTAATAGTAACTTGAAATAATTCTACGTTGTAAAAGTTACAACAGAGAAGCATGACAGAATAAAAGGTTGCATTTTATCCATGAGGTTACTAATACTTTAGGAAGAATTAGGAATAAAGCAAAACCACTTTTTTCCATCTGAAAAAGTGACCAGTGGCAAAGTAGTTTTCTACTGCATATTAAATATATGAGACTAAATTTTGCTGATTCTTCCAATATATCACAGCACTGGTTGATTTATACTTGTTTACAAGGTTATCTCTTCCTGTTACCCAGCAGCAGAAATTTACCATTAATTTATTTAACCAAGGTAGATGCTGATAGGTTTTTTTCTAAGAAATCACTCAGTTTATAGGTCTGTTCTGGCATGAAAATTTTTTCATTTTTTCAATTTTTCATTTTTTTCATTCGCTTTTTCAATGGCAATGTGTGTTCTAATTGATGTAATTTAATGTTCTTATATTTTTCACCTCTAATTGTTGCCAGAAAGCCCAAATGAGAGCCAAAAAGAAGAAATGCTACAATGCCATACATAAATAATGGAACATAATACATTTAAATGTCTCGTATCAGAGGTAGTTCAGGGCAAGTTCAGAGGGCAGACCTGAAGAAATGGACTTCAAGAGGAAAATGACCAAGTTCACTTTGTAGAGGGGAGTGGGTAACAAATAGACTTACAGAAGCTTCAGCTTAAGTCTTTTGCAGCTGATATTTAAGGAGAAATTTGATGCAATGTAAAACTTTTAAATAGTAAGAACTAATTACTACAGATGTTCTAGAATAAAATAACACTTTTCACTCCTAAAACATCTACTTTTACATTTTGAGAGAGCAAATGTGAAAATTATTATTTATGTATAAAGTTGCAAGTATTTTATGAACCAATTCGATATTTCATTTTAGGAACCAATTTAATATTTGATTTTATTTTTAGAATGACTGCAGAAAATATGTTAACCTAAAACTATTTGTATGAACTGGCATAAAACAATGAAAATTATCAGGTTAGTTAGAGTAACGTTGTTTAAAAAAAAAAAAAAGTTACTATGCATATATATGCACACTTACTTCTATTTCTTCCCTTATCATGAGAGGATGTTAGATCAAAGTTTGGGTGAGCTCCTTTATTATGACATAATCATCTTTATCTTAGAGAATAATGTCTTGCCTCATTAATTAGTTCTATCTATATGATTAAAATTATGTATTTTAACTTTGAATAAATTTTTTTATTACGAGTTTAGAGGATGCCTATGGATATCAGGTCAGTTTTGACTCAGAATCATGTCTTTTTAATGATATGGAATCCTATCACTTGTTTTAAGATATATTTGAGGTGAATGGCTGCCATATGTTCATGTGTGTCATGGTTTAACACCCAAACCAAGACAATATGAAGTGATCTATGTCACATAAAACAGATACTTACATATGACATAGAGAACATAGTACAAATTTTTCTACAAATCGGCAATTTGCATATTCACGTGTGTAATGTAGAATGAGGTATCAGATGTAAGATTAATGTGATGCAAAATAGCCATGAGATCGGGTACAGTGGATAAGATTGATTTTGCTGTCTTCTAGGGCATAATTCATTGGACCTGTTATAGGTAGCTACTTTAGAGTGAGGTGAATTGCACTTTGTAAATATAAGTGTATGGAGAAAAATGAGCCTAGGGTGACTAGCTCAGATGTAGACATTTGTACTATAGACATTGACATTTAGGTAGACAGATTCTTGATGTTTGGTTGCATGTTTGTCTTGAATTGACTCTGAGATCTGAATTTCTCATGTATCTTCTGATACCTGAATGGTTGGTTTTCAAGTAAGACCAGATTTTTCAAAAGAGGAGGGGGAAAAAAAAAGCAGTAAAAGTAAAAAAAGTAATTTTGTTTGAAGACTTTTTTGCATGTCTATATGTTAGCATCTTGCATGAATACCTTAGAAGGATAATTTGTTTGCTAGACCAAATACTCACTTAAAAGACAAAATCTAATGTAAAAATTCAGTTGAAAGGATCCACACAAAAAAAGGAATCATAGAACTAAATTTTAATTTGGAGTCTTAAAGTCTTCTAGGCTAAAGCTGAGGAAAAAAAATTGTAAAAGCAAAATGTCCTATTTTAAGGGAATACAAAAGATTTGTTTTCACTCATTCAGATAAAATGATGTCAAATAAGTATGCAGTTTTGCAGGAAAGCCATTCCTGGAATACTTCTTACTCAAGTTCAAAATGGGTCAATAAGGAAATGAAGAGAAGGAAGCCTGTTTTGGTCATGGTAAGGGAAGCAAAAAACAAAGAAAAGAATAAAAGGTAACTAGTGAGAGTTTTGTTTTACAAGCAATAAATAGAACCATAGAACCATAGAATAGGTAGGAGTGGAAGGGACCTTAAAGATCATCAGGGACCTTAAAGATCATCAAGTTCCAACCCCCCTGCATGGGCAGGTACATCTTCCACTTAAATAAGTTGCTCAAGGCCCCTTCCAACCTGTCCATGAACACTTCCAGGGAGGGGGCAGCCACAGCTTCCTTGGACAACCTGTGCCAGTGTCTCACCACCCTCACAGGAAAGAATTTCTTCCTGATGTCTAACCTAAGTATTCCCTCTTCAAGTTTGAAACAATTTCCCCTTGACCTCTCACTACACACCTGTGTAAAAAGCCCTACTCCAGCTTTCTTGTAGGCCCCCTTCAGATATTGGAAGGTTGCTGCAAGGTTACCCTCCAGACTGAACAATCCCAACTTCTCTAGCCTGTCTTCATAGGGAAGGTGCTCCATCCCTCTGATCATTTTAGTGTCTCTCCTCTCGACGTGTTCCAAGAGCACTATGTCCGTCTTATGCTGGGGACTCCAGAACTGGACACAGTGCTCCACTGGACACAGTGGGGTCTCACAAGAGCAGAACAGAGGGGGAGAATCACCTCCCTCAGCCAGCTGTCTATGCTTCTTTCGATGCAGCCCAGGACCCGGTTGACTTTCTGGGCTGCAAGCACACACAGACAGCTCATGTTGAGCTTTGGGTCCACCACCACCCCAAAGTCCTTCTTCTCATGGCTTCCTCAATCCTTTCTCCTTCCAACCTATATTCATGCATTGGATGTCCTCAACCCAGGTACAGAACCTTGCACTTGGCCTTGTTGACCTTCATGCAATTTGCATGAGTCCACTTCTTGCCTCTGTCAAGGTCCCTCTGGATGCCATCCCTTCCCTCTAGTGTGTTGACCTCAACCACACAGTGTGGTGTCATTTGCAAACTTGCTGAGGGTGCATTTGATTCCATTGTCCATGTCACCAACAAAGATGTTCAACAGCACTGGTCCGATTACTGACCCTTGAGGGTCAAACATCTCCATTTGGACAGTGAGCCACTGATCAAAACTCTTTGGATGCAACTATCCATTCAGTTACTTACCCAATGAGTGGTCCATCTATCGAATCCGTATTGTCCCAGTTTAGAGACCAGAATGTCATGCAGGACAATGTTGAATGCTTTGCATGGGTCCAGGTAGATGACCTCTGTTGCTCTGCCTTTTTCCACCAAGGCTGTGACCCCATCATAAAAGGCCACCAAATTAGTTAGGCAGGACTTGCCCTTAGTGAAGCCATGTTGGCTGTCACCAATCACTCCTTTGTTATCTGCTTACCTTAGCAGAGCCTTCAGGAGGATCTGTTCCCTGATCTTGCCAGGCACAGTGGTGAGACTGGCCTGGAGTTCCTTGGGTATTCTTTTTTTCCAGCTTTGAAAATGGGGGTTATATTTCTCCTTTTCTAGTCAGCAGGTACTTCACCAGACTGCCATGTCCATCACATTTCAAATGTGATGGACAATGGCTTTGCAGCTTCATCCAACAGTTCTTTCAGGAGCTGTGGGTGAATCCTACCAGGTCTCTTGGACTTGTTCATCTTCAGCTGTGTTGCTTCTTATCTAGTAAATATTCTGAATAATTATGCACACTATTCAGCTAATTAGGTGTAAGTGCAAGGGTAGTATTTTTGTCATCCTGTTGCCCTCCCAAAAGGCAGCAGATATTTTGGGGATCTGTCTGTCAATTTGATGTGGACATCTCAAAACCCTTCATTGACTCAAATGATTTAAATGTGAACATCTGAATTGAGCTGTAGGCATCTAGTTTCGAAGGAGGCTCTATTGACTTTACCATCTATATCACAATTGGCTAAAAAGGAGGACAACAACCTTAAGGGTAGGTCCCTTCATGTAGCATCCTAGACAGAAGTGTCTCTGAAGTTTCATCTCAAGCTCATTTGTCAAAACTGTGTTTAGATAATGCATATGTTGGTTTCAAACTGAACCCTGCACAGTTTCCTCCTCATACTGAATTTTGGAAAAGCAAAGTCACTCAGATTTCCTGTGCGTTTTTTATTTGTTGGTCGGAAGACAATGAGCCTACTATAGTACAAGCCAACACCAGATTCTCTATAGATATCATACATTAAGTGGAATTAAGTATGGAAGTGGACAGGCAATAGGAAAAAAACTGGACAATGCATGGTACCCTAGGTGATTTCCATTGCCAGGATTATAATTCAGTAAATTTTGTTTCTTCTCAGTGTAATCTAGATTTATACCAAAGCGGCATTTTGCAGAAGTT
Organism: Calypte anna; assembly: GCF_003957555.1. Taxonomy (NCBI): domain Eukaryota; kingdom Metazoa; phylum Chordata; class Aves; order Apodiformes; family Trochilidae; genus Calypte; species Calypte anna. Next base: position 158,709,918 of record NC_044244.1, read on the forward strand.
ACAAAATAACCTCTAACCATATGAATTATTTACTAAACACATTTTTTAACATTTCCTTTTTGGAAAATTCCTAAAATGAAGTCTAAATGTAGAGCTAATTATTTACCAGAGGCAAAATCCATCTTTTCTATGCAAAATCTCTAGTAAGGAAGACAGCTTATATTGATATTCCAGCACCATTAGTTTATCACTATGACTTTTTCGAACTACAGAGTATTTCAATTTATTATTAGTAACATTTCCATTTATTATTGTAGCTAGTTTTGATAAAGACAAAAAATTGCTATAGACTATATTATTGATTGTGGAATTACAAAGCAAGGGTATAAAAATGAGTTAGGATATTGTTAATATATTATCCATTTCTGCATAGTTCAATCCCCTGCTTCGTTAGGGTTAAGCAGTATTTTACAAATGAATTGATGAAGCCAGTATATATAGTTTTCTCATAGAGTTTATCTACTGTGTCCTATTATACATGAATAAAACTCATTATCTGTTTTGTTTGTGCAGTAATTATATTTTGTTGTCCTGTGCATTCTTGTGCTCTCTCCAACTTATAATATGTGCTGTAAAAGCACACATAAATAAATAGGATAAACAAATTAAGCTGTTTAAATAAATTAATTTACTCTGCAGCTCTGTATTCAAATCTTATGTGCTCACTGGATTTCATTTTAATGAAACCCTTCTAAGAACAATACATTGTATGCCAAACAGTTAAATTATATATTAAATGAACGATTAAATATACTGTGTTCCAATTTATACCAAATCTGTGCACTGTGCATGCTTAAATCCTGCTAAATCTAAAGAAATAAATCTTCCACATTCTGAAAACATCTGCATTATAATCCTCCTCTTGAATACTGAGTCCATGGACGTATGACCGTAATCAAAGTCATAATAAGCCTAGAGCTATGATGCAGCTAGACTATCCTCATCAATGTTTTGACTTAAAAACCTTAGACTATTAAAGTGGAATCCACTTAAATGTCTTGAAGCATTGCTCTGGAAGGTCTTATTCCACTCCATCACTAGACCCATTGAATCCTTTTGCAATCAGAATCTCAAATTTAGCAAATATTTATTATGAATCTTATCTGGAACAAATCATTGATTGCTATAGATGATCATGTTGCTAAGTTTTGTAGGAATGAACCCAGAGAAATACGTATTCAGGTGTAGAAGCTGGTAAACAAAATGAGTAGTTCTAATTCAACAGCATGCTGATAGAAATGAGGGGGAAAAAAACAGTACTACAGCAAAATAAAAACCTTATTTTTATAAGGAGTCCAGCAGGCAGTTTAAAAGCCTGACGGGATAAATAGTGCTCACGTTGCATCCTAAAATGTAAGTTCTAGTGTCCTAAAATTGTGTAGTGTCCTTTGAGGATACTCTGCAAATCCTTGACACCTCAACAGAAGAAAGAATAGGCTGTAATTTAGGGGGAGATAGAGTTTAGGTAGGTGGTGTTGGGAAACAGATTTAGTTTAACATTGCCTTTTTTTTTTGCCATTGTTTTTTGTGGGATCTAGGAACGTGTTCCAGACAGCCCTTCTCCTGCTCCTTCCCTTGAAGAGGGCCGAAGACCTGGCAGCCATCCATCCTCTCACCGAAGCAGCAGTGTGTCCAGCTCTCCTGCACGGACCGAGAGCTCTTCAGACAGAATTCGTAGGTCACATTCTTCTCCTTGTCACCACTTTAGATTTGATTAGGTGCAGCTGGTTTTTCTAATCAAAATGCCCTTGTCTTAAATAGATCTCATATGTATCATGTTCAGAAGTTCAGCTGCAATAACTACCTTCCAACATTATGTTCCCCAGTTTACAATATCATAATATCTGATGCTACATTAACAGGTACTGATATTAACTGCCATCATGTCATATTAAACATAAAGATATGAAATCCAGAATTGCAGCTGTGAAGCAATTTGTTAGATTAGTTTTAGAACTGAACATACAGTGTAAATTTTTTTAAAAAAAAATTACTTTTATGGAATCTGGTTACTGTGGTTTGATTCCAAAACTGAATTTTCCTTCATAAGCAACATTTTAGATGGTAAAATTGCTTGGCAAAGAGAAGAATTAAGTTAAAGGAATTAAAAACTACGCATACTTTATAAATTTTTTAAATATAAAAATTTATAATAGTGAGAAAGATGATACAGAGAATATTATTACCTCATAGATCACAAGGGGCGTAGTGAAATTAGATCATTGTGTCTCTGAGTGATAGCATTTTTATCAAGGCTCCATGTACAGGATATAAATTACATGGCAAAGGCCTTGAATTCTGTGATACTCAAGTGCAATGCCCTGGAAATTCAAGGTTTTAAAGACATATTATTTTATGGATATTTACTTAAATTCATATTACACTTGCCCATTGCTTTTATTATTTCTGCACTGAAAATTTTTGTGTTTCTAAGGCATCTTTTCACAGTGGAAATTTTCAGGAGATGAAACTGGAGGATATGATATGTAGCATGGAGTAACTAAGTGAACTATGAAGTCATGTTGCTTAAAGAAAAGATCATGGAGTAGCTACATGAACTATGTCATGTTGGTTAGATGCAGGACATGTGTCTTTTAGACTGCTTCCTTTCAGGCTCTCCTCAGACTCAGCTAGCTGACTCTTCATTGACCATCAGATGAAAGATCTTTCATTACTATGTGATGAAAAATGACTTACCAAAGAAAATAAATGAGGCCTGACCATGACAAGCTGAAAATTCTGTTTTCTTATCACTTGGATGATTCAGAGTGCAGATTAAACTGGCATCCCATATACTGTGACCTATCTATTTCTCAGGGGTTTTATGAGTTCATAAATAAAGTTCTGAGAAAAAATACCAACCTTACAGCCTTGGATTTTTAATTGTTTTTTTTTTAATTGATTGAATAGTACGTTTTGTTTTTTTTTTTGCAACCATTGAAGATCTTTTCCATTGTAAGTAAATCAAATTGAGAGACTTGCGTTTGTTCAGGAATAACACTTCTCTCTTTTTAATGAAGTGATACTCTTCAGCTTACTCTGCTTACTTACTAGCAGAGAGGGTTGGGACCCTTCCACATTGTTTCATTCAGTGTGAACATAACAGATTTCCTTAAATACTGAATCTTTTAAGTAACTTATTTATTTGTAAAATAAATTTTTTCTCTCCCATCTGATTTATTTACATCACACCAGTTTCTAAAGTACATCTGCTTTTGTGGTGCCAGCAAGAGTAAGATGACTACTATAGAAATATGGGTTACATATGAAAAAATGCTTTACTGAAACTGGCATAAACCTCTTGCTAATACAATTTTTCAGGATAAAAGGATAAGGATGTAAACTATATTATATGGGTTTCTGAGGTGTGTTTGAGACTCGTTAAGGTCTATTTGGGAACTGTTGGAAAGAGCTTTACAAGCTGTCTGATGAGCAAATAAGCAATTCTGCAGTTGCACAGCATATTTTGAAAAACAGCATTTATCACCTGGAAGGCCACAGTGCTTAATTTAAGTAAGTTTGGGACTGTGTATCAGGAATGCTAATAGAGAAGAGCTTTTGTACAGCTAACTAAAAAATAAACAGTAAGTATCTCATGTAGAGCATTCTATTCTTCTCTGGCTTGCTTCATTTTGTACTTCAGTTCTTGTTAGATAAACAAGATGCTTGCAAATACCCAGCTAATAGTTTTAAACCAAAAGCTCTCCCACTTTGTGCATACTGATAGCACTAGTAAGTAACTTTGTGATTGTTAGAATTCTTGTATAATTAAGATGAAGATTATATAGAATAAGTAGAAGAGTGCATTGTTAATATGATGGCTAATTTTCTTTCTGCCTGTACTTGTGTCTAGCAGCTGTCCATCAGAACGGGCTATCTATGAACCAAATGCTGATGGGTTTGTCACCTAATGTCCTGCCTGGACCTAAGGAGGGTGATCTGGCTGGTCATGACGTGGGACATGAGACAAAAAGAATACACATTGAGAAAGGTAATATGAATATTATGATTCTTCTCTTTCAGTGTAAAACAAGTATTGCCTCAACAGCTAAATGTATCATAACTGACATTTTTATTTTTTTAATTGGGATTTTTAATTTTTATGGTGGCTCAAATTAAATTATAGCAGGATGATAGCATTCCTGATTCACCTACTTTGTGGTCCTCATGAGTAGTATTTATATAAGGGAGAAATTTCATAAATATTACACAGAAGGATGAGTGAAAAACAATTCTACATTACTGTTGTGTATCTGACCCTTCTGCACCACCGTTTAGGTATTAAGTTTCTGTCTCCATCCAGTTGACTTTAATGACCTACTTCCCAAAGGAACTGAGCACCGTGAAAATTAGTCCATGTGTGCAAAAAGGAAAAAAGTTAATACCAAGCCATTAAATTAGGAAATTGCATAAAATGAGGCTGGTACACATTATATAATGGGATTTAAATTTAATTGAGTATATGACCAAAGTGTTTGATCTAGGTGAATAGTCTACATGCACTTATGCTGATTATGACACCATTTCATCTCTGTTGGTATTCAAAGCTAAGTTCCTCTTCAGAGTTGTTACAAGGGATTTTGGAGAGGTAGTGGTAGAATCTTAAAAGGTACATTTTATGTTGTATTTACTTAATTTATGTGAATTTTAAGTATTATAGACTAGACTGTCTAAAAAGAGGTTAGAAATATGTCATATCCTTGGAAAAAATACTCTTTGGGCTTATCAGAAAGATTAGTTCTTTGAGCATAATGAGAGCAAAAGTAAAAGGTATAATAGCCAGACATTGAAATAGAGCCAGAGAAATGGCCGCAGTAATTACGATTTCAGAATAAGACATTTTGTGCCATACTTTAATAGCTATAAGATGATACTTTCTCTGTCTTGTGTTTGAACACTGAGATATGAAAAAGAATTAAAATCTGGACAATTCCATGCTGGACAGGTGGCATTTTTAATAGGATTACCAGAAAAATTAATGGAAACAACATTTCTTTTATATAAACCATTTAGTTTGGTTCATTGCACACACAACCTGTTTTAGCTTATACTATGCCCTCACTCAGCCCCTGCAAATTGTATCCCTGCTGTGAAGTATGATGTGATCAAATAGGTTTGTTTTGAATTTCCATAAATGATTTTATTCCAGCCTTTGAAGTTGCTCATTTAACTGTAATCAGACTGGTAAATCCTGCAAAGAGAAGTAGATATTAAGAATTGCTACCAATTTTTTTTCATGTCATTCAGGTTTTTTAAAAACTACGTTTATAATGGTACCCCAAAACTATTTTCCAATCTGTTGCCAGTTCACATTTTTACAAGATTCTTTTCTCAGTAAAACTGCTGAGAATCTCTTTTTTTCCTCAGTCCTTGTTTAGGTCAAACCTTCTGTTTTTTGTTCTCTTTCCCCTCTCTGTTCCAGCCTACTGAATTAATGGTAAATATTCATGGGCTATCTAGATTGATAGGGTATACTAAATTAAAAATTGGTTTCTGTCATGACTACATTTATCATGTCTCTCATACCAATCTTGTAATTTTAATACTAATCTAATCTGTATTAAAACAAGTGATTTAACTTATAGATATTTGTGGAGATAGTAATTATCTACTTCTGTCATTATGAGCATGCAATCATATTTCCAAACTGTTGCTTACCACTGCAAATCAGTCAGAATGCAGTCAGATTTAAAAATGTAAGCAAACATGCACAGGTGGTGGTATTGTTATTTTTAAAACCCGATGAACTTCATCATCTGATTCAAACAGAAGAGAGGAAAACAAAGTTCTGAATAAGCATCATGAAGCATTTAAATGTTACTGGGTTTTTTTTTTTTTTTCTAAGTCATTCTTGTTGGCAGACATATACCAGCTGCAATTAAAATGGCTTTTAACCAAACCTGGGAGACCCTGGGAAATCCTACCTGGTAAAGAAGGGCCTGTATTTTGTCTTTTTTTTAAATTTATTTTTCATTTGTGGGTTTGGGGGGGGGCAGGGTTATTTGCCTTTAGACTGTTAAAATTCTCGGGTTTTGATGTGTGCAGCCTTGAGTGACCTCACCTTTCATTGGAGTCAGATTTCATTATCCCACCAAGAATCAAATTAGGTTCTGTAGATCTGATTCACTGCATGTTAAAACGGGAAAGTTTACATCAGGCTTTGGGTCAACATTTGTTGCGGGAAAATAGGAAAAGTTTTTCTCAAAGAGCATGTGTAAACTCTGGGTGTTAGGAACATTTACCAGCTGCTGACTCCAGATGAGCATCTTGGCCACATCCTAACTTCATTTTGAGTCAAGACCCAATATACATGTCTGAAGCTCCACTGTCAGGATTCCCTGAAAAGAAAAGTTAGATTTGCTAAGGGTTATGTTGTGGTCCAGCCACATTCCTGGTTTGGACGTGGGAGGACAGCAGGAGACACTGTAGAGCACATCTGCCCCACAGTTGATAATATAACTCAAGATGTCATTATTTCTGTAACTGAAGAACTCAATTGCCCTAGATTCCCACGATTTTTCCATATTACAGTGTTGCAGATTTCCCAAATTTACAGACAGCAGGCTGTAAACGTGCAAAAGATCCTGGGAATAAGGAAATATGTTCAAGTACATGATGTTGGTTCAAGTACTAAACAGCCATCATCAAAATCAAGTATCTTACTTTGTAAGGTGTAATTATGGACATGTGGTTTTATTAGGTCAGATTTCACAAGGAGGACTTATATGATCTTTAGGAGTCATATTAGAAAAGACACATTCAGTTTTTACATTAAAATTAAGGCTCTGATTCTTTTCAGGTAAAGTTTCTGTAAGTCAAAGAGTTTGCTGTAGGTAGTCCCCCAGTTTTGTAGGGGGGGGGGCATTATCCTGCTCAGTTCTTATCTAAGTTCTACAGATCTCCCAGTCTGAAATTTTGAGAAGTGTGTTTTTGATGTTTTCTATGGGGCTCAATACTCATTCAGCTCTTTAGTGATGTTGTGGATTAAATTTGTAAATAACATAGGAAGGAGGAACTACTAGTGGAGAACCTCAAGACTAGACTGCTGAATCTTGATCCCCATCTTGCTCATTGATCTGAGAATTCGTAATAACCAATGTCTTAAAAGGTAAAATACCTTAAAAGGTATTCCAAATCACTGCACTTTGTGTAAAAAAGGGAACTACATTTTACCACTGTCCATTTGCCCTTAGAACCCAGACTGATTATATGGGGTCTGCAAGCTGGAATTTGTCATTCAGCCCTATTCCCAGAGTTTTTTTCTTCACTAGCTCCAGATAGCTGCATATTGTTTTACTTTGAATGTAGGCAGACTATAGTTCTACTTGTTAACATCATTAGATCCCAGTTTCAAGTAGTTGGCTTGGGTGATGGTAAGTCATGTTGGAGCTCACAACCCCCCCCCCCCCCAGACTGGTACCTCCCCAGCAGTACCTACCCTTGCAATATACAGGAATGTAAGACACAGCTCACTTTATCCCAAAATTCTGTTCTGGGGGAAAATACCTAAAAGTTAGTTGCTTTAACACCAAATTTAGATGCCTAAGTGTTTTATTGGATCTGGCCCTAGGGCATCAGATTAAAATTTTCTGTCTGCATCAATTTATATATTTTTAGATTGACACCAACAGCAAATGAAGCCTGAATGTCATGCTTACATTTTAAATTGAATATGTTATTTGAGGTGTTATGGGAAGGACACTCTCTTGTTGAAAATGTGCATGCTGTTTTCTATAACAAAATATAAAATATTCACCATGGTCAAAAAAAGAAGCTAAACTATTTCTTTCAGAAAAGCTTTTTAACATTAATGTTAATGGAAATTTCCTAAGTAATTTTCAGATAATCAACAATAACTGCTTCTTGGCTACTATACTAGCAGCAATTAAGTTATAATTTTATCAAATCCACATATTAAAAAGTCCTAGTCTTTCTATTTTTAGTTTATGTGCCCCTGTAGCAATGTGAACAATCTTAGACCTCTAGTTAATATCTTATAAGACAGAATATTAAAATTCAAAAATATCTTAATGCAAACTAGAATGTAATTTAAATATTCCAAAGTTATCATTGCAATTGTATTTTGCTATTAGCAGTCATACAGCAAAAAGGGAACTAATAATATATATGTCATCCTATATAAATACTACTTCTGTTCAGCAGTAAATTCTTTTATAATGTATGTATAGTGTAAATACATATTAAGTATGTCTATTCACCTTAATAAATATAGAAACATGTATGAGTATGGTGGGGTTTTTTCAATATGAAAGACTCAAAGGTAGTTTTAGCATCAACAAATCTGCTCTTCTACCTGACCTGTCCTCTAGGAAAGTCAAACAAATGATCCATAGCTTTGCTTAAATTCTGTTTCTGGTCTGTGTTATGATTTTACTTAATAATCTTAGCAAGCCCTTTTTTCAAGAGAGTTGTTACCAGTTGACCTACAGAGGCATTTTCATTTACAGTTCTGCTGTCCAGCTGGTTGTTTAAACCCATTTTATCTGTTTGTTTTAATTTTCTTATACATTTATACATGCATAGGGAGATACTTATAAGATACTAATTTATTTTACTAAATATTGCATTTTAATTTAGTAAAAATAATATAAATGGATGCTGATGGGCATCTATATGAAAATATATTTACAGTTAACATATTTCAGGTCTACATTCTCACTTCACTTCTTAAATGCTACCAATTAAGACTTCATATGAAAAAATAGTTTTTAACTCCTGCAGATGCTGAGTTCAGGGTATGTATTAAGGCATCATCCTTAAAATTGATCTTTTGAGCTTTAAATAGTCCTCAAACCCTAGTAGGATAGAAGTGAAATTTGTAACCTACAACAGATAGTATAAAGGTCCACCTAATGAAAGATTCTGAGAAAGCTGGTATCACCAAAATAACCTTTAGACATTCTGGTTGTTGGTGTGACTTTTCACTCAGCCCATGAGACTCAAGAATGCCTAAAGTACATTAAAAGCTGTTACAGTTAATGGACGACAAAGGTGAAAAATGATATTGCAAGTTTTTTCTTAATGGGTTGTTATTTGCTAAAAAGCCATAAAACGTCTGGTTTTACTGCACAGAAAATGCACAAACCTTTCATATTACTCAATAGGGTATGAATTGTATGTTTATGCAGGAAGGAATGCAAAGGTAGAATAAACCTTTGAAAGTTTTTTGTTTTAGGATAATACTGGGTAAGACTATTTCTAGAGACTCTCACTAAGCCATCCATCAAAAAGCCACTCCTGCAGGATTGCTCACTACATCGGGATTCTTCTAGGGTAGTAGTAGTTTTGACACAATTTGTGGGAGATTTTCTGTATGGTTTTCACTTGACGGATACATGTGCATCAGTTCCAAAACATCCCAGGTGTACTAGACTCATTACAGCCCAGTTACACATATGCATACCAGCTGGTCTATATTTACATTGAGTCAAATGCTTCTGGCTTCCTGAATAGACTCAAATGGTTTACGTGTACACAAAAGTTCTGATACATTCTCAATCTATTGAAACAACTCTGTATGTACAGTTCCTCTGTTCCTTGTGCCCTAAATGGTTCACAAAAGATTTTTTTTTCCTAACTTTTTTTTTTATCTTCCTAAAAAATCTTTCATTTCCATGATCACTATGCCTCATTCATGTAGTAGACCTTAGAATAGTGTTTATAGTCTTTGGTGGTCTTTATTACATATAGAGGGGAGGGGAGCTAAAAACCCTTTGAAAAAGTGTTTGTTCTCATTTTCATTTTTTTAATTTTTTGTTTAACAGAAGATGTAATGGTAAGATGTTACAAGAGATTTTTTTTAATATTATTATCATGCTACCACATTGCAGTTTTAAAGTCATGAGTGTCCTTTCTGTCTGCTGTTGGGAAAGTTATGTTACAGGGAATGAAGTTCCCTATAAGAGGGGATATGTTCCATAGAACCACAAGGATGACCAGACAAATAACAGTTCCGATTCTCTGAAGTAGGCATTTTTACTTTTCCATTTTGCTAGTTTAAAAAGTGCA